>NC_055658.1:6588227-6904060 GCF_017976325.1 Chelmon rostratus
GTGAAGTCGTTCCGCCAGCCGGCTGCTCATACACGTTTCCTCCGTTAACTTCTCCCTGCGGCTCGTCGCTCTTCATGTGAGACAAAAGCTGTCATACACTCACCGATGATAATAGCGCAAGCGCTCAAAAGTCCAATTTCTTTTTTTAGAGTGACTCTGTCGCTGTTGGAGGAGTTTTTATCCTTCTTCTTTTTCTCTTTGTCCTCCATCGCCCCCGCCTTGCAAATGTGCTTCCTGCCCGCCTCGGTCCGGTCCAGATACTGCAGACTGAACCGCGCTCAGCTTTCCAGGCTGCCCTTACGATACCCTTCTCATGCGCGGAGGAGGACGTGCGCATGCGCACGACACACCAAACCACCTTGTCTCAGGTAGGCTGAAGAAAGCAGGGTGGGAATGATGCAAGCGGGATTCTAGATCTGAGGGTACACAAAAAGGAGAATATATGCACGTACCTGCAGTTTTCTTAACAAGCCTTTATCTTTTACTATATTGTTATAATAATAACATCCAGCAATTTTATCCTCATGACCTACATTATGCACGATGCAAATGTAGGTGGAATATATTTCACCAAACCTACATGTCTCAACTTCACTGTAGCCTCGTAGAAACTGAAATTAGAGGATGTGTGGAGCAATTAAACAAATAACAATACATGAAGAAATAAATAATCCAGGTGGTTAAGGTAACAGTCCATTTCAAATAAAATAAATACATATAATATACATTCTTTTCTGCTTTGGATGTGCACAAACTCCCCAACTTTGCCACAAGCACACAAGCATATTACAAGTTTTACATGTTACAGTTTTACATGTGGCTACTCAAGATTCAGGTCTGTAGCTTAGTACATGGGCATTTCCCAAAACAGGGGTTTTCCTCCTTGGTTCTTAAAAAAAATCAATAAATAAATCCCATCCAAACAAGCACTGTTTAGATAAATAAAATTCAGTCTAAACCTCAAAAACGCAAGTGAAGGGCTGTCAAGAGCACAATAAACCAACAGACAAAATCAGAAGTCTGAAAAAAAGCTATTAGCAGTTAGATACCTGCAACTAGAGGTCCAAACCTACTATGACGAGGGTAAGCTGTGACTTAGCCATAGTAAGGATTCAAAATTTTCGACTGAATCTCGTCCAAAACCAGTGGCATTGGCGGGGTCCGTGTGGTGGGAGTGTTGGATTATGTTGCAGTGACCTCCGTGCGGCATTCTGGAAACCTCATGTAAAGAAAGGATACACGCAGGAATTATCACAAGCCAAAAACTGTTGTCAACACAACAATTTCTGAATATCTTCAGCCTGACAGGTTAATTGTCAGCGACGTAAAACTGCTTGTGTGTGGACAAAATGCCAAACTGCATAGAAAAAGCCACACTTGGGAAAATGCCTGTGTACCTGTGGACTAGGCATGTTGTCCCTCTGGACTGCTGTAATCTGAGACTCAGCTCATTGTTTTTTAGGTGGGGCAGGGTCACCAGTACACAATATACACAGACACCTTCAATCAGCCAAGCCTCTAAGATTACTTTAGCATTCTGCTGACTCACAGAACTTGTGAATAATATGAAAACACACATTACAACAAATGAAAATACAACCACATTAGCTGCTCTGTGATGCACAGCAGTGGATTGATTAATGCAAACATCAATATGCTAACATGCTCTCAATGAATGCTCACACTGGGAGAGCTGGAGGAAGAAAAAAATCTGCACAACAGGCCTTTTTCACAGGAGACTTGTCATGTCACAGCAGGAAAAGCACATGTGTAAATAATAAAATGAATGTTATTAGCTGCTTCAGTTTCAGGGCCCTGCTATTGTGCATGCTGTCTCACCATCACATTATCATGGCTTATTGGGACACTTGAATAGAATGAAGCCATCATTACTGTTATTAGTAGCACCTGTGCTTTTTATTTACTATGACAAGTCAACACGTGGCAGGCTTAGAGTGGTCCACATCAATTAATACTCACAGAGGTGTTCATACTTACTGTGTCTGATTAGATTTCTTAGTGTACTGCCCAGTCGACATCATTGAAGCCTTGATTTTAAAAGATTTGAACACTTATTAATATGGCAAGTCCTAGTGATACTATTGGAAAAGGACAATGTGGTGGATAGCAATGCATGGTACTATCTCACGCCCTCCAGTTTTGGAAGCTTCTTCAAAAATAAACCTATGACACTGTAGACCACTGAGATGAATAAGTAAAACAGGTACAAATAAATCAAGAAAAAAACTGACATCCCCTGTTATCTTTTTATTTTTCATTTATTTTTTGTTGATTTCATCGCAACATCACATGCACATCACAGTTGGGTTGTACAGAGTAGTATTTCTGACACACAGAGGAAGAATAAATCCTCTTGTTTTGAAGCTCAACACCAGCTCAATATGTGTGTCTCCTCTATTCTTTATCACAGCACAGCGCAGGCAGGATTGAGGACCTGTTACACCCTGACTGCCAAGTTGGGGAGGCAACAAATTTGGGGGCTCGTCAAGGATTAGCACCTCCTGGTGGACAGGGGTCAATCCTCCAAGACCTGCGGGTCCTGATTTCCTGGTTTCCTGAGCCAATGAACTAAGTGACAGACTTCAGGTTTTCAGAGATGGCCATTGTATGAGAATGAGATGAGACATCCAGCAACAGCTTCATCAGCCGACCTGCTCTGCCACACCAGACCTTGTTAAGTCTGCTTGATATCAAAAGTCAACAGTTGGATCAGACACACAAACAAAAAAGTGTGTCAATGCAGCACAGCAGGACAAGGAGAGACAGAGTGCTGTTCCCATGAAGGCAGACATCCAAGATAATTGCACTGCCATTGAAGAGTTGATAGTACAAGTCTCATCTTTGACCAAGAGTCTAGAGAAAGCTCTCATGCCTGAAGTGAGTGTAGCAGCAGAAAACACCTGCGTCAGTCCACCATACGCAAAACTGCCAGACAAACCAGAAATTCAAGGGAAATGTCAGCAGTGTGTAGGGAAGAGAGGGACACAACGGAAGAATGGGGTTACTGAGCAGGGACCACCTGTGATCAGACAGAACAGAGAGCTCCCCATCACAGAAAAACTGCATCCCAAAGACACAATTCCAGCTGCTGTCAAGTCACTCAAACAACACAATGTTTGAAAAAAAAAAAAGCGTGTTGTGTGTTGATGGTGGAGAGGTCTTGTGTGGAACAAGCCTTGCGAAAATCCAATCACTTTAAAGTCCACTGCAAGAGCACCCACCTCAAGTAGCAAACACGGCACAGTAGTTCTGCACGTTCCGGTGCTACTAAATCAAAGATGTGTGAGCAGCCCGTTGCTGGGTTTAAAGGTAATCCAAGAGATTATCATGTGGAACTGTAGGCAAACAAATGACATCAGCCTGGTGGACTGGCTGACAAAAGCCCTGAACATTCAGAAGTACACTACTGGAACTCTTGCCTCTGTTATAAATACAATGCCATTCCAGGAAGAATCAGCAAGCTCAGTCATACAAATTTGGAAGAAAGGGCGCACTGTCCATAGCAGCCAAATCAGTGATCTGAGATGTGTGAAGGCTTGCTGTGGAGGAGGAGCAATGTTGTCCAAGCCAGATGTGGAGTACATCTTAGCAGATGGATTGGAGTTTCGCCCTGCACTTGTTGATGTACCCACTGGCTGCTCTATAATAGTCAGAATCCCAGTCTAGAACACCACAAAGCATGGCATTTTCTTACCTCTAAGAACGGTCTCGGGGCTCACTGAAGAAATTACAGAGAGCAAACCTGTAAACGTTCTCCCAAGTCCTCAGAAGACAGTCAACCAGAGTAATGATCCTCTGCTGTGCTCAACCCAGGTAAGTTCTGCTGCTGAGGGACAGTAAGGGACAGGAAACCCAGTGCTTCCTGCTCACAAGAAGGATGCTATCTGGATGTCGATTCAGACCACCTTCCTGAGCATGACCAGGAGGTGGTATGGCAAATGCCCTATGAAGAATCGGATGTGTTTGCTCACGAGGACGGAGGCCATTGGCAGTATTCCCAGACTGGGGAGACGAGGGAAAAATAAATGCAGATGCCGATATGTTGTCCAGGTGAACGAATAAACCTTCAACATGAAATGGGTGAGCGTACAGGGACGGTGTCACCAGAGGTGTTGTCTGCAGTGCGGCAGTCCAAAACAACAATGTTCCCTCTGTGGCTGCATTGCAAATCAACTGTGAAGATGAAATTGCTGTGCCGACACACAGCAACTGAAATATCAAAGACAGCCATTCAAATAATCAAATTAGATAAAAATTCAACATGAAGGGTTTAATAAAATCCATTTTGGGTTAGTGAGGTATGATTAGATCAATCAAATATCAAATGTCAGATTAAGCATGATCAGGGGTAAACTGATGTTTGGAAGGTAGACGGCTTTTAGTTTTGGTATGAAGCCACGCAGGGACACATAGGGTCAGATCAGGAAAAGATAAACCAGAGGTGGTAATGTTTGAGGGGCTATTAGGACTAAATCTTCTATAGATGTAGACATAGATTGTTGCAAAGGAGAACATTCCTCAGTGGGACAATGCCCGGAGCATGGTTTTTGAGATAGGAAAGATATGGGTGGAGGACAAAACGCCACGCTATATATTGTGTTGTCTGTATGTTAGGGGCAGAGTCTTCTGATCTGACCCTGAAGATCTCTCAGATGGCCGGCATCTGATCTGATACTGCTTGTTAATAAAGTTCTCTTTAACTCAAGCTTGTATCAGCGGAGTCCTTCCTACATCATCATCACACCACTGCTCGGCAGGACCTGGTTGACAAACATCATAAGGATAAAATCAGTTTAAGATTAGCATAAAAACGAACCTGCATGACTTGCAGCCCATTGGGGGTTGGCACAGGAGATAATCCCTCTGGTTTTGCTGGTGTCTAATTATCTAAACAATCCAGCTACTGTGGGCGAGACTCTTCGTACCTGTGGCTTTTGTTTTCTACCGCCAAGGTTTAGTTGTACAAATACAGGTTTCGTCTCTTGATAGTTTTCCAGTAAACTGCCTGTTGCAAGGTGTTTTGCAGTGAAAACAATCTTAAACCCTATAACAACAAATTGCTTCTGAGTTTCTTGGAGAGAGTATGTGAGTTTGCAATCTCTTTGTTCTTCCTCCTTCCATCCTCCTTCCTCCCAGCAGCTATATAGCTGACAACAAAGCAGAGAAAGATGTAGGCATTAAAGAGATGATGGAAAATTACATGATAGAGAAGGTAGAGATGATCAAAGGTCAAGAAAATACAGATGATGCAGGTAGCAAAAATGTTGAACATAGTAGTCTGTAATTGGCTACTACTCTTTTTAGCCATGCTAACGGTGTGGCTCAAAGGACGGTAATGGTGGTTAGTCAGTCCACCACTGTGGTTAAGACTGAAACATCTCAAAAACAGTTGAATGAACTGCAAAAAATCTGCACACACTCATTGTCCTCAGAGATTGAAGCCCAGTGACTTTGGTGATCCTGTGACTTTTAATGTTGCCCCACTAGCAGGTCAAAGTTTGGACTTTTGGAAATATCTCTACATCTACCTTATTGACTGGCACAGCATTGGGTACAGGCATTCATGATCCCCAGATCATGTACTGTATCCTATTGACTTTGATGATGCCTGACCTTTTCTGCAAAGTGGACAAAGCTCGTTCAAGAGTGAATCTGAGGCTGGTTTTCACCCGCCCAGGAGAGGATGGGGATGAAGAGCAAGAGCATGTTTTTCTGTTGGACAGGTACGTGCCGGCAGTCAGAGCTTTTCTATTATAACAAATGTAACGATCCTACAACAGTAGCTTGCAGTGTGCGTACAAACAGTGCACTTCTGGTGGCGTTGATGTTAAGAGGATTCAAGATTCAAGATTTCTTTATCGTCATTGAGCATGACATGTCAATGAAATTTGCATTGCAACCCCCATGTTAGAAACAAGATAATAAGAAAGATAAGAAAGATTTAAAATAAAATTAAGATACTAGAATACAATAAACCAACATGCAATAAAAATATTCTTAAATGCAATTAAAAATATGCCAGAAATGAAAATATACTAGGACAATAAAGATATACTAAACAATAGACAATAAAATATACCTATGAAATGTACCAGTATACTAAAATGTATATAATTTAGTGTGTGTGTACTTAAAAGTTAAGTACACAGAAGGTGCATGTGGAGGTGGAGGTGGAGGTGAAGGTGTAAAAGTGCACCTTGGATGGCCCAACTTTGAATGTTGGTTAGCAAACAGTAACTGACAGATCCTGCATAGTCTACCCTGTAACAAAGGCATGTTAGCATTGTCACTGTAAGCATGTTGACTTTACCATTCAGTTCAAAGCACTACTGCATGAGTACAGCGTCACAGAGCTGCTGGTGTCCTTCTTGTTATTTTCTGACCAGCTCACCATAAATTTAACTGAAGGCTTTTCGAACTTTATACAATAGCGGGTAAAATCTGGCGGGGAATATAAATGTGAGGAATCCCACCTCTGGGAACTTCCTTTAAAATTTGAGCTTTAAAATTTTTTTTAGCATTTAGCTGCGTGCCTACAGCCTCAAACACAGAAGAATAACAGACATAAAAAACATACACTCGCACCACACCATGTCATCTACAGTTGAAGGAGTTAAGTCGTTAAGTTACAGCAGGCGAATGCTAACGAATGCACAATTAACTTGGAGGGCGGCCTCCCTCTCCAAAAGGAGGCCCCAAAAAGAGAGGAGATACTTTGTTGGCGACAGGAAGGCAGGCTGAAACACTGGCTTCAGTGAGATGGCAGGAGGGGACGAGGAAGAGGAGGAGATGGAGGGGGAAACAGCTAAAACACTGTGGTGGCATAAGGGGAGGAGTTGTGCTGTAAACAAATACATCACAGCATCCCAGCACAGTGCCAGCAGGAGGAAGAGGAGTTCAGCGGGAGGAGAATGGAGGAGGAGAAGCAAGAGGACAGGGAGAACAGAAGGAAGTGGAGTAGAAAAAACAAGTAGAGAATATGGGAGAAAAGGAGGAAGAAGATGAGGCGGGGCTTGGAGGATGCAGTTAATGATGAACCAAAGGATTTGACTGTTGATAAGAAGCTTCCTTTGGCCTCAGAGCGAGAGAGTTGTCTGGATGCACAACTTGTGTCCCAATAATGAGGCCGAAGTCTGCATTTCTAAAGGTAATAGCTATTAATGGGATGATGAGGCCTGCACCGTTTAAAAACTCATCTAAATGCAGCTCACAATTTGCCCTTTGTCTAAATTTGAAGAATACGTTTTCTACATCTTGTGCATTGATCAGTGGTTTTTACTGTCATCTCAGGTATTATAGAGCTTTTGTGGGTTTACTATAAGTACATTTTGTCTGTGAAAAAGTCAAGAAAAACAGCAAAACACACCTATTTCAGTGTGGTGCAGGCTCACAGGTGGAGCAGCAAAGTACATGTTTGAATAACTGATGGCTTTGTTCTACTTAAGTTTCATGACAGAGTACCAGGATGCACAATACGACAGCATGTACTTTTGGGTTGCATGTGGCCATTTTTTATGTTTACGGTACAGAGAAGATTTCAGAAGTCACACTTGGCTCACTGTGATTTAAAGCAAATTGTGCCTCTACAGTGGAGTGGGTCAGTTTTTGTGAAAGAGATGGAAACACTTTATTTGCAAGTCAGTTCCGTATCAGTTAGTCCACCACTTTGGTCCAGACTGAGCTTTACTCATGGTAATCGGCATGATAGCATGCTAACATGCAAAACTAAGATGCTGAACCCAGTAAACATCACACCTGCTTAACATCGGCATTGCCACTGCGAGCATGTTAACATGACAACTTTATCATTTAGCTGACAAAGCCCAGCCTAACCACTAGCATGGCTTGTTTGCATGCACTTTGCATCCATCTGTCACAGTGCAGTGCTCCAGAACCTTGAAGCTGAACAGTCACTGTCTGAGCAGAGCCTTAGATATATCTCAGTCCAAAGTAAGACTAAATTAATTCAAAATGTTCACTTAGATGAGTCTTTGTCCACCCGACAATTTTGGCTAATCTGAATGGTCCTACAATAACACTATTCATTTGAGTGCAAAAATGACTAATTTCCCATCATGTCCTTCTTAATGGTGCTCCATATATCCTCCCCAAATATTTGAATTTCATCCCTTATTCTCAATTCTACTCGTTATTCTACTCTACTATATCCAACTGATGTCAATACCTACTTGTACCTTGGAGTCAGGTGGGTCTGTATTGGCTTGGCAGCCATTATCCTCACAGGTGGTGGCCGAATCCTCCAAATCGTCTCCTATCTGGGGTCTTGTTCTGATCAGTTCTAACTGTTCTAATTTCAGGTTTCTAGGGGATATTTTCCCTCAACCTAGGGGAGTTCAATAACTCAACCATCACTGAAGTAGTTATATATTTAAAACTGGAGACGAGTAATTTGATGTAGGAGGTTTTCTGTACTATAGTTCTGTAGAATGGCCGACTCCTATGATACACTGGGGTGCAATTTACTGGATTGTCTCTTGTATAGCAAGCAGACAGACAGCACATAGCAAGCTTCACAAGCACAGAGGACAAGGCAGAGGAAACAACAAATAAAACGATGAAGGAAGAGACAGGTGGTTGGAAGGAAGGCAAAGAGAGAGAGAGAGGAGACAAGAGACGAATGATGAAGCAAGGAGAGAGCTGCTGGGGAGAAAAGGTCGAACGAAGGGATGGGGACAGGTAGAGAGGGAGGAGTGGTTGAGGGAAAGAAACAAAAGTGGAGGAATGAGGAAAGAGGGACCAAAAGAGAAAGGAAGGATTAGAGGCCATGAACCCAACACCACTTTGAAGCCAAGGACACACTATCACTCTCTCTCATTCTCTCTTTCATCCCACCCTTGATCTATTCTTACTGTAGGGCTTCTGGAGTGCCTGCTCAAATGGTTTGCCATACTGCCCACATCACACATCATTTGTTAACAGGGAACCCAGAGTGCTTGTGGTCGGGGAGCAGAGCTGCATAGCAACCCCACAGCACTTCCTGTCGGGCCGGGGGTTGAACGCCGGTGCCCGTTGTTCACCGCGGTGCCCCCTCTGCCTTTAAAAAAGCAGCCGGGAAGCAGTTCACTTACAATTGCCTTTGTGCTTCATTGTGAGGAGAAGAGAAATGAGCGGAAAGGCAAAGCACCCTCAGTTCGCTGCACTCTTTAACGGGCAGGGACCTCGATATGGTTTAACTAATGGGTTTCTGAGGGCTGACTTTTGGAATGATGCTGAGCATTGCTATCAGAATTCACTACATTTTATTTTGACTGTTTGCATGGACGAAACATTTGAAATTGTCAGTCCTTTCATACAGATTTTTTTTTTCTGAACTCCTCTGCAACATTTAGAACACATGGAAGTGTTGATGAAGACTGTGGACTGCAGTGTAACGTGCTTAGTTTTTCACCACCCTGCAGAGTTCTGTGAACACGGAGAAAATATTTAAAGTGGTTTTACAGCTGTAACTACCAAGAACTGCTTGGTTAACTCACATAAGCAGCTAAAGTAAGTTCAGACATTTACATGACATGTGCTCTTGACATTACCTGCAGCGACAAGCAGTCAGAGAAGGCAGTGAAGGCAATGCCTGCCTGAGGCCACGGGCAAAACTGAAATTATTCAGTTAATGTTCAGCTTTTTCAGATACCTTACTGAAGGTTTGAATGCATTTTGTGTCATCCATATCTTAATAAAAACAACTCAACATCACTATCTTCTGGCCAGGGGCTGCACGAGCCTTTGAGCCTTGCATTGTATGCTAGCCTTGCCTGTTGAAGGTAGCATCACGGAGCAGGCACAGCCCTGCTCTGACTCTGAATGTCATATCATGGTAAGGATGTGTTCCCATATAGTTTAGTGTTTATGTAAAAACAGCAAATTGCTACAGTGCCTTTAAACATTGCTGTACTCTGCCAGCGCTGCACTTCACCTTTCACACCCAGCCTCAGTGACATGATGACACCTTTATGGCTTTAATTTGAAGATAAGTGTAAACTTTTAAGTGATGGGAGACCAAAGCCTGACCTATGAGACCTTCAAAATAGGAAGAGACAGAAAGTTGTTTTTACTTTTCAGACTGAGTGGTACAAATGGAAGGACTGGCTTTATGGATGTGCTACATTGAATAAGCTGTTCTGATTCCCATGTCCAGCACCACTGGACTAATACAGGATACTGGGACTAGAACAACTTACCCTGTGCTGTGGCCAAACATAAAAGTTGGTGAATTGACAGAATTGACCTGGCTTTGGATGAACATCAGTGGAAAAATTAGACTACAAGTTCCAACTGTTGCACCAAAAAGCCAGCAAGGGTGCTAATTTAGCCTCCCACACGCCGCCACCTGCAGTGGCAGGCAGTGATGACAGAAGACCAACAGCAATTACTAATCGCTAGTTGTGGTAGAAAAGTGCACACAAGCTGGTGGCACAAACCCGTGATGGTGCACTTGTTATGGTATCACAACTAATAGGAAGACTGTCCATTTAGCTTGAACAGACTTTTCCAGCGGCAGCAAAAGTGCTGAAATTAGCAATGACCATTCCAAGCACCACACCATCTTTTTCTGCCTTATAAGACCTACAGCTGTGGGTCAATGACAATGAGGACTTTCATCTCTGGCTGTCATATAAATCGAGAAAGAGAGACTCATAAAACTGAAGGCCAATGCTGTCATCAACATCTTTGTCAAAAAGGATAGGTGCATGGACGTCACCTTCAAATTAAAGGCGCTCTGTCTCTCTCTCTCTCACACAAACTGCCCACACTGTCATCATATCTGTTGCTAACTTTCTAATGATTGTAGCCTTCTAAGTGCAGTTTCCATTGTTGTGCTTCACTTTGAGTGTCATGGATTTTTTTTGTTTTTGTAGTTGTATTGTTAATTGTTGTGTGATTGTCGTGGATTTATCTCTGCGCTTTATTGTTTATCAGGAAAGGGCACGCTTCCAGGGAATGTCTCTGAGTAATTTATCTGCCACCTAGCAGCAACAGCAGCAGGAATCATGGAGAAACGGGGCATTCACAGATCCTCTCCTGCACACATGCTCTCAGCATCTGCAATTCTGGAGAAACAAAACATTCACATTGCTTTGCTCATGTGCTGTGCATGCTACATCATGAGTAAAATAACTAAATGCCCTATGATAGCAAATATGCTCTCAACAGTTCACTCTGGTGTGACAACTGCAGCCCTGCAACACACACAACTTTGATGCTCCTCTCCCCCAATTAGCAGATTTAAGATATGCATGAAAAGAAACAAACTTGTTTTTAATTTTAACTTCAAACTTACAACCAAAAACAGCTTAAGTGCAGAGAGCAGAGTAAATGCATACCTTCCCATGCAAAGTCCAGAAACAAAGAGCATATAAAGCCAGTGAAAGTGCGGTAAGTACACTTTGTATCTTCCAGCAATAATCTCTGGGATTTCCCCCTTTAGAAAGGCATCTGACCTTAACAGGAAATCCAATAAACTAATGTGCACTGTAAAAGAACATACTGACGATATATCACCAACACTTAAATAACAGAGAAAACGTGACAACAGGAGTGTTTCAGGATCAAAGTCTGGGCTTCAGTCCATATAGAATTCTTAGAAATGTACAAAGCCCTGCTCATAATGTAGTGCAACAACATCACACTACTACTACTACTACTACTACTACTACAACTACTACTACTACTATGATGACAGCGGTGGAAATATTGTACATGGTCAAAGACGACGATCTTGTGTTGCAAGTTTATTGATTTGAATTACCTGTTCGTAATAACTGATGTCCGAATAATTATGTGGATAGCATGAATTATAGAGAAGAGTTGCACATTTTGAATAGGTGGATCTTTGCAGACTACTGTACATAAGCCTGTTTTTTAAAAACTCTTCCTTTTTGCACTCTGGTAATGGTATTTAACATCTTGATTTTGAAGGATTCCCTTATAATGCATGGTGCACTCACCTGCTCGCCTGAAATACTCATTTGTGTGAGCATCCCAGTCTGCAACTGCCTACCTGGCCCTACATCTCACAGCACGTTCCCAGTTCAAGCTATGTCAGTGACAGCGTGAGAGGAAACATAAACACAGAGAGTGAGCCAGTATTCATGCTAGGCTGAAGGCTAACCCCAGCAGGCCGGCTCTGTTTTCCTCACTAATGTCTGGACAATACACTGGACTACCTCAGACTACAGCTTACCACACACCACGAGTGGGAGGACAGACGTGTGTTTTGTCCACCCCGCTGTTTATTTCATTTAAATTTTATCTGCATATCAACTTTGCAGCAAGAGGGGCAAATACTTTGGACCTTGCTTACACAAACATCTGTGACGCATGCAAAGCTGCAACCCGCCTCCACCTTGGCTAAACAGTTTAAATCAGTTTGGAAGCATGATACCTCAGCCCTGCAAGACTGTTGTCACTGCACAGACTGGAACATGCTCAAGGATACTGCCACCCATTAACATGTAACTGACCCAGATGAGTATGCAGCATCTGTGACTGACTACATCAGCAAGCGCACAGATGATGTCACTGTCTCTCACTGTACCTCCACTGAGGTACACAAGCTGCTTAAAGCTTGCAACACCGTTCACAGGTAGCAAATTTTAGTGTTATGGGCAGGGTTAGATCACAGCAACCACCTCAAAGAATTGGTTGTTTTAATGCCTCCATGCATCTTTCTGACTGGATGTTTTTTTGTCAGGACCTGAGCTCTGCTCCCTAATTCCCAAATCCCAAGTTCCCTTCCCGATTCTCCCATCTCCCCGGTGTGAGACCTCGAGTCTGATGACAGTGGCTGCTTCCAGGACTAATATCTGGCTGTGCGTGTCTCAGCTTCCCCCTCTCATCACATTGGAGCTGCTAGATGGTCCTATATCCCCTGATGGCCTGTTTGAACCACTTATCCAAAGCCCCTGAGCTCACCTGCATGAAGCAGGTGAGGAGGTGGAGAGGGTGAGGAGGCACACCTTCTGTGGTAGAGCAGCTCCTCGGCCTCACAAAAAGCTTGCTCCAGGAAAAATCACCCTGCAGCTGCGCCTCCACATACACCCACTGCATCTCCTCCCCCGCCACAGTTTCTTCCTCTGGCTCAGCAGGCTCTGCACCATACCGGCAAAAACTGGCAGCCAGCGTGCACCTGGTCCAACCTGCCTGCCAGGCCAGCTCACACACCCTGTCAATCACTGGCAAAGGTTATGGGAGGACACACAGAACTCGTAACTCTGTTTTCAGGGCCAGCCACTTTATCTTCAAAGAGCAGTTTCCCCCCAGCCAGTCTGCTTCTGCTTCTACTGAGCATTTACAGCTTCTTTCACATAGACATATGCTCGACATGCGCGCACACACACACACACACACACACACACACACACACAGAGCAGACACAGCCCAGTCACTCCCTCACATTTTTGAGTAATAAATCATTACTTAAAATGAGCATTTCTGACTGTAAAGAATATCAGTAACCTCCCAGTTTTCATGGCGAGTTAGTGGTAACATCTTACCTGTTTCAGACTCAAGGTTTGAACACACAGGGTTCAACAATAATAGTACCACCCCATTGAGAAGGTTATGAGCTTGAGGCTGTGAGCAAATTACGTCAACAAACACTCCACAGACATCCGCTTACAAAGAACTGCTCAGCTTGGCACTATTGGGCTAATTTCAAGAGGCGACACGCTCAAGTTTGTCAGTCAGCCCCTGCTGTTTCTCAGTGTGGTGAAACAATCATGCCATCTCAGACAAGGGAGGGTGAAGGAAACGATCGCTTGCATTTCCCCAAGACAGGAGAACAAGGAGTTTTATTCCTGATATTTTCTCTCACCAAAGAAAACAGGCGGAATGAGGCCGATTTTTGATCTGTGTGTGTTCAACAGGTACATTAGAAGTGTTTTTTCCACATGTTGACAATCAGACGTGCTGAAGTGTGTGTGTCTCCTGGCTTATGGTCCACATCCCTGTCAATCCCAGGCACAGAAAATTCCCCCACTTCTCCTTCCACTGAGTACAATACTATAATATTGGCTAGGTCTCGACACAAACTGGCAAAAGAGCTCTCCGCTCCCCACCAAGTCATTAACTTACCTGGGTGTGGAAATGAATGCCACGGTGAGAGCAAATAGATAACATCAGTACCTGATAGTACATATATCGAGCTGCACATTTTAGAGCAGATCGTCAGTGTGACCAGCCCAAGGCACATCTGTGTAATAATCATGCATAATGTCTAATCAGCATCTTTTATACCACACACCTGGCAGGTGGGTGGATTATTCTGGCGAAGAAGTGCTCACCAACATAACACAACTAACACAACCTTTTGTGTGCATAGAAAAAGTCTTTATTTTAGTCTGTTGTCCGCATTTGGGTTCAGCCTATTTGTGGCCTTTCGTTAACCAGAAGGAAAAATATCCCATAACAAATATTTTAACCTGTTTGACAGGTATAATTAATAATATTAATAATGGTTGCATTTCATTTAGGTGTGGCAGTTCCAGGGCCCTGGTATAATTCATGCTGGTTTCCTGGCATGTCTTAAGGCACACCTAAATGGAACTGGGCCATCAGTAATGCTATCGATTACACATGAGTTTTCCTGCAATGTCAGATCATATCTGTAGTGAGAAAGGCCTCCTGAAATAAGGCAAGTCTGCAAGAGTCATACGGAGCCTGTAAATGATGCAGAACATGGTCAATTTTCAGAGAGAGGAGAGGAGAGGAGGGTGCTAGCGACAGTAATTATAAATAATTATTCAAAGTTTGAAATTTTAAAAATGTTGCACAAAACACCATTAACTCATATTTGAAAAAGAGCTTGGACTTTCCAAGCTTGGAAGTGTGACTGGGCGTATAGTGATGACCTAAAAAAAAGCACCTCATTCAACACAAATACCATACAAGATGAGTCAAACACATTTATCAGTGTGTGCTGGCTACAGCATATTGGAATTAAGGTAAATTATTGACGAAAAAACAAACAAAACTACAGGAGGAAAGCAGATCACCCATTGATTCACAAGGAAAGAATCAATCATGGACAATCTTAATGCTGAAATATTTACCTATACCCCCACCTAGTGGTCAATACTGTTTGGTACAACAGCAGTCAGCTGTGGCTACATAGGAACAACTAATCTTCACATTTCAGAAGCTGGAACCAGCTTACTTAAATCATTAGCCAAGTATCACAATGTTGACGATTTGTTTTCATTAGCAATGACACCCTCAATGTGACTCTGTACTGTCCCAATCACAGATACGATAGCTCTTGCACTCTTTAAACTTAATTTTGAACCAAAGTCCAGACCTCAATGTCTATTTAGATTCGCAAACACAACAAATCCTGTGTTGCTGATCTGTTTCCTGACCATGAACAAGCAAACTTGGTCTCCTTGCTTGTCCTACCCAAAAAAAAAAAAAAAAAAAAAAAAAAAAAAATGCCTCACTGAAACTGAAGGACCCACTTGGCTTTGTAAGCTGGTCATCAACATAACCAGCTTGACTGGTTTGTGCTGTATGGGCTTGTGACATCTAGCCAGCTCAGTACTGTGGGAATGTGTGCCACCTGAACAGAGTGAATGGTCACTTACAACTTGAACTTCAACCTTCTGTCTTATATCAGCCCCTTCTGTGAAACATTAAGTGTAACTGTACAAATGTGAATGTTTTTACTAAAACTCTAAAACATGAGTTCCCATTCACTTCAGAGGCTCTGTGCTGACATTATGCTTCACTGAGTTATATACCACACTGTCCATATACCACACTTCTTTAATGAACTGCTTGTCCAGTATCAGTTTTAATATAAACATGTAAAATCCTCTAAATATGAGTTCATTTTCAATTATGGTAGTTCTTGACAGGCTCGAGAGAAAATTCCACTGAAGAGAGAGAATCTGTATGCAACTTTTAATGTGGTCTTACATTCATGACTCAAACGGAAATAAAAAGATTCAGCCACACAGATGTTAAACAAGGCTCAGAATAAAAATGCTCCCATTCTAAAAGCCTTTGTCTGGCACTTAGATGCTGAAATGTCCCAGACAAACACAGCTTTGACCTAGTTTACAGCCGCAGCAACACCTTCGTTCTCTGGCCTCACCTCTGTTTAGTTATCAATAATCCTCTCATGACATTAATAACCACCTCTTCCACAAACAGGAATTTAACCTGCTTTCAAACTGGCAAGGTCAGCCACACAGGAGATGGCTCCTCTTCTGTCGCCTCAGGCATAAACAAACTGATGAGCTGAACATAGGACAACACATGTTGTTGTCAGGCACTGACAGAGTCCAGTTCACCCTGAGATGCTCTCACTTCACAAAAAAGCCTGAATCAACAACAGCTCACCTCATCAAATGCAGTTTAAAGTTGACAGACATCCTCTGTCATTTTTATTGCTTTTTTTCTTGTTTATTTCACACACCTGTCTCTCTCCCTCATGTGGGAGATGTGTGTGTGTGTGTGTGTGTGTGTGTGTGTGTCCGCAAAGGAAAAAAAACACTTGTTAAACACTGAACTGCTGTTAAAATTTCTTTTAATAAAGATTGTATTTTTTGCCTTTGACTGATGACAGCACAAAACTTTGACAATTTTTCATAATACTCATGCATGCAACCCCAGGTAATATATTCTAGAAAGATATATGAAATTATATATTCAAATCCAGCAAATCATATACTGCAATGCCAGCCTTTATTTCTTTTGATCATTTATGTGATTTATTTACGTGGCACTAACTTAGCTTGTTCTTCTCCAGTTCAACAGCCTGTTTAATTAGAGGTGGTATCATTTCCCACAGCTAACGACATACAGCAGCCGTGAGCTTTCTGCCGGAGTGCAGGAAGCTGGAAAAACAGGTGTGATGCCAAACCGAGACTTTCCTTGTGTGCAGCCATTTTGCATAATTTTGTATAACTGGCGCGTCTGCCATTTGCTTAAAGCACTAACAGATATGAAAGAGTAGCGTAAATGAGGGCTGTGCTAAGCTATTCCTGCTACCAGGCACCTATACGGCACATTAGCTCGACGCAGGTGTCAACACGCTACTTTTAGCGTAACAGTGAGCAACTTTATTCGGGCTAGCCGGCGCACCAGATGCTAAGACTTTAGCGTCTGTGAGAAACTTCACTTGACTTTGACATGAACTTTGTGTTGGTGAACAGTATATCGGAGCAGGCAGCGCCTTAGTCATGGCTTACTGTTTTACGCACTGAATGAAACAGGTGGCGTCCGGTTGCTTTTTGGTTGTGAACGCACCACCCAGCCTCTTCTCCGTCTGGGCGGAGTTTCTGCTCTGTGCTGGAAAGTCGGGAGACAGACGGAGGGAGGAGGAGGGCAGAGCGCACACGTTGTCGGAGGAGAGAGGACACTCACCTGTTGAACAGCAAGTACTTTTTAAACTCACCTGTTTTTCCTCTGAGACTCGCCGAGCCTGAGCCTTCAGGATGACGGACACTCTTTTACCGAACGGCATCAAAGACAGCGGAGGAGAGAGCAGCTACTTCAAAAAGGTGAGCTGTGTTTTTGTGAAATTACTGTACGTCCGCTGTGTTAGCCTGCGCTCATTCTGATGCGTGAAATCAGCTAATAAGCACGTAGCTTACTGTTCGCTAGCTGTTTCTGACGCCTGTAAGATTTTTATATTTTCACTGCTTTGTTAATGTAGCTTATAAAAGGCGTCCATTGAGCAGATTTAATATTTCCCCTATTTCCCCTCGTCACAAAACAATTATTTTTTAATATTTACTCTCTTCTTTACTCGTTATAGTCAGACTAACTACAGCAGCCTGCCGATGTGCGCAGTTTCGACCGTTTACGTTACATCAACCGGCGAAGAGAAGCTAGCCTCTGTTTCGCATTGTCGGCTATTAGATACAATAAATCATAGGAGAAATCAAAGGTGTGTAAAGACCACATCTTAAAGACAAATTGAAGTAATACAATTGTATACATTTTCGTTTTCTTATTAAAAACAGCCTAGTTTCAGTCTTAAAGTTAGTGTAACAAATACTGCGGCTCCTGATGTGTCACCAACAGCAGCAGAAAGCGCAGCACTGTCAGCATCAGCTGTGTGTGTGTGTGTGTGTGTGTGTTTCTCCAAGAATAGCCGTTTCCTGCTGTCCCACTGATAGTGAGAGAGGCTGAGAGGGCAGTGAGCAAACATCCCATAATTAACATAATCTGTTCCCTGCTGTTGTCAGAGGTGTGATTGCTGATAGCCCTGGTGAATTCAGGTCAGATTAGCCTCCTGCCTTGAATCATGTTGGAAGACCTGTTTTTTCCTTACTTGTAACCTGGTTAAGGAAATAAGTAATGCACTGTTTTACTCCTCTGAAAAAGAACATTGTAACACCACTATGGGCCTGAGCCTTGACTGTTTTTGTTGATTGACTGTATGTTGCAGCTGCACCCATGGGAGGTGCTCCGGATAACAGCATCAGCTGAGCAATTGAATAGTAAAAGTGGCAGGTTATCTAAATGGTTCTTTAGATTAGAGGAGTGTTTTCCCAGCCTGCATTTGTGATTAAACTGAAGCCTTTTCATGTTAATTAGCTGGTGATGTGTCATTATATAGTAGTAATCATCAGGTGAATTTACATTCATTTAATCAGGACCAGCAGAGAAATCTCTTGAACCAGCTGAAGGTTTCGTATATCTGCGACTGTAACATTTTAGAGAGCTGTAATTTTTTCTAGGTTGAGGCTCTGAGCAAGGCACTTGGCAGTGGTTGAGTGATTATCTAATGTGTTTTTACTGAGTTCCCTGTCTGCCACGCTGTGGTCTGTGTCTCATTCCTCCACATTTGTACTAGTGTCCTCAACTGGAGTGTTTTTATGGACAAGCTTGTTTAGATGGGCATCTGAACAGGGCCTTTGTGTCTTTCAATCCCCCCGAATCCCCCTCTGAACGCTGTCTGGATTTAGGCTCTGTGCTGCACTTCCTGTGTCTATTAAAAGGTCAGTGGGAGCCAGGGTCTGGCACTGCCACAGGACATGATGGGAGACTGTCGAGCCTAATACCTCAGTCACGAGTTCTTTCCTACATTACTGTAACACACATCGTAGAGTCTAACTCACACTGCTCTCTCCATTCTCACTCTCTCTACTTCTTGTCCTGTGTATTTCTCAGTGTTGAACACTCAGGAGTCTTTATTCTCAGTGCAAAGACCCGTCTCAGTATAAAATGGCTTGCACATTTGCCAAAACCACAAAGTAATGAGTTCTGCATTCTCATTTAGTCATGTTAAAGTGATTTGCAATTTGGAAACTTTTGGGTCAATTTTTAACCAAGTTGAGCCAAGATGGTCTTTGCATCCATTTTTCGTGCCCCCTGTCTTTTGGGTGAAAATGAGTTTAATGATTTACAAGGCCTCACTGGGTTCGACCGATGCTCCAGGGAGCTGCTGTGGTTCAGGGCTTCCTTCCCAGCCGTCCACTGTTTCACCTCCAGCTGGCTGAGGTCCGACTGGACGGCTGCAGGATGGAAAGATGGCAGAACAAAAAGCCGAATCGGCATGTTTCTTCTCCTTCTCCTCCTCAGCCAACGAGAGCATTGACGTAGCATCTGGCCCGAGGCCGCCCTTCAGCCAGACCACAGACACAAATTGACAACATGTGTCCTGGTTCACAAACCAGACAAGCTCCCTTGACTTGGAGGCACACTTAGATTCCCTCAGCAGGACTTGTATTGGAAAATGACAAATGCAGCTGTGATCAAATATCGTCTCTTGCAGTAGTTCACTGAAAATAAAGATGTCTTTCTTTGGATTGAATGAAGCACACCCCCTTTAGGGCAATCTGAAAATGAATTCCCATCATAACTGGAGTGGATTGTGAATGTCAATTAGGTAAGATACACAAATTCTTCCTCATGAAAAGGTGTGAATTTTGAGATACTGAGCACACTCTGTGTGTTCATACAAAACCAGTGGCCGTGGCCTCTTCTTGGCCAGTTGCCATTCTTAATCACCAGTTGTGTAAACCAACCACCCCATGCTCTAGATGGTCTTTATGAAGCCTTGGTTATACAACAGCAGAATGGTTTTCTGTTTGATGGATATGATCATTGACAGCACTGTCTTTGTGTTAAGCTCTAACGAAGTATATTGTACGCCCGTAGAGAAAGGCTGCACTGTTTATGCCAGTGAGTAGGAGTGGTTCAGTGGGTTAGGGAAGACTGTAGCATGGCCAGAGCTTGGGGTTCACTTCCACGAATCACTTGATATGATGCCATTCAAGTTTTCATCCAAATGTTCTGTTTTGTGATGTGACGGTCAAGTACGGCAGCATTAGTTCTTAGTTTGTCCAGTGCTAATTAAGTCAAGTGAGTTCTATGAAGACCAAGGATGAGTTTTTTCAAATATCAAGACAGACAGACAAGCTGCAAACTTAACACAAACACTTTTATTTAGTATTTTCTCTACTCTGTTGTTATTTTCCTACTGCTCTTGCCTGCTGCCTATAACACCTCCCAGCTGGGGATTAATAAAGTCTTGTCTTATCTCATCTTAAAATGTCCATTTTCTAAGAAAGTCCAAAACACAAAAGTCACAACCTCTTAAAGGGAACAGACCAGAGGTAGAGGTGTGTTGTCAAACATTAGTTGTGTGGACTAACTGTAATTCTTGATGATGAGACAAGATGTAATGGTCACTGATCAGCTGATTGAACTAATGTTGGTATGCAGGATCATCACTTTGGAATGCCAGCTTCGACTGAAGTTTAATGGCTTACTACATAATAAAAATGGACACAGAACATATTGCTATGGTTATTATCAACCACTAGCCACTCCTTTGTTTGTTAGTACACACATTCACCCCACTTTTGATGTCATGATTGACGTGGCAACATATTACAATATGCCCACACCCTCTCCAGTCGAGCGCTAATGTCCACACCCTGATGTCATTCTAAGAATAGCTACTAATATTTCCGTCCAAGCCACGCACCTGACAGCCTCAATACAGCTCTATTGTGCAAATAGCTTTCGTTTGTATGAGTGGTTAATCATTACACTCGCAGGTCGCTACAAGTCACTACAGTGGTGTGGTTTGAGTGCAATATAACTAAAGGAAATCAAGATCGAATGGGACCCTTGTTGCAACCATTTTACCTGGAGTGAGTCTGTGCACTGTCACCTACCTACCTCCATCCACTTCTGCTTACTCATTTTACGGGAAGAGCATCAGCAACATGACTCAGATGTAAATGTAAAAGATGAGACCGGTGATACAGGGGCCAGAACTCTCACACACAGCTACACTTTGACCGACTTCAATGAAGACAGTCCATCCCCTCAAGCAGTACCATATAAACAACTGTGTTTTTTAAAGATTGTTTTTCATTGGACAGTTGTCAGTGTAGAAGCTGTCAGGAAACAGAGAGAGAGCGAGAGGCGAGAATGCAGGATATTGCAGTAATGTGGGATGTGCCTCTAACCATTTGACTACCATAACACCCCCATGTTAATAGTTGAGTCCTGTAGAATGTTATGGTCTAAATGAAGTGTATTTAGATATTTGTGTGTGAATTTTTGTGTGTGATATTTTTAGAGTAAATTTAAGTATAGTGAGAAATAGGGCTGGGCGATATGGCCTAAAAAAAAAAATCTCCGATTTTTTCACAAAAAATCCCGATTCACGATTTAAATCGATTTTTTTTTCACCCCCTACCTAAAATCAATTTGCAGATGACAAAGAAATAGTTCAAAACAAGTTTCAATTTTATTTTGTTTAAAGTCTCCCTTCTGGGGTTTAAGTTACATAAACAAGCCACAATAAAGAGATGGCAAGCCCTCCTACCATCGTAAACAGTGACAATGTAACTTTTCAGTGAGCTTTATCTAGTTTCAAAATGACACAATGCACTCTAAAACCAACTTGAAAAAATAAAACATAATATAAAGTGCAAACAAAACTCTCAGCTTATGAAGTGCACCGTTAAACTGCATCACTCTGCTGGACTGCAGATCGGTTGTCGCGGAGTAGAAAGGAACTTCTTCCAGCTCTGTAGCGATCCTTTGGCATGTACTGTTATACAGCTGAGGCAAGGCAACTTCAGAAAAATGTTTGCGGCCTGGTAGCACGTACCTGGGGTCCAACACCTTCAGCAGGTGAATAAATCGCGGCTTTTCCACGGTGTATATGGGCACCATATCTCTCGTAATATACATCGCGACTGCATCCGTGACAGCTTTCCACCGGGCTCCTTTCTTATCATACGGGATACAGTTTGTCAATGTTTCCAATACGGTAGTTTGTTATTTTGGTGACGGTGCTTGGGCTGCCGCGGTCTTGATCCATTCGTATGGAGCAACACCTCTCCCACTCGGCAGCATGCTTCTGTTTGTGGTGCTGCAGTAAAGTGGTCGTACTGCTACCTTTTGTAGCGACAGCCTTTAAACAGACTTTGCAGCGAGGTGCTGTTTGTTCAGTGTCTGACGCCACAAAGCCGAACCAATTCCAAATCATAGAAGTTATCTTTCCTTTCTTCGGGGTGAGATCTGCACCGCTCGCCGCCATGTTGTTTGTGTATCAAGCACGGGGGGCGGGGGCGCGCGCACTCTGAACTACGGGAGTCCAGCAGGCAGGCGTTGGTGGCGGATGTTGATAAGAAAATCGATTTTCATGAAAACAAATCGAGATTAAGTACAAATTCGAATTAATCGATAAAATCGATTTATCGCCCAGCCCTAGTGAGAAACTGTGACATTGTTTTTGCCACATGTTCTGTAATTATCTGTATATGACAAGCAAACCTGAGGATGCCTCAATGCAAAAAAAAAGTTCCTTGTTCCTTTAAAGAAGTGAATCTAAACAAACTGAACCAATCTGGATGAGTTTGGTGTCTATCTGTGGGAAGCCAGTGAGGGATATATATATAGTGTGAACCTCTAATGTGTTTTGCCCTCCTGGTGAAGCTCCTTGATGTCAGATGAGAGGAAGGGTCAGGTGACATCATGTGTATGGCAGGAGCTAGGTAGCTGCATACGGTTGCTGGTGGAGCTGGTAAGTGACCTTGAATGATCTTTGAATGGGCATTCAAAATCTGAGAAAAAAGACTCCAAATTCCCAAAAGTAAAGAAAACCAAAACTGTGTGAGTGCTGAGACTCCCGACACTTTACCTCAATATAGCTAATCTAGAAACTGAAGCTCGTTCTGCTGCTGACCCCAGACTTAGTCAGATAGATAACTACAATGCGAAAGTGTCCCATGTTGAAGATTGTAAACTAACTGGTTTTACCGCGCAGACAGGTCTCAGTGCATCATGTTGTTTTTTGCCTTCTGAGGCGCAGTACAAACCACACCTCTGCTGTGCGTCAGTCAGTGTGAATGTCTAAGGGCAGTTTATCTGTACTGCTGCAAGTGACAGCCTGTTGACTTAGTAAGGCTTGGACACTTGTGGTTGTGATAGGGGCAAGGACATACAGTACAGCTGCATACAGTTGTAAACACATAGAGTGAGCGCATGTGTTCGAGTCAAGTGCAGTCTAAAAAGGTGCAGCTCCCCCCCCCCCCTTAGATTTGTTGTGGTTTTTATGTCAGCGGGTAAAGATAAAGTAGAAATTCTCATGAACTAATGTGAAAGTCAAATACAGAAAAATGTTGACGTCATAGGAACATTTATTGACCAACTAATAATATCTTTTGAGCGGTGTTGTAGTAAATTGACACAGCTGGGTAGACAACTTAAGAACAAAGTGAGAGGTGAAAAGTAATGGACTGTGAACCCTGTCAGTTTTGGCCCAGACTGAACTCATGATATATTAAAATTTAAACAAAACTTTTTCCTGAATGCTCTGAACATGCTCAAAGACGTTTCTCCAGTGGATCATATTGCGCTTATCCTGTTCACAGCTGTACTAAATCAGTCTTTTGCTTGAAAGAAGTTGATTGGGGCTGACCTGGTATAGATAAATGTAGATGGAAAACAGAGTTTGAATGACTTGAAGGAAAATAAGGATGTATTTTTTGCTCATCACCAAGCAGATCATTGAACTTTAAAAACCATCATTGAGGATCGCCCCCCCTTCTCTTGCAGTATGAACATTTTGCTTGATGTCTGTGCAGTTTTTTTTCTACACTTCAATAAGATAGTATCATCTGCTCTCATGTTTGTTTCTGCATCTCCTTACCTTAGGGCTGTAACCCGTTCGCCCAGACTGGACGAAGCAAACTGCAGAATAAGCGAGCCAGTGTCAACCAGCAAATCATCAAACAGATGAGGATGAGGGCTGGAGCTGAGAACCTGCTGAAGTAAGAACAGAACTGATGACTGATAATACGTGCATGCATAGTTTGCATTAGTGTGTTTGCTTAATTTATTAATTCTTTACAACGTGGATTTTTTTAGTAGGAACATTGAATCATTCTAAGATGAACATATGAAAACAAAAGGATGGTTTGAACTGCACACAGTAATCACAGTCACCTACCCACAGTGCCAGTCAAGTTACGTCATTATAGTATATGTGACCTCTAGTAAACTCCAGTTGGTCCGTCATTGTTCTGTCAAGAGTTGTCATGAACCCTTGGTGAGACTTAAAACAACACAGGGGCTCAGATTATATAAGATAACAGTCTTGAAGAAGGGCATTCCATGTGCCTGAAAACAAAGAGCCACTGTGGCATGTGGCTGACAAGAAACATCAGAAGAACTGTAACCATTTTGCTGAGCCTTTGTATTTTTTCAGTATAGGTTGTGATAGGTGTGATGCTTCCTGTCTGTTTTTTCATAGGATGCAGTTGCTCTTTTTTATTTTGCATTAGTTGTCCCCTGGCCTGTACAGTTATGGTACTGCTTACTTTTTACTCTGTGACTTTAAGAAAGTTGAGAGGCTGTGGTGTTATTGTGTGGCTGTAGAGCTAAAAGATGAATTTAGCATGGAGGACGTTGTGTCATATCCAGGTGCTCTCAGACTCATTGTATGTTTCCATTCTCTGAGATATTGAAAATAAATTGACAAATGTCTTCTTCCTGCTGAAAGACCTGTTCTTGTAGGATTGAATTGCCAAAATGTGAGATCATATTTCTCAGCAGGTACAATACAACAAAGAAGAAAAGAGGAAATATACTTTCCTCTCGTACACCTTGCAGCCTCAGGCCTTTTGTTCAGTCTGGTTATTGGGCATCTCCTCACAAAAAGCTATTTTTGTGAATGCTGTTTCCTGGTGACGAGCACTTTATTTTTAAATCAATCATCAGACTTAACTTAAGGATCTAGTTATGCTTGAAAATAATTAGGTTGTTTTGCAACCTTGTTGGAAATCAGTACTTGCTAAACTGAAAAAATACAAGCCTGTCTGCTGCTAGCTGTCTGTTGAGACAAAAATAGGAAGTAGAAAACATCTATGGCCATAAGTAATGTTTTCATGACTTTTTATTGTACTTTAATTGTAGGAAAACTACAGCCTCAGAAATTTCCACAGTTGAATCAACAGCTCTCTGATGTGTGTCAACAGATATAGATCTTGTAAGCTTCATGAAAGCAGTGTTTATTGCAGGCTCACTGTAATGGATTGCATTAGATTATACAGTTCTTGTTGGTGTGTCCACCTTCTGGTCTGTGTGGCCTTTGGCAGCCATAATGTGTCTCACACATGGTGTTAAGTTTTGTGAACTTGGGGTCTGCTGTTGAAAAGGTCTTGTGGTACATTCTGTCACTGAGTCTAGAGAGACAAAGGGTACAACAATGCACCTTTTCTCTGACAGTGAAGCCACAACTTCTCCTACTGGCATCCCCAATTCAGCTATCTCTCTTTTATTTAAGATAAGTGTGGTGAGAGAAGATAACGCTGTGTATGTGAGTGTGTATGTGTGTGTTAGTATGTGTATGTGTCCCGGCCTGTCTAAGCTTACTCTCAGCCTCCACATTCCTTCAGTACTTCAAATAGTCTGCCCAGCCAAGGCCGGAGCAAATGGACTGCTGTGTGTGTGTGTGTGTGTGTGTGTGTGTGTGTGTGTGTGTGTGTGTGTCTGTGTGTGTCTGTGTGTGTCTGTGTGTGTCTGTGTTTGTGTGTGTCTGTGTCTGTGTCTCTGTGTGTGTCTGTGTCTGTGTCTGTGTGTTTGCCAGCCCAGCTGCAGCACAGAGAAAAGGCTGGATGCATTTTTGAGTTTCAGGTATGCTCTCATCTTTATTTTTAAGGTCTTAAGTCATATGATCTTCAATCCTTGTGTGGGAGTGTGCATAACTGTGTCACCTTGGCTATCCTATCTACTTGGACGTCCAATATTAAGAGAGTTTAGTTTGAGTCATTATAGCTCACATACAACCAAAATCCTGTGTTTTATTGAGAGGACATTTTTTTCTTTTTTCATTTGGTTGTTCTGCATTCCTCTTTCTATCCGCAACAGGTGGAGTCAGTCTGGTCATACCAGTTTCTCTTCTCTTCTCTTCTCTTCTCTTCTCTTCTCTTCTCTTCTCTTCTCTTCTCTTCTCTTCTCTTCTCTTCTCTTCTCTTCTCTTCTGTACTTACTTACTTGTCTTACCACAAACAGTGGATGCTACATTTCCCAGGATGCAACTCAGCAAAGTTTTTACTTTTTTCAAACTCCACACCTCCAGCATGTAATGCAGGTATTTTGTTAAACATGTAAGGTCTAAAACTAAGACCAAGGTAACCTTATTGATGTCATCAGGGTTACTTTGACTTGGGCTTGAATGTTAGATTTTCAGACTTTGCAAAGAGCTACAGACCTTTTTTTGCAAAATCAGTGGTGTGCCTCTTTAAAGCTTTTTGTAATGTCAGTAATGAAGATATCTTTCAGATCAAAAGATTTGAGGAAAAATACAACGGTCAGTCTACCAAAAACAAAAACCAGCCTTTCCAGAAAAGAGGATGAGAAAACTTTAGTGAAACCACACTTGCTGGTTTACAGTCTGATTCCCACGCTCTGTGGGATGATATCAGATATTAAATGGGATATTAATAACAGCCTTTGAGCTGGTGAGTTGGCATCTATTCTGTCCAAACCACAGCGCCCCTGCGTCCTCCACCCTGATGGATTCCCCAGGCCAAACCTCCTCAGAAACCCTTCAGCAGGCCAAAAGGAAGTGATGGTCTGGTGTCAATGTTAATGTGTTGTGTGGAGAGAAAAACTACAGTCAGTTGTCTTGTAATGCGCTGTGACCAAAGTTAGACCACAGGGCTGAGTGAACATCAGACTGTTGGATGGTAATACAGTGTGTGCTTGCAGTAGACTCCATTGATAAATCCTGAAGATATGCTCCACCACAGGCAAGGTCACATTCTAATATTTAATTTTTGAACACACTAGGTCATGCATAGATTTAATGGTACTCATGGTTTGTCAGTGCTTTGACTATTTTTCCGTGTGTATAGCATATATGTGTATAACTTTGCTGATATTGTGACTTTTGGAAAATTTTTGGTGAAAATGTCCAACAGGAAGAAAATAATGAAAAACCTCTAGACTGGAGTTGTATTTGTGGGTGAGTGTGTATCTCCCATTATTTCAGACCGACAGAGAACATGTTTCACTTAAAACACAGTGAAGGAAGTGAGACCACTGAGGTGTGTGTGTTTGTGTGTTTGCTATCTCCACAAACAGACCAGTGCTTCACAAATTCTGCTTCAAAAAGGATTGAGTCATTGTCTTTGTATGGCCTTTGTCTTTGCGTACTATCAAATACACACACACACACACACACACACCCCCCTCAGAGGTTTTATGAAAACCTTATCTCTGCTGTGTAGTGAGACCATACCCCCTGTGTCCGCACACACACACACTAGTGTGCGCACGCACACACACAAACACGCACAGAGTAATGCTCTGATCTTCCTCACCTCAACACAATACATTTGCATTGAACATTTTCAGAAGTGGACTGTGAAATGCAGAAAAAATAACATTGAAATGTGGTTGACCTTCGACCTCTTCTAGTTGTGTAGCATAAAGCATAGTGTGGTCACTTCATGTGTGATGGTGGATTTTTGATTTTAACATGGCAATGATCTCGCAAACCACACAGAGATTGCAGCTGTGATACAGTGGTCTTGGTTAAGCTGTGCTTGAGACTAAATCAAGTGCACAGCAGGGCATAGTGACGCAGATTTGTGGTCCAGAATACCAGGAGAGGCGTGCTTGTTTTTATAATCAGCTACAGGAAAGTTTGCCAATGTCAGAGTGGATAATAACAAGGCTGATATTTCTGCTCCCGCCTCTTTATTTTAAACATTTTATCTGCCTTTTGTCTCACTTTTTATGTCTTTTCATTTTTTCTCTCTCTCCAATCTCTCCTGTGTGAAGGGCTACATCTAACAACAAAGTTAAAGAGATGGTTCTGTTGGAGTTGAGCTATGTCAACTCCAACCTGCAGCTACTGATGGGACAGTTGGAAGGACTCAACAGCTCAGTGGAGGTCTACCAGAACACCCAGTAAGTACAAATATTACTGCTCCTTCTTTTGCTTCTGTTGATTCTACTACTACCACAGCCAGTACAACATATTAGCTACTTCTATGTGACAAGCATTATCAGAAAAGTCATAAGGATATCTAGTGAGACTGCAACTGATTTGTGGGCTTGCTTGTCAGCCACACAGCAAACATTTTGCGCTGTTATTCACAATTGACTTCACCAATGGAAAAAGACTGCGGTGTTGTTGTCAGCAGCAATGCATCTGCAGGCAATAGAATGCAATTACTTATAATTTTCAGATTAATTAAAGGTTGACTTTCATGCTAACTGCCTCTTAAATGTTAAATGCACGCACTGCAGCCAGAGTTTTCCAATGTAGTCACAGCAGACTTTGGCACCGGTCCTCTTGTCCCATAATAAAGTCACCACCAAGCCAAACTCCCCAAAATTCTGTGCAATATTTAACATTAATCTCATAATAAATCTGATTGTAATTTCAGTTTCCCAAACCTACAGGCATGAGGACTGGCCAAGGTGATCTCCGTATACAAATAAGTCATCAATCTGGAGAACTAAACCTCAGAGTACTATTAATACAGAGGTAGAAGAAGACAAACACACATTGTTGATTGGCAGCCAACAAGAGACTGCTATGGCTCTGACACTCTGTGATTAAGTCATCATGCATTCTCTCAGATCAAAGACACTTGATGACTGAGTAGCAGCTAGAAGGCGTATATGCGGTAATTGAGAGCCAGATAGAAAAACATAAAGACAAAGGCCAAGAAATTGTTGTTAAGCTGGATTGACTGGTTTTTGGGACACAAGGCACACAGCAACAAGGAAGTGATGGGTGGAACGAAGATAAACATCTAGTACAAGGCTTCTTTCAGTCAGTCAGATGATCAGATGTGTATAGGTGTGTGTGACAGTGAGGTTCTGGTGTTTTCTTTCTTTAAAGACAAACCAAGTTAATAGGGTGTGGGTGAAAATGCAGTATATGTGTTATGAACACTACATGTGTTGTCCCATGTGTCGAGTAAGCTTTAGAGAAGCTCAAGAGGGTTGATGACAGTGGTTTGAAAAAGTAGAGGTTTATACGAGTGGTGACTTAATGTAAGATAATTGGCATCTGTCTGTAAATGGCTGTAAATAACACCTTTCTTTGCACATTTCCTCACGAAAACATGACACCCACTGACAAAATGACGAAATAGGTTTAAAGCTATAAAACTATGGTGCTTTGTAAAGCATAGCACTTGGTTGAGAATGCACAGTGTCAGTCTCTTTTAGAGATAATTTATGCAGACATTAAAGGTTTTCGTCGTGAACATAAAACACATTAAAACAAAAGTGTTCAATTGGTTTTCTGTTTTAATCCCAATTACAACCGTCATAACTGCTCCAAAGGCTCCAGCATGTCTGCTTCCAGGTGGCTTCTCATTAAGAACACTTTAGACCTCCATAAACATCTGCACAGGCACATATGCGCAGGCACGCACGCATGCACACGCGCACACGCGCACACACACACACACACACACACACGCACACACACACACGCACAAAGTACACACACACACACGCACAAAGTACACATGCTAATCACACTAAACCTGCACTATACATTCAAACAGAAGAGGCAATACCAAAATGCATCTACATTTACACCAAAAGCATGTGCACTTCGTACACTATAAACACACAAATACATGTATGAGACATATTAGCATTACCATACACACACACACACACACACACACACACACACACACACACACACCTCTGTAGAGGATGCCATGTTGCCAGTGACAACAAATCACAACAGGGCAATAAAGTGATTTGAATGGTAGAGCAATTGTAGAGGATTGTTGGGGATTGGCTGTAGTATGGTGGTTACCATGGTAACAGTTCTAAGGGTCATTGACAGAAACCTTACATGTTTTTTCCAAACGACCAAGCTGTTACTATCTGCCTGTATTGGTTTTTTTTTCGTTCTAAAAAGTGTTTCTAATGAGATACAGGCCTAGTTAGGGTTTTCTTATAAATTCTGACATAAATCTGCAGATGACCTTATAAAACCCAAAGTATAGTTTTCGTTGGCACTCCCTGGTTAGTTTGTTTTGTTACAAGGACTCAGCGGTGTAAGGACTAGCAGGCTCTAAACTGGTTTTAATAAATGATCGTTTTGTAGGCACAGCTTCCTCTGCACTTTGGCAGATATTTTCCTGAATGTATTTTGTTTTCCACACAGTGATTTAGCTGATGTTGTTACCCACAGATATGTACAGTGTGTGAGCTGTGAAGGGGCTTGATGTTCAGCTGCACAAAGAAACAGGACACCACCTGCTCTTTTTGGACATAGTGAAAACATTGCACACCAGGCTCTAAGAAAAAGACAGTTAGTTTACTAATTACATGGTAGAGACATCCTCAATTCAACAGCTGCCACTCTTGTACTGTCTTGAGGCCCACGTGTCTCTCTGTCACATGGGATCAGACAGACTCAAGTGTGGGAAAATGTAGTGTCCTTGTCAGGCTCTTAGAGAAACACCTGCTCACTGCTCCGTCCACAGACAATAGAATACTGTGAAACTACTGTCCACCATTGTGTGTAAAAGAAAATTATACACATGTAAAGTGTGTGGTAGTGTGTGTTATCATGTTCACATTACCAGATCCACAGAAGTCCATACATGTGGGTGCACAGGTAATGCACAATGGAATATTGGATATGTTGAGAAAGTGTTCCCTGTCATTTCCGAGCAGGTGTCTCAGGTGGGATGATGCTGTGCAGCTACAATGCACAAAGAGTTAGCCTCCTCCTCTCAGCCTGAAATACAACCTCAGCCTTAAGTACGAAAACAAAAACCTCTCCTTGGCTTTCTAGGCTTTTCCCACCACTCCACTGTCCTCTGAATAGCATCTTTCTGAGGTTATTTTTCACTCAGACCAGATTCAGCTGGCTTTGGCATGAGGTAATGCGCAACAGAAAACACATATATGTGACTGTAACATATGCTGTGGTTATTATGTGGTTATTGACCTCATTGAACCACCTCATGAAAAATAATCAGTGTATTCTTGACAATGTTGTCAAATAATCACACAGATACATCTGGCATTCATTAATACTTTGTTAACCATTATGCTCATTATACACATTTTTGACATTACCACATTCCTTCAGTGTCACTTAGTACCAAAATGTTACTTGTACTGTGATTTGTGATGAAGTGAATGTTAGTTCAGTTCCTCTATGTACTGTTCTTGACTTGGACAACAAACTGTACTTTCTTAGACTTCTGCATCAGCTGAAGTAAAGTGATGACAAATGAAAACAGTAAGATAAAGTTATCAGCACTACAGGCTGCTTCAGTAACTTTGCTGCATGAGGTAGAGTGGAAGGGATAATTTGCACTTTACTAAGAGAAGAGATGCTCAACTTCTGTAACCTCTGACAACTGGCTGCTTGTACGTTTAATAATCTAGTAATGATTACATAATGACAGTGTGCCACTGCTTCCAGTCTTTAAGGTAAGACTGCATATTTTGCTGCATGTTTAACTGACAGACATGAGAAGGGAGTAGACCTTGTGTAAGAGAGCAAATAAGTGTTCATCCCAAATGTGGAACAGTTCCTTTGAAACAGACTACTATATCTCACTCATCAGTAAGAGATCAGTCCCTACTGAACTCCTGTTGCTAACTCTCGCTGGGGTCGAAGAAGCCAAGAAACGTCTTGTTATAGCCTGCAACATATCAGTTGGCTATACTGCGTATCAAAAAAAAATGATAGATTTTTTGTTATTCAAGGCTTTAAAATGTGCTACTGTCTCTCTAGGGCTAAAACCAGAGCTTCACGTGATTGTTATGGCAATAGTTATCTGTTCTATGTCTTGCACTCTGGCATACACACACACACGTGCACGCACACATGTGCATGCAGGGCAGGAGGGGAGTGAGCTCTTTACAAACTTTTAACATTTCAGATTCCTTGCAGAACCCCCCCCCCCGCCTCTTCCTCTGCCAAACCAGAGGAAAGACCAGAGTGATCTCATCTACAAGCACTAATGGATTACACTGCAGCTTCTATCTCGCTCTGTCAGTGTTACTGATGAATGAGGTTTTCTGTGAATCACAGAGCCAGCACACCAGAGGAATGCTGCCTTATCATCAAGTGATGAATGAGTGCGAGGAGCTCTTTCTCTGAACCCGGTGGTTTTGACGTACTGTGCAGTGAAAAGGCTTCTCAGATGGAAAGCATCCTGATTAACACACGTTTTGGATAACAACATCATGGTGACTTGTTAAAGTTGGACCTGAAGTTGGTGTGACTGTTGCCCTCCTTGAAAGTTTGTTCTGAATAACCTAAATGTTTAGCAAATTCAGAAGCAACCCAAGCTTCTTTTTAAAACGGGCAATTTATTTAGTGACACCTCATTCTCCTGCTTTCAGTGGGGGGAGGGTTTTGTTTCTTTTATAGACTCTGTCTGATCAACAGCAGGTATCTGTCAGGTTGTATTTTCTCAGCGCTGATGACAAGTTGAACCTGCTTTCTGTCTGCTCACACCAAGGACCTCTAAGTCAACCAGAGAGACTCTACCATTAAAGCTACAGCTGAGATCATAGGGGAAGGTTTACCTGCTGTTTTATAGCAGCCTCTGCTTACTGTTTAGTGGGTCAAAATAACAGAAGGTAAAGAGCTTGCTTTGATAGCGGATAGAAGAAAGAATCGTTAGCATTACTGAAGCAGGGCTACAACTCCAGACTGATTAATCAAAAGAAGCTGCACTAGGAGACGTGGGGGCCCTGTTCACCTTTAAATCCTAACTCATACAGTGTGTTCTTACAGCCCCATCTGCCTAATCCTCATGTCCCTTCTATGAAACTACACTTCAGATTATAAGTGAATAATACTGAATACAGTGCAAGGAACTGCTTGATCACACCAGCGAAAGCTCTGTAACTTGAGAAAGTTTACTTTTCAGTATATTAATCTTTACTTAATGTCTGACTGTTGGTGTGATATATAGGCTTTGTCTGTGGTGAAAGGGAGTTTCTTGTTGTAAAATATCTTGTACCACACCTTACAGCCTGCTTTTCTTCATCATTAACTTATGAATGTATCAGTAGGCTAATGGGGGGTATTTTTGTGCTTTTCTGTGTGTCGCTGTGTGCTTCCAGTAATCGTTTATGAATCAGATAAGCCCTGCATTACCTACATTATTTAAAGTCTGTGCATATCATGCATTATCAGCTTTTACTGAGTTATTGTCATGCTGCCAGCATATCTCTGAGCAGACATATTACATTGACCGTAAGATGACTGATTGAGATATCTCTATTTCTGTCTTTCCGTTTTGCTTACAGGGAAACAACAAATATCCCCCTCATTGCTCTGGGTCTGAAGGAGACAAAAGAAGTTGACTTCTCCACTCCATTCAAGGTACAGAGGCAACAATTACACTACAGGCTCACAATTCCCTCCTTTTTACAGCACATGCATGTAAAGAGTTGACATTAAGAATTTTTCATGTAATGCAGAATTTTAACAGGAATATTTTCTTCAGAGTAAATGTGACATAGCTTCATTAAGTTTTGGAACAAATAGATGCATAATATTGTGATGTTTTTGAAATGTGTTTTTTTTATAATTTGAGGGTACATAAGGTAAAATATAAAGAAACACTAGATTACATGAGAAACTAGCACTTGACATTTGACTTTTAAAAGCAAAACTGAGTCTTAACGCTCGTGGTTGGTTAAGTTAAACAAAACTGCCTTTCTTTTTCTTTTTTTTTTCCGTGTCATACACCATGACAGTATAAACACAGAATTAGTTGACAAAGAGGAATAGCAATCTTAAGTTGAAACAAGGGCAGGAATATGAAAGGGTTACAAATTCTGCTAATTTGCATTCAACCAATTTGACCCACTTTGGTAGACAGTGTTTTCAATAAGGATTTAGTTACTACAAAATTAACGTCTCCTTTCATGAAGTATTTGGGTCACATCGTCTGCGCCCTGTACGCCCACTTTTACATTATGTTCACCGTTTATTCATTCAGGAACAATACATCATCTGACCATAAAAAGATTTGTCTTATTCACCAAAGTAGGTCAGTTTTTGAGACTGATGGAGTTATCACGTAGTCTCAACATGAGGAAGCACTCATGCAAATGTCCAGACGGCACATTTTACAGCGCCTCACACCCAGGTCTCGTTTGTTGGCAGCCATTGCGAGAGGTGTGCTCACTTTATGATCTCTGAGTAGGTTAATGCTGCCCTACTTTTTTTGACTGTAATCACACCTCAGTCTTAATGACTTAACTACCTCTGGCTTGCACTGACAGAATGACAGCTCTCACCAGACTACTTGGCACTGCACAGTTGGTCTTGGCTTCTGTGTGCTGTTCAGAATGATGTGACAGAGTGGACTAGTTGTGAGGGAGGCCGCCCTTTAATTGAAAGGTCATGTGGTTAGGCCCCACAGCTCTCCCCAACAACTGGCCAGAGAAAATATTGTATTGAGATGTTAAGCTGTATTTGTTTCTGACAGGACTTCATCTTGGAGCACTACAGTGAAGACGGGAACAGTTATGAAGATGAGATTGCTGACCTCATGGACCTGCGACAGGTAGTGTGCACTCGTAATCTGATCTGACATTATATATTCATCATTTCTGTGTGAGGCTTTTGTTTTACAGGAAGAAAGCATGATTAGATTTTCATATAAGAACACAAAGAACTAGATTTTTTTTGGATCTTCTGGCATATATTGTTAAATAGGTAAACAATGTCCAGGGGCATATTGTTTTCCTACCTACCTTTTATGTGATCTGAAAAGGTTCAAAAGGCATTTTTCATGTCATTATGGCTTTAAAGGAGTTTAATATGCACCACACCTACAAAAGTTTTTAGTGCACAAAGCACAATGAAATCCTTTGTCTTAAGAACTTTGGTAGGGTCACTCAGATGACAGAAACATTTTCCTTTCCCATGTCAGACTCTCTGGCCACACACGTAGTTTCAGTTTTATTCACTGAGGTTTTGAGATTTTGGTCCCTGGGATTTCCGTTGCCACCCAAGTTCAGTGGAGATAAAAGGATTCATTTGACATCTGAAAAACAACAATGCATCTTTCCAGGACAAAGTCCCAGTTTCTTTGGATTGTCCACAGACCTTGCAGTTAACAGATTAACTAGTGCTGATGTTGGTGGATGGTCCTCAGTAAACAGGACGTTGTTTCTCCAAACATGTTTAAAATTTTTGATTCTGTGAGCGTCACCAAAAGAAATCTCCTCTGTTGTACAATATTTATGTAGTGGCACAATTTTGATATGTGAAAATCTGCACATAAAAGTGTAGCTATTCTTATGCCACTATTATAATTATTATTTCAGACTGTATCATATCTCTTTCCTTTCATGTCCTAGTCCTGCAGAACACCAAGTCGAAATGACGCCGGCGTGGAACTGCTGGCAAAATACTTCAGCCATCTTCCTCTGATGGAGAGCCGATTCTTCTCCCCAACCCGCCAGACTGGCATCTTCTTCACTTGGTACACATCAGTAATCACCAATTATATCTATTGAAAATTTTCATAAGATATTGTTAAAATACAGCAAATACAAACAACCACTGGAAAGGTTTATGAAGCAAATAACATAAATACTACTGTAATTCCTAATTTAAAGAAAGAAGGGCAATAGGTGAGATTACAGCAATGATGAAGAAATTAGCGGAGCACATGCTATAGAAAGCTGTCCTGCTCTTTAATCTAGTTGCTTTGACTTTAAACAGCACAGGCTCAGTGATGTTACTTTCTTAAATTCATGCATCAGCTATCATATCTCTACCAGAAGATGCCTGGCTGCAGCTTTTTGGTTTGGTTCTGCCATCCTGCTGCATTTTGCAAGAGAGAAATTCAATTTAGAGACAGTAGAACACTACTTCACATGAGAAGATGTACGGCAGGGATAACTTAATCAAGCTCAGCAAATAGTAACACAATCCTTACTGTGTATAGATTTTAGATATTTCAAGCTCAAGAGTGAATGAAGGGGGTGTGAATCAAGTACACATACTGATTTTTGCAAGCTTCAGATAAGTTACTGATGCTGAATCTGATTAATGAAGTTTGACTGAAAAGCATCCAAGAGAAGGCCCTGACCCCCAATTGACTTCATGCTAAATGTACATTCGATCAAGCAGCAGAGATGGAGACAAGGGAGAAGATTAGCTGAAAGGCATAAACCCTTGTTTTGAGTCTGAAGGTCTGAAGGATTAATGCATAGTCAGTGTATGAATACAGATTGTATTATAAATATTTTAAACTCTCAGTAAAATCGTTTTGATTTGTGCCACTGACAGCTTCTGCCTCTTTTCCTCAGGTATGACTCCTTCACAGGAGTGCCGGTATGCCAACAGAACCTGTCACTGGAGAAAGCCAGCATCCTCTTCAACATGGCCGCCCTCTACTCTCAGATTGGTACCCGTAGTGACCGACAGACAATAGCAGGCCTGGAGGAGGCCATCTCTTCCTTCCAGATAGCTGCAGGTAGGAAGAGAAAGGAGCGATACACTGGTTTGATCGCAAATTCCTCTCTCATCAGCCTAGAAACGAGCTTATGGTGTCATTTCCAACATTCAAAGATGTCAAACATTTTTTCCCTTTTTAGTTGAAACCAGGCTTATCTGTGATCCAATCTGGTTTCAGCCATTCAAGCAAGAGAAATGATGGGAATAACTAAGCTTCTGACGTTCTCCCATTGACAGAAACTGTTCACACACAGAGAGCACTATGATAAGTTGTGGTAATAGAGAGAGGAAGAAAACAAAAGAGACTGGAATGGCTGATGAACAGTGACTTCAACATGGTCTCGTAATAGTTTTGTTCTTTTTAAACACTTGATATGCAATTCAGCTGCCATGGCCCAAAAATACCCAGGTGTGGTGCTTCATCCAAACTAAAAAACATTCCTTTCCCCTTGAAGACATTTCTAATGTCCTTAACTTTAAAAAAACTGCCTGTTTTCAGTATGTGTGCCAGCCTCCACCCTCTGACTTCTGCTCCATGACGGAGAATGAATGCAGTTGATGTTTCTTTGGCTTCTTGTCATGTGGCTGAACTCCAAGGAAGCACCAATCATATGAACTGGTTTCCCAACCCTCTGAGGTTTCAGAAAGCTCAGACAAGTCTTGATAGAATTATGACTGGGCAGTATGAGGAGTATTGCAGTGTAATTACAGCTCTGAACAGGCCGTGGCTTTGGCTATGTTGCTTTGATGGCTATAATTTAGGCTTGTACCATGTAAAACAATTATGCCTGTTATGAGCAACATTGTCACCAGTATAAAGATTCAGTAATAAACTAAGCAGGGACGTGATAGGCAGGGATGCTAGCTGTAGAGGGGATGTTGTAGTGCCCTTCAGCCAGGGACACAAAACAGGTTTTGAGGGAGGAGCCAGCCAACAATGGCAGAACCTTCGATGAAGACGATCAAGGCTCTACTCTGTTATTAAGTTGTCTACAACTCTGTGCTGCCAGGTTTTTAATGTGTAAAATAAGAGGGAGGCGTTCTCAGTTGGAATGCAGATGACCTTATTGCTTCCATTGAACATGAAAAACTAATTTCAGAAGGTTTGTGTCTTGGCTCAATTTTAAAGAAGCACACACACGCATTGATTTCAGTGCTAGCAGTGAGCTTTTCTCTCTTATTGGATGCTGCAGTAACAGCAACAAGCCAGAGCAAAAAAAAGGAGTCGATGATCTGACAAACTGAATCACTTAACTCTCCGTATGGAACCCTTTTAAAGCATCTGTATAAGAGAGTGTCAGTAATTAGGGATAATGTACAAGCATGCTGAAAAGACTAATCTGTCATTTTGTGGACCAGCAAACTGTTGGCCTCTTACAAATTGACTATTTGAGTTTTGCCCATGAAAAGAACTGTTGCCCAAACCATTAACTCCACTATCAGATATAGTCTCCCCTATAACCTCTATTTTCCCCACCCAGCTCCCATCCACACATGACACCAAAACCCAAAGTAGAGTGACTCTGTCTGTATGTAAATGACAGACTCTGCCTGGATTTCATGGAAGTGCCTTTTGGTTAATTAGCTGACCCTGACTTCACTGTCCAGAGAAAAGAGTAGGCCTTAAAATAGAATCACAAACAAAACGCTAAAAATAGAAATTCTCAGTATGTGGAATCCCATTAATCAAATTATATTTGTCTTTACTGTCTTTCTTTGTCCGTTAAGCTGCTTGTCTTTTTAACATGACACATCTTTTTTAATTGACCAAAAGGTTTATTTTTAGTTTGGAAACAAGCTGGTACAGGAAAGAAGCCTATCTGAGAGAGTCTCTCAACTGAGCTAAATGATTGATACCTATGAATACTGTTTACTTGGAATAGTTTGGTTTTACACTGTGCTGACCTCTTGTTCTGCCCCAGGTATCCTGAACCACCTGAAAGAGACATTCACCCACACTCCCAGCTACGACATGAGTCCAGCCATGCTCAGTATGTTGATTCGGATGATGCTTGCTCAGGCTCAGGAGTGTCTGTTTGAGAAGACTGCACTGCCCGGGATCCGAAACCAGTTTTATTCCCTGATGAAAATGGCCCAGGAGGCTGCAAAGGTAAATAGCACCAAAGGTACATGCTCCTCACATCATGTAGGCACAGACTTTTCTCCTCAACTGTGGATCAGTGGGATATACTAACCAAAAGTGAATGTAAAGTAATAATGTCACCACAGTCAGATCCCTCACTTCTGTCAGCGATTGTATCCAGTGCTTTTATTGTCCTCTCAGTAACTCTATCTTGCTTTTCCTGCCAGGTCTCAGAAATCTACGACCAAGTCCACCAGTCCATGATCCAGACGCCAATCAAAGACAATGTGCCGTTGTTCTGGTCCACCATGTCGCAAGTCAAAACCAACCACTACCGCTCCATGGCACACTACTTTGTAGCCTCAGCACTCCTAGACCACCAATGTAAGAAAAACTGTTTAATGTGTAAAACATGGCGGCGAAAAGTTGGACTGAATTCAGAATAAAGAATTAGAGAAAGTCAGGGAAAGTGAAAAGAACTAAAGATAATGTCACCATGCAGCTATTATTTGCTTGTAATTCTAGAGTAAAGATACATTACAGTAGGCATGCAAGCAATTTTTTCTGCTTATGAGAAGCACTACAGTCAGAGAATGACTGTATTGTAGTGTATAGTAATTTGCATAAAGTTTGCACTGCACCAGGTACAGTAATGATACAGTAGATGACAAATGGAGACAGGTGTGCTCTCCACAGACATACTGTAATACGAAGTAGTAGTGAATTTGGGTTAACACGTGCCACATGTTTCAGCAAAAAATTTTCTCACTCCATCTGCACATCAACTTTACAAGCTTTAGTGCACTTGTTCTATGGGATTAGCCTGCTGTTGGCTGTTAAGGTGTAAAATAATTCTTGGATTGGTGTTAGAAGACTTCAGCTGGCTGATTCTGTACACCCTGGAAAAGCTGATCCTTTTCTTAAAGTGCTGTATGGGCCAGTGGGTTGGTCATGTCAGTTGGCTGGACAGAACCACAGCCAGCCACAGTGCTATTACATAACGGCTATTTAGAGACCAGCACACACACACACACACACACACACACACACACACACACACACACACACACACCCCATGGTAAAGAAAAGCAAAGTTTCCCGGAACTCAGTGGCAGAATAGACAAAGAGTGAGAGTGAGAGTGAAAGGAAAAAGAGAGATCGTTGGAGTGAGTGAAATTAAGTGGCTGTACTGCAGATTGCTGCAGGATTACAGTTATGTAGCTTCTTAATGCTGTCTACATAATCAAGTGTCACAGAGAGCAAGGGAGAGAGCCAACGACTGAGTGAGAGAGGAAGGAGAGTTGTGAGAGAACAATAACCCTCCAAACCCTGCTGTTGCTAATTTTGTATCATGCTGCTTTAGTTGCTGGTGGCTTGTAATTATTTTTGACATCTTATAGACTCTACAACAAATCATTTTGTTAAATTGAACATTGTTGAAAAATTTTATTTTCGACCCACAATTCAGAATTTCAATGAACAATTGTAATTTAGGAGAAATTAAACTGAGAACCAAATGAAACTAAGTTACTGCAGATTACGTCCAGCTTTACAGTGTATGGTCATAGTTTTACCCAGTGCGAGGAGTGGGACAGGACTGAGTAGGGGAACAACAGAGCAGAGCAGCTTTGAGTTTGGCAGCTCATTAAGAGATTCCTGTGTGACTGAGGAGAATAGAGCAATTAACCGCAGGACTGCGGAGCAACGACAGCCTAGAAACAGAACAGAATAGAGACTGCTGAAGAAAAATGGAACCACAAACACTGCTAAATAATCACTTTATTCTGTCCATGAACAGACTACTCAGGGGAAGCCTAGAGAGCTCTGACACTTTAGATTTATGTTTAAAATATGCTGAAACTGATTTGAAATGTTTAAAGTGTGCCACAATGTATGCATGGCAGTACAGTAAGGGCATTAATGTTTGCCATTTGTTTCAGTGTTGAACCCAATCTTGGTGGTAGACAAATTTCATTTTTTTATTCATTTTGATTTGGATTCTCTGTGTGTTCAGTGGGTCCCAGTGACGATGAGGACCAGCAGGAAAAGACCTTGTCACAGGTCTATGATCGCCTTCCTGAGGGACGCTCACCCCAGGACATCCTGAAAAACAAAGATGAACGTGAACGTATTGGTAAGAGTGCACACGTTGGCTGAACACAGCAGAAAGCAGAGGAGCAGACAGCATGCTGATAACAACAGGCTTGCTCTGCCTGTTCTTCTCCCCTATGCGCTTCTCCTCATCTGCTCTACGGTGAAATTTCCCTCCTCCCTACAGGTAAAGCACACATTCGGCGGGCCATCATGGGCCATGAGGAGGCTCTGAGGATCCATGGTTTGTGCCACCATTTGAACAAGCTGGACGTGCTGCAGGACATTTTAAAAGCCAGTCATCAGCGCTCGCTCAACAAGTACAGTGAACATGAAAATGAGGACGAGTTCACCGACTACACGGAGGCCCCAGACATCATCTGTGAGTCTTAGTTGTTTCTGAAGAGAATTCTACACCACAGCCAATGAAAATATCCTGTAACACGAGAAGCGGAGACTGGATTAGAAAAACAGTCACAAATAAAGTTTATTTGAGTCTCCAATAAGCACCGCTGAGGTGACAGCTATTCTTCCTGTGGTTCACATAGAAACTAACCAGTCACCTTAGTGTCACCACAACAAACACTTCACAAATGACACCAATGTGAAGCAGGACCAGTGAGTTGCTTTGTGAGGTTTGTCTCTTAGGAAACACGTCATAAGAAAAGGCTGCTGTGTTGTGTCCTACACTGCTGCAATCAGATGTGATAAGTGACATTTATTTCTAGGTACAGATGATGTAATGTTTACACTGCTAACACCCTGCCTGCCTCTCTGCAGGGCGGCAGTCGAAATGTGGTTGTGACAGTAAACACTGAAGAATGACAGCTTTGTTTTTTTCCCTTTCTTTCCAATAGCTAAAACAGAGCACAAAGCAGAGATGGAGGTTCCCACAACCACAAAGGTGAAAGTCACTGACTTCTTCCAAAGGCTGGTATGTGGGTTACTAATATTCTTCCACTTACAATGTTTTTTACATGCTGGTTGGTTTTATTCATCAAGTAACATGACATGGCTCTGGATTTGTTTTGTAGATCTTCTAAGTGTGCTTGTGTTTTTTAACACTCAGAGTTTATTTTTTGTTACTTCTGAATACAACCAACCAAAAGTGAGTCTCCTGGAAGCTTTGGCACATTTGACCAGCAGCCAATCAAACGGCCTGTCTTCTTTCCAAAGCCTCTTGGACTTTCACCCAAAGTGACAAGTGCAAACTAACACTAACCACGGACAGAGGTGCTCTGATCCTGGCTTGGTTATCATAGTGGTGGCTGGGAGGGGGCAATGGCATCCTCTGTCACTGGACTCTTCTGTTCGGTTGTTAGTAATTTCTTTCATTTAGTACAGTGTACAATTACTGCAACAAACTAACAGGCTCCAATTTCAAGATGACCAACCATACAAGCAAAAAACTGGTGAGGGGGCCTTCTCCAGTTCCTGTTGTAAATTCCCACCTAGCTCTTCATCAGAAGTGTCAGCAACAAGATTAAAAACCTTTTGGATCCACAGAGAAATGAGAGAGCGTGACAGTGATGGAGCAGGGGGCACAGGCGTCATCTTAGGGTTGCGTGGGATTGATTGTCAGGATTTTGTGAAGGAGAGATTTTCCCATCAGATAAGAAGTGTGATAATGCAAGAAAGTAGTTGGCTTCAGCAGTTGAAAAAGAAGTTGGTGATCAGTTATGGTTAACTAGTCGATCTAGTCGACAGAAAAGTAACTGATGACAGTTTTGATCATTTAAGTCCTTTAAAAAATACCTAAGATGGTGGTGACACCTTAAATATGCTTGCTTTTTAAATGATGGTTAATTTAGTAATTTACTAAAATAAATACAATGTAAGACTTTTTTTGCTTTACAGTGTATTCATTTCACACAGTAAAGGATTCATTTAATAATTAGAATTAAAATAACTGTTAGATGCAGCCATAGTTGTGTCATGCAGCTATAACAATACGGCATGATAGATACTGTATACCTGCAGCCCAACATTTAAGTAGATATAAATGGTATGTTCAGTATGATGAATGTTTTCCGTATGAATCGCTTTGTTTAAAGAACATATTAAGGATTGTGTGCCTTTTCAAAATGAAATGTGACTGGCCAGGTGAGAGTATAAATGCAAAGGAAAAAAAGTATACTCATTTCAGAAACCTGGCAACCCAGAGGGGGATGTGTAAGAGATTGATCATTTTAATATGCTCATGTTAAGTCATGTGGCCACATGACTTTCATATACCCCCTGAGTGTGTACACAGTATATGTACTGATGTTCTAACAGATTACAGATGTTGACTCCAATCATGTTTAACTAGCCTGTAAGGACACAAAAAGGATTATTATGCTGGATTTTGAGTTTTCCTCCAGGCCTTTAACAAAGCCTTTGAACTTTAAAACTCTGAAAGGACGAGAGGATATTATCCTCTTGAGTCGGTAAAACCTGTAGTCATATTGATCCCAGCATCCCCACAATGTCTCCACCCAGGGCCCTTTGTCAGTCTTCTCTGCCAAGCAGCGGTGGACAGCCCCACGGACAGTACGAATTTGCCCAGAAGACAGAGACCTGGGCTTCACCCTTAAAGGAGAAACGCCGGTCCAGGTGGTTTCACTGGACCCCCTCAGCCCAGCTGCTGTGAGTTAACCTTTGTATATTCCTTTCCTTTTGCTGAACAAGGAAAGATTTATCTCGTATTGTTCAGCCAGCCTTTCGTGAGTATGGTATAAAAATCAACATGCAGAGACTTCAAATGATCTTGAGGTTGGTAATTTTTTGGCTTGCAGTGGTAACCTATGATGACCTACAGGAGGTTATAGTTTACTCTCACCTGTAGTTTCACACTTAGGTGTTTCATTATCTGCAGGCTGCTAGAAAGAAAAGAACAAACTGTTATTTTAGAGCTCACAAGATATTTCAGAGGCCATATTCAGTACTCTTCTGTCAAACCTACTCTGCAAAAGAAGTAGGGAGATGCTGTCTGCAGTGAAGGAACTAACTGCTTAAAGTTTCAGACATGCTAGCGAACTGAATATCAAATAAGTTCAAATTCGTGGAGGCCTAAATGTGATTGAGGCTGAAAGAATGTTAGGACCCCCCCCTCCCCTCCACATTCACTATGGCTGCTAATTTAATTAAGAATCAGAGAGTATTTACTCTCGGCAATCCCTTTCAGCCTCACGGCTCATTAAGAGGTGCTGACAAAGAGCAGACACTTCTTAGGCCCTGCAGGCTATGCAGAGAAACAGATTAGTAGTATTACACAAGTCTGACTAGGCCGAACTCTTTTTAACTTTTAATACTGCATTCAGCAGGATTTATTCTGGAATTGACTGATTCTCTGGAGGAGTTTGCCTGCCTCCGGTGAATACAGCAGATCAAGTTATCAGACCGAAATAGCTGAGCTCATGTCGAGAAGACAGATTTCCCACAGCTATTAAATAATGTGCTGTGGTACTCACATACGCACGCATTCTACCAAGTGTTTTGCCTGCTGTAAAAAAAAGCTTTGTTTGGGACTAAACCTCAGTGTTTTCTCTGCTGATCTGTGCTGGTGTTGAAGGAAAGAAGGTGATCTGACTTGGTTGCCATTCAAACAGACCTTTGGCTCTAAATATTTACTCTGTCTGCTGCAGTATCAGGACATTTAGTGGCCCTCCTCTCTAACTCTTGTTTTTCCCCCAGGCTGACGGTCTGAAAGAGGGTGACTACATTGTTGCCGTGGGCGACACAGACTGCAAATGGTTGGGCGTGAGCGAGGTGATGCGACTGCTGAAGGACGTGAACGAGGAGGGGATCGACATCCAGGTGGTCAGCATGATGGACAGCAACCCTCCGATGGTATGCCGTGGCTTCTTTCCTTCCTATTGGAAGTCATCTGTCTGGTTTCCTTGATTGGCAAATAGTGACAGCAGTTGGTCTTTCTATAAGTTGAGTAAATGGCCCAATTAGAGTTTCAGATTTCTGCTTTGAGGTACTGTTTGAGGTTTGTTTGTCTCATCATCGTTTAAAAGTGGCTGTTTGTCAAAAAGTGATTGAATCAACTCTACATGTTTTTAGTTGGTAAGACTGTATTACATTCTGTATTGTTTGTTATTTTGTCTAGACAGTGCACATTTCATATCAGGCCCAACTGCTTCATAATAGTCTGTTTATGATTATTGATTTTTTGATTTATTGATTCTGTGTCACAGTGAGAAAATGACTAATTTGAGTGCTTAGTTATTGACCCCATACATTGATCGCTATGTTTTGATTGCAGTCACAAATAATGACTGCCTCTTTCCACTAAACACCACTTTCACTCTCTCTTTCCAGCCAACCAAGAGTGCCACCTTCTGCGGAAACCTGCCTAAGACCTACTCCATGATTTGTCTGGCCTATGATGACGATGACAAAAACCCCAAGTCTCGCAAAGTAACCAAGAAATCATCCTTCATCAGCTGGGGTCTGAAGAACAAGCTGAAGAGCGCCAGCACCCTCAGCCTTCCCACGTCTGACCACTCCGGCACCCTTCCCTGGAATAAACCCTGTCCCACCTTCCCCAGCTCCAGCTCCTACAACAACGACAGTGCCCTCTACTGAGCTAGCTGCAGACTCTACTGTCAGCAAGCAGCGTGCAGCGCGCATATGAAGCCTAGTATGACTGTGTACAGTACTGTGTTGTACCCATACTGGACCTGCTATAGATATGGTATGGCACCTGTGCCCTTTGGTGTTTCCACTGGAATACTGAGCAGTAGTGCATGTAGCTTGTCTGTCACCAGTGTAATGATGACATGTCTGCCAGCTACCTTGGAAAGTGGCTGTGCCAAATACTGTATATAGGTGCCTTTGTTGGTACGTGGGCCCCTTCCCAGCACAGTTCAGTATCTGAAGTAAACTGGACTGCACACCAAACACAATGAGAAATCATTCTGTACCATGCCAGTATGCGTACAGCACAGTACAACTGCACTGTGGGAAAAACAGAGCAGTTATCATTCCAGTCTATAAATATATACACAGCACTGAGACAGGCTTCTAAGTTAAACTGTCATCTCAGTATGTTGTCCTTAAGAAACGCTGCAGACGAATTGAAGGACGAAAACAAAGTTGTACAAACACACCCAGTGTCGGTTCCTACTTGACTGCAAGGGGGTAATTTTATTGTGGCTTAAGCAGTCCCTTGTTAGTTCCATTGTGTACTGATGTAGCTGTGTCATACTGTATATGTGAAGGATTCAGTCATTGCCACGATATTTGTTGCAATCAGTGGATGCTGATCAGTTTGGGTTTTAAAATACATATATTTTCTAAATGCTTATGTAGATGTTATGAACCTTGTTGCAGTATGTTCAACAGTGATCGAGGGAAAGCAAATTGTGCCGTGCAGTCGTTTTTTTGTTTGGGGAGAGTTGATTGATGCAATGTTCTATAAGCTGCTAAAAATATATATATACCTTGGTTATGTATCATTGTCACTTTTGTATGTGTGAGACAGCCTTTGAGGATTATTCTTTCTGTTGAGTGTCATGCCTGGGACGTAGTGTAAATTGAAATATTGGTATTTTAGGTTTGCTTACTGTACCAGTTATGCCACAGACCAGAATGCCTCCATGTCCCTGATATGCCAGGATGTACCATTTACCATCCTGACTCATCTTACTTGGCCCTCTTTTGTCAATGCTGCTGCTGTTTGGCAGTTTGTCCATTTGTAAGAAGAGCACGAGGTGCATGCGTGCCTGTCTGTTAATGTGAATCTTGATGTAGTTAAAGGTTATTTTGTCTCCAGAAGGGAAGAATGTGGGCAGATGTGATGTGATGTGATGACATTCCTGCAGCTTGCCTGGACAGCCAGTCACCCAACAGTGACTTCGATCAAAGTCCGCAGTCAGGTTTCTACTATTTGTCTCTACCTGTCTTAATCCTTGTCATATCCCACATTTTACTGACACTTTGCAGTGTTGGACTACTTCTTTATCTACAAAGTAGATTCCTATACACATTTGATAATCAAATTGTTTATGTAATTAAAAATACAAACACAAATATATATATTTACATGTAAAGTAGGTTTCAGAATTAGCTTGTGAATGGTCAAATTGTGAATTTTTGCACGTTGGATTTTTTGGTTTCTTGGAGGAATGTATTTTACTAGCCTTGCTTAATCCTTTGGTGAACTTGTATACTGGTACGTTTTGTGTCTAAAGATATTTTAAAATGTAAATGTTTTTAAACAGTAACACTGAGAAGATGTAACACTCTGTACTGTCTCTGTTTACCTAATGTGGTGTCTTAAGTGCCATTTATTCTAAATCATGAAGGAAAATGTCACAATCAGTGTAAAACAAGAATGTGCAGTAACTGATTAATATTAATGAGTGCTAACTAAGCGTACTAACATGTAAACCTACACAGATGATGTAGACTTAACAGACTTTCCATGCATTTCACAGTGCATGGTGATCCCAAATGCCTTGGTGTGTATGCAGAGGGTTACAGTACCTGCTGCCTTTGCTCCTTTCTCTGTACTTTGTGCTGCATAGCAACTGTGGTGTGAATGTTTTGTTGGTAAGTCTTTGTGTCACATGTATAAACTCAAATCTCAATAAAAGATGGGGGCAAAACAAATTTCCTGGATTTTTTAAAATATGTATTTGTGGTTCTGTGTATCGCAGTGGTTGAAGTTACCAAGCAGGTTTGGAATGGCTGGAATGAAGTTTGACAACAGCCCTCAGTGAGCCAACACACACTAAGTCAACACAGGGATTTTTAACTGTTATGAGCCAGGATCACATGACATGATAATCCACCGTCATGGAAACCGAGGAGAAACACCATGTGATTAAGTTTTACCCATCAGGCATTTGTTCACCGATACTATTCATTGTCAGTGTGCAATGTCTGGATACTTGTCTCTCTCTGTGTTATACTTGATTTACACCATTGATGTTTTTATGTGTGGAAGGGCAAATGGGTCCCCAAAGGTCAAATTCTCTTCAGTATTTAGATTTATTTTAACAAGAAAATTAGATATTACAGGAACCAAATCTATTGACTTTTGGTCATATGATTCATACCTCCACCATTCCTAAGGGCAAAGAACAGCATTTGATAAAACTCACTGAAATTCTCAGTTGATTTATAGCCAAAACAGGACTGAAAAGTATATTATGACGATCAACCTGCACAGGACAGGCGGATATTTAAAGTCGATGCTAGATATGATGACTGAATGTGTTTTCCCTGAAAACTCCATTATCATCTGGTGTGTGTACTTTAAAAGGTATAACTAAAATATTATTTCAGGCGACACGTTAAACTTAATATGTATTGTATGCTTTATACTGCATGTATGAGAAATGGTTGAGTTCCTTTATCGATGAAAGAAAGAGAAGGAAAAAGGATCTCTTCGTGCGTGCTGACTGACAGACAGTAAGGGACAGTTGATCATTAAATAGAACGACATCGCCCCCTGTTGGCTTGGCTGCAGGACAAAAGGACGTCGTTGCTAAGTGCATGATAGCTGATGCTGATTGGCTTCTCGTCTTACTTTTACCCAATCAGCACTACGTTTGTAGCGAGGTCCCGTCTTGTGGTGAAGCGTCTAGATACGACGACCCTGCAAGCCGTCAGCCTGTTGACTAGCTTGCTCGTTTAGCCGAGCCGAGTTTTAGGGTAAAAGAGGTAGATAATTTGAAACACAATGAAAAGTAACATTTGCCGATGCTATTTGACCAAAAGGACGGTCAGTGAACGAGTCAGACGGGTTGCCTAAATTGAAACATAACTTTAACTGCTAGTAAAGGCTATAAAAATATATATTTTTCTACTACCGCTATGTTAAAATTCGGCTTCAGGAGGGAGAAAGACAAGGAGTTTGTAAGTTTCACATCTTTTACAAAATAAGTGTACATTTTCCTATTTCTAGCTAGCTAATCGTTTGTCTTAGCTACATGCCGTTTTTCCATTTAGCTAACATTAACCTGTAAACCAGGTTAGTTGCCATTGAAACTCGGTAATTGGGTAGATAACGTCTCTTAATGCTTAGCGTTAGCGAAAGCCAAGTAATTCCAGAATTATTAAAGCTAACGTTAAGTTACGACAGTTTTGTAACCCGATTACGTTTTGTCGTGTACGGTTGTTATTTTTGTTGATCAAAATGGAAACAGCGAGTAAACGGACTGATTTGTTGCATACTACTTCTCTGCTGCTTCATGGAAAGTCTGTTGAAGCACCGTTATAACTGAGCCACAGTGGCGGTAGAAAAAGTCGACTGCTGTACCAGGCTGTTGCTTGAACACTTAAATGTCTGGTATCTCGTTGATCAAGTGGCCATGATGTGACTCTGTAATCATCCTTTTTACCCTTCCACATATAGCCTCTATGACTTCCCTCAACCCCTCGTCTTAAACAGTTTTTCATACACTTACTTAAAGCCTCCTCATTGTCATAGCCCCAACATTATGTGTGTTCATGTGTTTTACGTCTATGCGATGCTAACCCTCTCCCGAACCTTCATCTGTGTGTGTTATGTAGAAGCATATAGCTCATGGTCTGATCCCTGCTGCCTCCATTGCTCCCAAGCCTGCAGTCCCTCGTACCCCGCCCCCACGCAGCCCAGACCCCTCACCTGAGAGACCCAGGTATCTAACACTCTTCATCCAACATCCTTTCGTTTTGCGGTGTTTCCTCTGACACTGTTTGCTGTTGAACCACTGTTTTGTGATGTTTGACCTGTGCACTGTTTGTGAGTTTCAATAAGAACTGATCTCATCCACACCTGGTTAAATTATGTGCATCATTTGCGGTAGTAAAAAGCAGGGGTTGTACACAACTGCTGTATTAATTAAGAGGAAACACAGCTTCTGTTTTCCCTCTTGATCTTGGTCTTTCATGGGTAAACCTTTGGCCAACTGATGGGCAATAATCGCTACAGGTTACCTCAGCAACATTTACCCTAGAGTAGCAACCTAAGGGTGACTTCATGCTGTCCACAGACATTGAAATATGGTAGAAAACTGAATTCTGGACTCATCCTGTAGGAGTTTTCACTGTCATTTTTACATGCACAAAATAATCTGTTTTTTTTTACCTTTATTCCAAAAAGGCTATATTCCTACTGAGCTGTTTACATGGCAAAGGAAAATGAAAATGAATATTCCACCAATATTCCTGTTCACATACAGCGGTGCATACTCCGATAAATATTATGCTGTAAATAATGTGGAAGTCTTTTGTATTGCTAAAAAGCACATGTGTTTCTTCCTCTGAACATAAATGTGGTCTTTTCTTTTGTACCTGCATGTCTACCCCAGCCTGCAAACTGCTGGCTAGGCAATGCACAGAGCTGACCATAATGCGCTGTGTACATGTCTGAAGACTACTCGTAAACCCTGAATAATGTCAGCATATCCCACATGTCTTAATCAGAAAATATTACATTCGGAACAAGGTCTAATTCAGAATATCCAAATGGAATATGCTGTTTACGTTACTTGGATAGAATGCGTAATATTGTCATATTCAGAATAATGGTGGAATATTAGTGTGCATGTAGACATACAATCAATTAATTCATCACGAATCCCCATCATGAAATTTTCACCTCACCATGAAATTAATTGATAGAGTTTTTTTTTTTCCTTTTTGTTTGCTCAACATGCTGTATCTGGTTTGGAGGGTTGTTGTCCTTTAGTGTGAAAAACAATACTGTCAGACTTTTTTAGGGAAATTAAGGGAGATGCTTCCTTATCACATCACTACCAACATAGGACATAAACTATGTTATTCAGCCTAACCATTTAGGTTAGGCTGAATAACAGAAGGACATAAACTATGACTTGACATTCTCGTATGATAAGCAACGTGCATATCTGGTGCTTATATTACACAAAGTCTCTGTCTTTACTCACATGAAGTGCATTTTTCCACCCTCAGATCAGCCTTAGCAGCAGCCATCTTGTCTTCTTCACTCACTGGACAGACATGGGCCATCCCTCCTGCCCGGCCGAGGTCTTTCTCTGAGAGTGGCCAGTCAGAGTCCTTTGCATCCGAACCAAACATCAGCACAGCACTTTACACCAGGTATACTCCTTCTGGGAAATACACCAGTATTGTCACAAGCTTTGTGACGATTCTAACTACAAGAGGAGACTCCAAGATCAAAGCTGACCTGGGGCTGTGTTTATCAAGTGTGTCACAGTAGAAAATGGACCAAAATGGCAAAGGATTGGTCCTACTTTGGGAGTAGCAGTAAAGTTATTATTATTTTTTTAGCTCTCTCAAGGTGAAAACTCTAGGATCTGGACTTACAAGAGCAAAAGACATGTCTGTAAAATATGGGCTGTGACCTTGTAAGTAGTAAAAGTAAAGTAAGTAAAAAAAATGTAAACATTATTTCCACAAAAATATTTTATTTTCAGTTTCTCTCAATATATTGAAAATATAGACCTGGATTTTCTCCTGGTTTCAGTAATCTTTTTTTCATCAATATGTGCCCTGGTGCTGCAGGACACAGAATGCAGAGTGACATCTAATCCTGCAGTGAGACTTAAAATCCTGTATTTTTTCTTTTCTTTTTTTTTTGTAGCAATTTTCCAAGTAGGCGTTTTAACAAAAGACATTTTGTCATGTCAGTAGAAAAAGCACAGGTCTAAATAATAAATGAGTAATGGCTAAATTCCATTTAGCTTTTTTGATTTCAGGGTCCTGGTATTGTGCATGCCGGCATACAGTCTCAATGTCATGGCTTACTAGGACACTTGAATAGAACGGACCCATTATTAAGGTTACTAGTAACACCAGTGCTTTTTCTACTACGACAAGTCAAAATGTCTGCTGTGAAAAATGCCTATTGCAGAAGTTAAACAGGTATTACTATCCCCCCTAATAAGATATTAATAAGATATAACTAACCTTTCTCCACTGATATTTTGATATATTACTTTCTTACCTTCCTCAGAGACAGATGGTCAGAGGATTTGGCCTGCCGTCCACGCCTGTCCTCCCCTGAGCACTCAGAGGAGGAGTTGGAAGACAAGGAACATGAGCTGGAGAATGAAGAGGACAGGGAAGAACATGTTTACCAAACTCTGGACAGACAGGAGAACTGTTCAATTGCAGAACCTGTCTATGCCATGCCACTAAAACCTAAGGTGAGATTCTACTGTGATGTGTAAATGACTTTTTAAATACCAGAGGAACTAGTTAACCTCCAGCTGAAGTTGCTTAGTGGGCAGCAGAGACTAGAGCAGATAGACCCATTATAGGACATACATTTTTAGAGCAGGAACAGCACAGGTGTAATTTATAACCACAATAATGACATTCATTACATTTAGGTGAACCAGTTCCTGGGCCGCTGGAATGACCCACTGAGACACTGATAATATGGTATCTGTGCTTTTTCCTGCTGTCACAAGTCAGAATTTCTGCTTTGACAAAAATTAGTCTATTTTGAATGTGTGTATTATTGCAGATTTTGTATAGTTGGATCAGTTGCGATTTTTCTGCAGCCAAGTGTGGGTATTGTGATACCAGTCTGATCCACTAGAAGGCACAGTTGTACAGGGCATAAGGGTAATGTTTATATGTTGGATCTTGTACTGTAGATATGTGATTTGTACAGTTGCTGAGAGGGATAGAGAACAATATCCCAAGAGTCTGCTCTCACAGACTTTGGGATATTGTTCTATTCATGTCCTTGTCCTGTATACTTCTACTTTTTGTTGTTAACCTATAATTGTCCCAGTAAGGTCTATTTACCCCTGTCAGCTGTTTTTCCAGGCTATCACACAGTCTAGCTGCCTGGTGCTTTAATCACAACAGTCACCACTTAAAGTTAGCTGAATTGTTTTATCAGCACACAGGAATATAGTTGCCAGTTTATTGGGTATACCTAGCTAAAAATAACAGGTGTTCCTATTTTTTTGTCCACTCCATTTAGGTTAGGCTGAATAACAGAAGCACCTCTGTGTCAAGAATTGCAGTTAAACACCAAAGTGTCCATACAGTTGAATCAACAACTCTCTAAAGCAGTTTCAACAAAAACTGAACATTGTAACTTTCACAAGGGAGGATTTATTGCAGGACTGTCATTAGACTGTGTGAGGCGTACCTAAACAATGATAGTAGTGATTCCATGCTCACCACTGTGACTCATTCATGTTGCTTTAATGTGTGTCTAAAGATTCGCAACAGTAAGCACACTGACAAGATCTTATTGTGCACAATTTGACGATGACAATAAACGCTGTCGTGTCTGAAATAGCCTTGCTTAAGAGCGATCCAGGCAGCGGGACGTTGGAAATCTTTTTGGAAAGACTTAGTCATTATCTGTCTGACTGCCTGTCTGTTTTGCCTGTCTGTCTTCCAGACCGGTGCACTCCAGCCAAATCAGATGTCTGGCAGAAGAGTGCCTTCTCCAGGTACTAACTTCATTCTGAATGGGAGATGGGTGGACACTGGTGTTGGCAGATAGGACACGAGTATATGAACGCGGTAGCAGCTAACTTATAATCTGTCAGTACAGTCAGTACTGACTGTTTTGTTCATCCAGAGACTGTAGGAACTCAGCATCAACATAGTCACTACAGTATAAAAATTAAAACCATATCACCATTTATATGTTTATCAACGTAACGTCACCAGTTCTCCTGCTGGTTGTAACCACTGATGTGAAGAGGAGGAGGTAACATTAACGTTATGTTGGATGTCAGTAAATAGCAGTGCCACCGAGCTTCCACCACCAGTGGCTACCAAAGTATCTAACAGAGTTTCACACTTGTGTATTTAAAGAGTGAGTAATATAACGAGACATGCAAACTGATTTTAGAAATTTCTCCCATACCAAGAAAAAGGAGAGAATGGTGAGACTCGGCTGCACCACGTATGGCTGCTTTGCTTTTATCAAAGGAGGAAGATACAGCTTTTATTCAACCAATGTTTCATAACAGCCATAATGTAGCCTTACATCATTTCAGCTAGATGGAAAGCCTCTTTATAGTTTTGTTGGGGCTCAATTAAAATTATGTGTCCTTAAAATCCTCCTACTTTAATCACTAAATTGTATATACTGTCACACTGGTGCAAACTGGGGAACAAGGAATACTAGGGCATGGACCCAAATGAAGACTACAGATGCAGAGCTGGTGCAATTCAAATGATTTATTTGAAAAAAGGTGCAATAAACAGAAGTCCAATGGGATGGTGAAGCAGGCAAGGGTCAAAATGTCCAAAAAAAATCAAGGTCCAGGGAAACAAAGCAATGGTCCAAAACACACTGGAAAAGACTGGAACGCTTGATGCACAAGGTACAAAGACAAACTGCCACAGACTGAGGGAAAACACAGACTTTAATACACTACATAGGAAAGACTAATGAGGGACAGGTGAAACAAATCAACATCACAAAAGGTGGGAAATCACAGGAAGTAAAGAAAAAGATGACACACGAGGAAAACTCTTAACATAAAACAGGAAATACCAAAATTAACAGCTGGCTGTGTTGTAAAGTAACACATTCAAGCTACCATCCTTATATTCCTCTTTGTGGCAGCCTGCACTCCACTGTATGCCTTGCTGGTCTCTGGAGAGAGCTGGATGAGGTCTTTTGGGGTTTTGGATTGCTGGGTTGCTTGGCGGGGTCGGTGCTTTGGATGGGTGGCATGGCTGAAAGTCACTCTTACAGACTTTTACAGACTGTAGTTCATCACAAAATTGGGTAATATAATCAAGCACACAGGACTCAGTACTGCTTCTTTGTATTCATTTAATGATGGCGTGATTTTTCTTACCTCTCAGATTTAACAGAGGAAACCAATGTCCAGTCTCCTGAAGCCAGCAGTGAGTCTTCCAAGAAGAAAGCCTCTATCAGGAAGAGCCCTGGAAGTCAGAAAGAAGTAGTGCCTTGTAGATGTGAGTCCTAAAGTTTTGGGGGGTTTTGTGCTCAAGACTTGATAAATGATAACTTGATTTCCTTAGTTCCCCTCTCTGTATATTGAACTTAAAATAAGCCAATCCACTCGCTTTTCCTTGTGCTGTAATCTGCCCTATTCAGACTGCAGCAGACCTAGCTCTCACCAGTCCACTCACTGTAGGTACAGTTAAACTGTAAACTGTTAAACCTTCATGCAATACGTATGTCAAATCTGTAAGTGTAATGCATGCTAAACAGTCAGCCATTACATACTTTATGGTACCTACCTAGTTTATACCACAGTTAACCGGTTCCAGTGCTAACACTGCACACTACTGTAGACTGGTCATACTGCCCTCTCTCTGTGCTCAAGATGAAAGAAAGAAGAAAAGCTTTTTCTGATGGCAATTAAAGAATTTTAATATTATATATTTATAGTCTGTATCTAATGCACTTTATCCTGTATTATTTCTTCATGACACCTATGTATCTTTGCGGCACACTAAGGTATACATAACCAGCATGTAGTGTAAGCAAGATATATTCAGCTTTATGTACTGTAGTAGCAAGCATGTTCTATTTGAGGGTATCTACATACTGTAGCATGCTGTTTAATTTCAAAACCTCAAATGAGAGGCAGCATTTCAGGTTTCAGATGTAAAAGAATATACTCCTTGAAAATGCAAGCATGTATAATGTTAGATGTAAAGGTGTTCTGCATACCACTGAGCTTTTGTTTGGTAGCAGTTAAGGACTTCAATATGCTACCTATCGGCAAGGCAGACTTTGATAATAGACTGAGCATACTGTTGATCACTCAACTTTTCACCCTCTACCACTCTGCCTACTGACTTCTTTAGCTTGTTATGTTGCTGTTTGGATTTCTGCATTTGTGCCTATGTTTTCTGTCTAACTTTGAGAAAGGGCAACACAGTTAGTGTTACAAGTGTTAAAAAATTATTTATTGTTTCGCACACAAATTTCTATGTTGGTGTAATGGCTAAATGAGATACTTGTTTTTTCCCATAAATTGTATGGAATTAAATAAATTGAGCATTGAGACATGAGACACTTTTAGGAATGCATTGCAATTCCACCTTTTGTTCTATTTATACTATTTATATTTACTGCCGTTGAAAGTATTTACCTTCCCTATTTCAGCCACACCACCCACCAACCACCCCAGCCAACACAGCAAAGCCAAAAACACCAAACATCTCACCCAACTGTCTCCAGAGCCCAGCAAGGCGTTCAGTGAGGAGCAGAGGGAGGTAGTGTCGGCCCTGCCAAAGAAGAACACAAGGATGGTAGATGAACAAAAGCTACTGGAGGAGAGACTGCAACGGCTGGAACAGGAGATCAGTCACAGCCAGGCGTCCTCAAACCTGAGGTCATCTGCAGGTAGAGTGTACGAGCCACTGGCAATACAGCAGGACACAGAGAAGAGAACGAGGGGAAGGAGAAAGATAATAAATAGTGAAAGAAACGAGTAATGGTAAAAGGGATAAAGGAAATGGTTAATACAGAGAGGGAAGGAAGCAGTGAGTCACAACAGATGCATGTGCAGGGTGAAAGGAGGGAGCTAGAGATGGTGCTGTGAGTAGATATGGCTCTGATCCTTGAGCTGCACAGCACCTCTGCAGCATGATGACAGGAAGAGGATGAGTAATGAAACATAAAAAGGAAAAAAAGGGAACAATTTGCAGTTTTAATGGGTAGCAGGTTGGCTTGGTGGTAAGACATGCTGACCTCCTGGTGGGTAAGAAAAAGCGGTATGGAAAAGTACTGGAGTTTTACTGCCATTTTCACCTAGTGAATATTTGATTATCTACTTTTTATTATACCCCAAAGGTGAAATTCTGTTTTCCTCTCGTAGGTTAAGGTTCAGAGACAGTCAGCAGACCACATGGGGAGTCTAACTCATGTTGAAGATGTCATGACCCGTGCCATGCACGGCGTTTTTGTTTAGTTTCTCTTGTTGATTCTTGCCATTGCCTCATTTAGTTACTTTTGTCTCAGTCATGCCATGTTTTGTATTTGTCTCTATCCTTGCCATGTCTTGTTTGTATTTTGTTAAGCTTCCCATTGTGTCTTGTCTTTGCCTGGTTTTGGTTACTTCCTGTTTTATTTTGAAGGTTCATGTCTTGTGTCTTTGGGTTGCTTTACTTCCTGTGTTTTCCCTCCTGTGTGATTGTCAGATTGTTTCCACCTGTGTCTCATTAGTGTTCCTCCCTAGTGTATTTAAGTCCGTGTCTTCCCCTTTGTCCTTGTCGGGTCGTCGTCAACACTACCTTGTCTATGTCTCTTGCCAAGCCCATGTATTCTTGTAGCCCATGATTCCTTGATATAGCCCTAGCCTGTAAGTGAGTGTTCTTTGTTGTTTTTCTTCATGTCTGTGCCGTGGATTGTGTGATTGTCTCCTTGGTTTATCTCTGTCCTTTGTTTGCCACAATTCCCGTAAGTTTGTTTCTTGTCTTGTTCTTGTCTTTGTTCCTGTTTAGGCCTTGTTTTATGTTAGTGCTCCACCATCCTTGTGTTGTCTGCGTTAGTTGAGTTTCCAACCCATAGTCCTTTCCTGATATTTGTTTGTAACCTTAATAATCTAGTTTCCATTTTCCTTTCATAGTTATAGCCTTGCCGATTTGTTTGCCTCTTGTAAGAGTGATTTTCTGTTTGACTACGTTTGTTATTTAGATTTTAGTTTCTCCATTTTCTAGGAAGATATTTTGAGTTAGTTTTTCATATCTAGTTCTTTCAGTTGGTCAGTTCCCTTTTTTTCATAGCCCTTTGTGCTTTCCTCCTTTCAGGAGCGTTTTTGGTTTTCTAGTTTTGTAGCCATAGTGTTTTAGTTTTGTCATGTTTCATGTATGTGTGTTCTTGCATTGTCTTAGTCATGCCATGTTTTATGTTAACATCAGTTGCTAGTCTCGTCTGTGTCCTAAGTGTCTTGTTCCAAGTTAGTTGTGTTTTCCCCGAGATTTGGTTTATGTTGAATTAGGTTTGTGTTTAATAAATTCATTTATTAATTGGAATCCATAGTTTACGTCCCCTTTGTTTGTCTGCATTTGGGTTCAACCCCTAGTTCCCCTCTTAGTTCCCCTCCTAGTTTCCCCTTAAGTCCCCACCTTCCTGACAGAACGACCCGACCAGTATGAACCCAGCGGACATAAGTTTCTCGTCCGACTCTGAGTTAGACTTAGATGACCTCCTGGATGTTCCATACTGGGGACCTCCGGTGGTTTTCCAAAGATCCTCCTCGGGGAAGAACCGCCCGCCTCAGGTTTTGTACAGAGCTGACCCCCTCTACAGCTCTGATGAGGACTATATCCCAGGTGCCAGATTCTGGGGATTTCCGCCGATTCCCGACCCTCCTGCACGGAGGAAGCGGAGATCCCGACGACGGAAGGTGTCGGCTAGCCAGCCTGCTAGCCCCCCGTCGTCTCCAGTGCCTGAGTTGCCCTCACCCCCCGCAACCCAGCCAGCACCTTCAAGGAGGAAGCGGAGATCCCGACGACCGAAGGGGTCGGTTAGCCAGCAGTCTGCTAGCCTCCCGTCGTCTTCAGTGCCACTGCCGCTGCTGCCGCCGCTGTCACCAGTTCTAGAGCCGCTGCCGCCAACACCGGAGCCGTTGCTGCCGGAGCCGTTGCTGCCGCTGCCGGCTGAGCTGGTGCTGCCGCCAGAGCCGTTGCTGCCGCCGCCACCAGAACCGCTGCTGCTTCCCCCGCCAACGCTGACGCCAGAGCCAGAGTCTGGGCCCCAGCCGCCGCTGCCTGAGCCGCTGCTGCTGCCTCCGCCGCCGCCAGTTCCAGAACCGCAGGCGCCAACGCCAGAGCCGTTGCTGCCGCCGCCGTCTGAGCTGGTGCTGCCACCAGAGCCGATGCTGCCGTCTCCTGAACCTGAGCTGCTGCCCCCTGACCTCGAGCTGCTGGTGCGGCCGCTGCTTCCTGTCCTCAAGCTGCTGCTGCTGCTGTTGCCGCCGCCGCCTGAGCTGGTGCGGCCGCCGCTGCTGCTGCCGCCGCCACCTTCTGACCTCGAGTTGCTGCCGCCGCCGCAGCCTTCTGAACCGGAGCTGCAGCGACCACCTCGACCAGGATTACAGTCCTCCTTGTTGCCGGCCCTCTGTCCTGTTGCCATGTTGCCGGCCCTCTGTCCTGTTGCCATGTTGCTGGCCCCCTGTCCGGCTGCCATGTTGCCGGCCCCCTGTCCTGTTGCCATGTTGCCGGCCCTCTGTCCTGTTGCCTTGTTGCCGGCCTCCTGTCCTGTTGCCTTGTTGCCGGCCTCCTGTCCTGCTGCCTTGTTGCCGGCCTCCTGTCCTGCTGCCTTGTTGCCGGCCTCCTGTCCTGCTGCCTTGCTGCCGGTCCCCAGCCCGGTGCTCCCGACGCCGGCCTCCTGTCCTGTGGCTTCATCGCCAGCTTCCAGCTGTGTTGGACGTCGCGGGCCTCAAGGGAGGTTCCGCCCTCGCTGCTGGCCTCAAGGGAGGTTCCGCCCTTGCTGCTGGCCTCAAGGGAGGTTCCGCCTTCGCCGCCAGCCTCCAGAGGGGTTTCGCCTTCGCCGCCGGCCTCCAGAGGGGTTTCGCCTTCGCCGCCGGCCTCCAGAGGGGTTTCGCCTTCGCTGCCGGCCTCTAGAGGGGTTTCGTCTTCGCCGTGGTCTTTGGTCACCTGTCAGACCTCCAGAGAGTCTTCGCCTCGACCTTTGGCCATCTGTCAGACCTCCAGAGGGTCTACGCCTCGGCCTTTGGACACCTGTCAGACCTCCAGAGGGTCTTCGCCTTGGTTTTTGGCCACTGGCCAGACCTCCAGAAAAACTTTGCCTCAGCATTGACTTTAAGCTCCTCTTCCAGATCTCTTTCCACACACCCTGTTTGATTTGGACTTTTGGACTTCTTGGACTTTGCCTCAGAGTGACTTTAAGTCCCTCCTCCAGATCCCCCTCCACCCACCCTGCTGGATTTGAACTTTTTGGACTCTTGTTTTTGTTCATGTTGGGACATCTGGAATCTGTCCCTTAAGGGGGGGGTTCTGTCATGACCCGTGCCATGCACGGCGTTTTTGTTTAGTTTCTCTTGTTGATTCTTGCCATTGCCTCATTTAGTTACTTTTGTCTCAGTCATGCCATGTTTTGTATTTGTCTCTATCCTTGCCATGTCTTGTTTGTATTTTGTTAAGCTTCCCATTGTGTCTTGTCTTTGCCTGGTTTTGGTTACTTCCTGTTTTATTTTGAAGGTTCATGTCTTGTGTCTTTGGGTTGCTTTACTTCCTGTGTTTTCCCTCCTGTGTGATTGTCAGATTGTTTCCACCTGTGTCTCATTAGTGTTCCTCCCTAGTGTATTTAAGTCCGTGTCTTCCCCTTTGTCCTTGTCGGGTCGTCGTCAACACTACCTTGTCTATGTCTCTTGCCAAGCCCATGTATTCTTGTAGCCCATGATTCCTTGATATAGCCCTAGCCTGTAAGTGAGTGTTCTTTGTTGTTTTTCTTCATGTCTGTGCCGTGGATTGTGTGATTGTCTCCTTGGTTTATCTCTGTCCTTTGTTTGCCACAATTCCCGTAAGTTTGTTTCTTGTCTTGTTCTTGTCTTTGTTCCTGTTTAGGCCTTGTTTTATGTTAGTGCTCCACCATCCTTGTGTTGTCTGCGTTAGTTGAGTTTCCAACCCATAGTCCTTTCCTGATATTTGTTTGTAACCTTAATAATCTAGTTTCCATTTTCCTTTCATAGTTATAGCCTTGCCGATTTGTTTGCCTCTTGTAAGAGTGATTTTCTGTTTGACTACGTTTGTTATTTAGATTTTAGTTTCTCCATTTTCTAGGAAGATATTTTGAGTTAGTTTTTCATATCTAGTTCTTTCAGTTGGTCAGTTCCCTTTTTTTCATAGCCCTTTGTGCTTTCCTCCTTTCAGGAGCGTTTTTGGTTTTCTAGTTTTGTAGCCATAGTGTTTTAGTTTTGTCATGTTTCATGTATGTGTGTTCTTGCATTGTCTTAGTCATGCCATGTTTTATGTTAACATCAGTTGCTAGTCTCGTCTGTGTCCTAAGTGTCTTGTTCCAAGTTAGTTGTGTTTTCCCCGAGATTTGGTTTATGTTGAATTAGGTTTGTGTTTAATAAATTCATTTATTAATTGGAATCCATAGTTTACGTCCCCTTTGTTTGTCTGCATTTGGGTTCAACCCCTAGTTCCCCTCTTAGTTCCCCTCCTAGTTTCCCCTTAAGTCCCCACCTTCCTGACAGAAGAAAGACCTCACCATCCTGTACTCTTTAACTTAGGTTTCACCAGTCCTCTCGGTTCCTTCCTCCTGAAAATATAAGAATGACTTTGGCTATTGTGTTGTATATTGTAAGGCCACTAAAATCATGACTTTGACACGTCTTTTTTACGATGTATTGTAATTTTTTAGAGATTGATGAATTATTCTAGTGCATTCTCTTCAACTATCATGGTATTCCGAATAAGAGCATTATTTAATGGCTCAAAAATATCTACAACCTGGTGTGCTGTGCTTACAGGCAGCCAGGCAGAGCTACAGAATTTGAGGCAACATGCCCAGGAGCTGGTGGATGAAAATGACGCCCTCAAACTGACAGTTCACCGTCTGAATGTGGAGCTGAGTCGATACCAAACCTGCTTCAGACCGTTGTCCAAACAGGAGGTATGACAAGCTACAAGATAACACCTCTGCTTTTTAAGTATTACCTCATTTTATACATTGCTGGTCTTATGTTTGACTGTATTTGGTGTATTTGGTACAGAATGTTGTGAGACTTTCTTATGGAAGCACATTCGTGTATCTCGGTCAGTTAAAGACTGTCCTGTAACTTGCCCACATGAAATATTTATAGGCACATACCGTGCTCAAGAGAATTTTGTTAGGAGGCCAGTGTAGCCAGCCTTAATAAAGCTTACCTGTAGAATATTGTAAGCGAATTACACCAGGAAAATTTCTCTTATCAATCAGCCTCTCCTACTCCAGCTCAAGTTGCCAGGATTAAGTGAAAACAGTTGTTTGTATTCTACTGTACTCTCTGCTCTGTTCACCACCAGGAGAAATTTGTTTTATTCTGTACTATAATCTTTTTATCACCCACTCCCCTCAGTCTAATTTAATCAGCTTCTATACAGAATCTATTGCCAGTACATCACTTTATAGTCAAAGCTTTTGCACTGGACAAAAAAAAAAATCTTTGTAACCCAGCCTTTAAGATAGAAATCCGCCATTGATCCAGAACCCTGGTGAGCGAAATAAGGCTTTCTTTTTGTCTGTCTTTCCATCTGATTTGTTGCACTAAGGGAGTTTCTTGTTCCTGTCTGTGGCTGTCTGTCTATTCTGTCTTGTGTGTTACACTGCAGAAGGTAGCTGGCCTGTGGTATTAATCATGGCTACCTCATGCTGTGTCTGCACACCAAGAGATCTCATGCTCTCATCACTACCAGTTTGCTTCCTCTGTAGCTGCTCGCCCTCATTACTGACAGCTGAAGTGTGGCTTGTGAAAGGAAGAGAAAATGGAAACCATTAGGAATTAGCTTTATGGTAGAATAATGCAACATAAAGAGATAAATCTGAATCAGTTCAATTAGCCAAGCTAGAACTTAACATTTCACTGTTTCTATAGATAACCTAAACATTAACAAACATAAGTGAACAAATCACAAGTGTTTGCTTTCCTGGCTCCACAATGGTGGAATGAGCTCGTCATTGGCAGGAGGACCCCAGAAACCCATCTACATATCTCATCTACTCAGACTGCGCCTAGAAAAAACAGATAAAAAAAACATATTGCTTTAATATGTAGCACTTGAAGCAGTTCAGCATATTGGATGAAGCTGATGTACTGGCATCCTGCAATTCTTGCAATTTCAGGGTTGTGTCCTCATGGTTGAGTGCACTTACTGTAATTCACTTAATCATCATCATTCTGTTGTAATACAATTGTGTTTATTCTTTATTTGAGTCCTCATTAGGTTCCACAAAGTCATTGTTACTCCACCTGTGAACAATAGAAAGACAGCATTCAAAGTCAATTGGTGTCACCAACAAACAGTAATTTTCTTTGCTATTGAAAGTATTCCAATAGCCTCCTTGTGAAATCCATCAAGCAACTGTACACAGGAAGCAGCAGAATGTACAACATCTTTTACATTGACCTAAACGGCTAAAGTTAATTTCTTTCTCTTTCTTACTGTGTCCCATCCAGAGCTCCAGAATCAGTGGCTTGCCAAAGACAGGGTCTCCTCCTCCCTGGCTGGTCAGTATCCATATATAGCTGTGCATTACTCAGTATGGCAGAACAACAGTCTATCCTTATGGCTGGTTGATGTGGCTAATTTAGCTAACCAGTCTGTTTACCATCGCTGTCTAGTTTAATCTGTAAATCTTTTCTAATATGGCAGAATGATACAATACCCTGGTAATGTTAAAAGCTATAGTAGAACTCCAGTGCTGTCACTGAGAGCTATAATAGAAATCTAGTGATGTCATTGATTGTGTTTACATGCACATTAGTATCCTGGTTTTGATCTTATTCTGGACATGTTTATGTGGAACATGAGAAACCTGGTTATTAATATCCCTGTATACATGAGTCAGTATCAAGGTTTCTGATCATCTGTGTGCTGTTGTGTCTTGATTTCTCACCATCTCAGTCATTATGTTCTGTATAATAAAGAATGCTCAGAAACCTGGACAAGATGTCTATAGGCGTTTTTTAGGATAAAGGCTTTTCCAGGCTTCTGAAACCAGGATATGATGTTCAATTGTTCAAAAGACATAATCAGGATACTACAAAAAACTAATTTGTAAGACTAAACAGGTTTGCTAGTGCACATTTAAACCCTCCCAATGTGAATTACAGTAGATATGTAGTGATGAAATTGTGAGCCACAGTACACCACTGATGATGTTATTGTAAGATACAGTAGAACATTAGTGATGTCATTCAGAGCTACACTAGAACTGTAGTGATGTCTTTTAGAGCTACAGTAGAACTGTAGTGATGCCAATGGAAGCCACATTACAACACTGATGATGTCATTTTGGAAGAACTCAGAAGTCACCTACATTACAAACATGATGATTACATTGTGAGCTACAATAGAATTCAAGTGATTAAATCATTGAGATCTATAATGGAAGCTATTTTTAAACTCTAGTGATGTCTATGACAGCTGAAGTAGAACTTGTGATGTTATTGTGAGAAAAGGTAGAACTGCACTGATGTAATTGTGTGCTATAGTAGAACACAAGCGATATAACCATATAAGAGCCACAGTATAATTAGTGATGTCATTTTAAGCTACAGAACAATTGCGATGTCATAATTCTAGTGATGTTGGTGATGACACTGTGAGTTATAGTAGAACAGTAGTCTTGTCATAATTCTGTGGATTACATTATGAGCTATAGTAGAACACTACAGATGTCATTGTGAGGTGTGTTAAATTACGAATCCTGCTATGGTGAAGGGATGACACGTCTTACTCTAGCCCTGATTGGCTAGTACTTGTTGCCTTCGTTGGTTGGGTTGGTATGGTGTAGGCATGAGTATGTTAGGCACCGCATGAGGAGTGATAATCGGTTAGGGTTAGGGTAAGGGAATATCAAGGTAAGCCAGTCAGAGGCACGTACAGCAGTATGGAGGGTCTTCCCTTCACCATGGTAGGATTTGCAGGATTTACACGATAGGAGCTACAGTAGAAATGTGATGATGTCATTGTGTCGATGTTGTGATGTTGTAGCTAATTTGGATCATTTCTCTTTTCCCTTTTTTGTAGCTTGACATGAAGTATTTATCTCCTCTTCTGCTGGCCTATGAAGACAGGATGAATGAGAACGATAAACTTCTGCAAACCACTGAGGTAATGTGTGTGTGTGTGTGTGTGTGTGTGTTAGAGAGAGAGAGAGAGAGATTCTATGCATATGAATGGGCTTCTTCTTATTATCCACTCAATCATCTGTAATCTAATTGTTCAGGTGAATCTAACACAAGCAGCCCCTTCTGTTGTGCTGCGTTGGAAATACGCATTGCATGGGATCAATACAATTGGTGGTGCTAGTGACAGTGTGTTTCTGAAAGCTGGTGCTAATGTTGTATATGTTTAATACAGCCTGGAAGTTGAGGTTGATATGCAGACATACAGACATTAACAGCAACAGTGTGTGTAGTGTCTCGTGCTCATGGTTATGATTTAGCTGTTTAACAAATTCTTTACATTCAATAGTAGAAAATTGCTCAGTGTGTTGAGGGTGCTGTCACCTGTGGAATAAAACTCCTGTGCAGGGTTTTATGTTTTGTTTTTGATTTTAGATCCAGTTCCACACTGAGGAAAAAAATAAAAAATCCATCAGCAGCACTTGCAGGAGCCTGTACAATGAAGCAAGCAGCGTTGTTAATTACAGGCAACATCATCACAATCATGAGTGGAGTATTTGATATGATATGAGATGAAACTGTGATAGGAGGAGAAGAAAAGTAACTGATGTCTGATGAGGTTTATATGACTGAAATGTTGCAATTCTAGTCACGGAAGCTCATTAGCAATTTTTGGATTATTGTACTAGAAACAGACAACACATCATAATCATCAGTTGTCATTAGTCACAGGTCACCTCATGTTATGATAGGATAAGCGTGTACAAGCATCAATACTGTCAGGAATCCCTTTGGGAACAAAAAGAAACTATGCACACTTAAAATGCAGCAAGAATTGTCATTATGTCTTTTGCGCCATAAACTGTCCCTCTGTTTGTTAGGTGCTCCATTTTGCGGTGGAAACGGAATGCCTGGAATAGCAGGCAGCAGCACTCACTTTTTCCAGTTGGTTGATTGGTTAGCGCGAGAGCTGTTGACGCATTTTCATTTGATCCTCTGAAGTTGACCTGCTCCAGCAGGTTAGCCATACAGCAAAGGTTACCATGGTGATCTACCCCTGTTAAAAGTGAGCCAGAGAATTTTGAGTTAAGCCCTAAGATACAGTAGCTGGCTAACTCACTAATTTATCTTCATGGTACAGGCTCCAGCAGAGCTGGTATACCCGGCTGCATTTGCTGCCATGGAATTTGTCTCACTGGGAGATCCTTCATTCTTGGCAGAGGGGTGATAGCAATGAAGAAGATTTCCTCTGATTTTGTTTTACTGTCTCCAGTTTAAAACAAGTTATCTTGCTTCCACATGTGTGTTTGTCTGCCCTCCACAGGAGGAGGTGAAGAGGTTGCGTGTTCACATAGAGGAGGTGATCAAAGAAAATGGGAGACTCCATGATGAAATTGCAAAGATCGGAGGGGTCAGCCAGAAGGACTGGTAACCACTCATTCCTCTCTTTTATGTAGTGAAAATGACCTTACCTGTCCCTGGGTCTGTTACTTAAGTGTGAAATAATGAAATGAAAGTGTCTAATTTACTATCATTATGTCAACTCAAGAATGATGTGAAGATTGAGTAAAACATTTGTCATCTTGATACATAGACAAATGTTCTCTCTCTCTCTCTTGTTCCCTCCACAGTCATCAGCTACAACAGCAGGCCTTTTTGGTTTTGCAGGAGAATCAGGTTCTTATTGATCAGCTTGAGGCTCAGCATGTTAAGGCCAAGGCCAGCCACAGCAGACATCGTTCTGAAGGTACTGGATACAGTGAAAGACTACCTATTTTAATCATGCAAACAACAACAAACACAGAGTGGTACGTCTTTGATGGTACTTCATGTGCTCTAAGAGGCAACTGGACTTGCTTGAGGTTCTTGAAGGTATTTCATCTCTCATGCAAGAGGCTTCTTCAATTTTAACTGACTGCTGGGGAGTCCCAGGCACTTATCCTCGTGCAGGATCATTTACACCTTCAGAGTTGTTGAGGTCACTCCTAACCATTATGTGAGCTGTCAGGGTCACATGTGTGGTGTGAACGGTCTAAGCCGCCTGGGATCTCAGGACGGCATTGTAAGTGGCTGATCAGTGGTGTCGTAGACCACCTGCAAAATGTAAAAACAATAAGTGTAAATGAGCTGGGTGAATATAGACGGGAGAGTGTGGTGATTAACACTGTACATACACTCTCAGCACATCAGTCACGTCCCTGGTCTCATCACTCTTAAACAGCTAATCCAATCATGCATGACAGCAACAGCTCAATAAATGAAGAGTCAGCTTCTCCAGGAAATGCTGTTGGTGCAGACTGACACAATGTGAACACACAGCACTACATATCTGCAGCCAAAAGCAGATTTAGTTTTTACACAGTTCAGTAATACAATGATGTTAGGGGCATATAAAAAGGGTTTGCTGAAAAAGTTTCTGTGATTGCATCAATCCGATGCTATTTCAGTCATAACTGTCATGACTGTATTTCCCATTTGTAAGTGTTTGCCTCATATCTTAAAATGTGACACAGCCGCATTTGCTCCTTAATGCATTTTAGGAATAAAAAGGACCTACTTCCGATGGCTGCAGAGATTTAAACAGACAAAATAACTCATTTTTTAATGATAAATATAGACTGATTTCCAGAGTTCCTGCTTAGTCCACCCTAAAAGTTATTTTTTGAATGTTGACCGAAAAGCAACTACTGATTGGGGGTGTTCAATTCAAAACATTCGTTTTTGTTTTAAGCATTATTATGTTGTTATTGCTCATTTGCTCTAAGTATTTCGTTTGCTTTTGTTGACAGAATCAACCAAACAGATGTGACACTAAGATCTCTATTCTCAGCGCACCAAAATGCCAACAGCTCTTTGCACTGCCTCTTTTGAATGAACCTCCCACCTGTTGACGCCTCTCCTCTCACCACTGCATTGTGCACTCTGCACCAGCAAAGCAGATTTCTTGGTCTGCAAAGTACCAAACACCACCACAAAAGTAGCGCCCTATGTGTAAAAAGGAAATAACTTCTTGTAGGGGAAGGTATAAGGGAAGACCATCTGTGGTTACAATTGCAGAGGAAATCTTGAAAACAAAAGCTAAAAGAAAACTTGAAACATTTGGCATAGTTCCTTTTAAGCTGTGCCCTGCATCGTTTTCTCTGTTACTGTCATATTGACTGTTGATTTTACATATTATTTCCCCACCTCTCCTCTCCCTCTCTTCCCTCTCTGCAGTTTCCAAGGTGTCTAAGCAATTGATGTTGTTAGAGGCGGAAAAGCAGCGTTTACAGGAGGACCTGGAAGAGAGCAGGGGGGAGGTGCAGAAAAATGTGAGGGAGGTGCAGGTCCTGCAGGCCCGACTGAAAGATGCCATCACCTGGGACGAACACTGCAACATTGCTGGGAAACTCAGACGGTACAATGCCTTCTCTTATCAAATTGTTTTTTTCTCTAAAAGATGAATGGATCGGTGTTAAAACAGTTCTGCTATTGAACTGGGGCACACTTTTCTTTTTGAAGTGAAGTGCAAACAAGAGAAGAAGAGAAGAACTGCATATAGAACATTAAACGGTTTATAATTCTTGCTTGCTGTATGTTAGGAAAGGGTGCATAAGTTTCACTCCATATTCTCATCCTAAAATACTAAATGCACGGGCTCCTTATTTTTTCTTTCCAACAGGCTTGCCAAGAGTTCACCTCTGTTAAGTGTTAGTTCAGTTTATTATTATGTCAGCTTACAACTGATTTGTAGCAGATAAAACAAGTTCAAGACAAGAAGAAGAGCAAAACAAGTGGAGCCCCTAAGGCATTGTACTTTTAATTCCCGTAGAGAAGGGCATCGCACTCTGACGAATAAATTGACAGGGTAGAGCAGAATCATTGTTTTGTATTGTAATTGCTTTTGATATATTCGATAGAGGTGGGAAAGAAAGCCAGGGGGACTTTCCAGGAAAATCAGATTTCCACAAGATAATCAAAATAAGTAGTATAAAGGATGCAAGTTCACAGGATCATTAATAATCAGACAGATCTCTGTAGTTTGGTACATCACATTGTGACGGGATACACTTTGTTAAGTATTCACCAAGTACCAGATGTTGTGTTACCATATGCTGTACAATCTGCTCTTGGCTCTCAGGCAATTGGAGCAGCAGGAGAGTAGGAATAAGAGTGAGATGGACGAGTTGCTTCTCAGATTGTCCATCGTGCAGGAGGAGAACAGGAGTCTGGCTCTGGACAAAGCCAACCTGACTGCTGATCTAAAGAGAATTGGGACTGAGCTGGAGCTCAAAAGACAAACCAACAGGTACTAAATATACTGCCTTCTTTTTTCTTTTTTCTTTTTTTTGTGTCTGTTGGCTGCAATTCCATTACGTCTTCTTAAGAAATATTTCACCCTGTTGGGCCCAGTGTTTTATCCATGCTAAATATGTCCTTAGACTACAGTTATGTCCTGTTGTACCTTTCATCAACAAAGAAAATCTAGTTCCAACTGCTCTCAATGACTCCCAGCCAAGTTGCTTGACATGTTTGAACAGAAACCTGTTGACACTACACCATTAACTTAAAGGCCTAGAAGATGTCACAAAGGTGAAGCAGTCCCTGTGTAAGGCAAAGCATCTAACAATCAGAAGAAGGTGGAGCTGCTCAACAGAGGATAATTAATTACTCCACAGTTATTGTAAAATGTGTGGTCAACACTGATCCAGCTGATATCATTTGGCATATTTTATAATCTGCTAATAACATGTTTCAGCACAAAGCTATGCAATTTGTACATCTGTTATACATCTTGGTTGTAGGGAGGTTCTGCCGCATGATAGCTGGAGCCATGCTCAGAGCCACTTTGTTTCACCCCTCTTCAGAGTTTTATCCCATGTTTAAAACATATGCTCACTTTATTCAAAAATGATAATGAAAGTCCTAGTGCAAGAGGGTTATTCAACACACTGTACAGACATGCGTAAGCTGAAGTTACTGAGTGGCTTTTCAACAGCGTTATGCCTCTTATCACGGTTCAGATCAGGTTATTTTCCTACAGTGCAACCTTCCTCTGTTCCCTGTAGATCTGAGCTGAGATTAATGTGGACGTCCTCATTCTGAAGTGTGAAGACTGTCAGAAGGTGTTTGATTAACAACACGTTTTCACCCCACTCTCTTCAATATGAAAGGGTCTCAAGATACCATCCAGTTAATTCTGAGTCGTTCCTGTATTCCCTGTTTTCTATCTGCCCTGTTCATTTCTATTAACCACTCATATGTTTTCCCTAAATCTCTTCGCTTCTCCACTTCATTTATCCTCCTTTTATTTTGCTTTCCTCCTTTTCCTTATTCATCTTGTTTTCACCTTATCTTTTCTTCCTTCTGTCATCCAGGAAGACTGAGAGGAGGATGAGTGTACTGAAGCGACAGAAGGAAGAGTGCGTGTTGAAAGAGGAAAAGACTCGGCACTACATGGGAGCTGTCATTTCTGTGGCGGAGCACATTTCCCAGGAGAGAGACCAGCTATTACAGATGGTACCCTTCTGATACTGTAGAAAGATTTTATTACACATGGTAAACGTGGTATTACACATTGCACTTTTGGCACTGCAGAAAGATTTGGTGTTATACTTGATAGTTCTGACACTCACATACTGTACATACACCAACACATGGATAATTTTTACTGAACAAAAAATGACCGATTAGTAAGTTTATTAGTGCTATGAGTAAGTTGTATTACATAGTCACAAATATTTTCACAAATGAAATGTAATGCAAACTGAGCAAATCAGATCAAAAGACAGTTGATTTTGGAACTGCAGGTTTAGACAGTTGGTAACAGATGACTGAACTCAAACAGAGACACCAAAACTCAGCTGGTATGGTTTAAAGGCAGTTTGCTTGTAATTTGTTTGGCTTGTAAAGGGTGTGAAGGCAGGTAGGATGAGAAAAACAACCATAGGAGAGCTGGCAATCTCCCAGAACATAAACTGGCAGGCAGGAATCAGCCAGATGCTACAGCAATAAAGCAGGGCAGACAGTCTGGCAAATGCCTGATAAAGCTGTCCTGTACATGTACTGAGGGGGTATTGAATAATATAGGCCAGGTACTGTATGCAGCATGTGACTGATGAGTGTTGAACTGCTGGTGACACTGAATACTCTGAGGGCAGACTTTTCAAAAACTTTTGTTTGTGTGTCTGGAGTCATTTGAGTCATTTATCAAACAGGCGGGGTTTCATTCTTTGTGTCAGTAGTACGATGCTGTTAATATACTGCACAAAACTGCAGGTGATGATGATAAATGTGACTGATGAAGCATCCCACTGAATTTACTATGATGCCAGCAATAGGCCTTTTTCACAACAGATATTTTGGCATGTCATAGCAGGAGAAGCACAGGTATAATTGATTCCATTTAGATGAGCTAATTCCAGGGTACTGGTATTGTGCATGCTGGCATAGTGTCATGGCTGACTGGGACATTTGATGGATATAATAGCGCAGCTACTGAATATTAACAAGAAAGGCTTTTGTGGGAACAATAAAAATGTGTTCGGACATATAGTACAGGAATGATAAAAGTAATTATACAGTCATTTTAATGAAGTAAAAGTTAAGAAATAGATAAAAACAGATGAGTACAAACTGAGAGCAATGGTTACCAATAATTACAAACAAAATATCTAACTGTTTTATATCGACAATGGATGCAGAACCGTGGCTTATTGTTCATTTAGCATTACTTTAAATTGGACATTCCAAGGATTGCAAACTCACAGTGTCATCATCAGCCATGTGAGTGTCACCATGTCAGTGTCACCTCCACCTGCAGCTCTTATACATGGCAGAAGAAAGATTTATGACTGGGTAACACTGATTCATTAATCACTCCTGTTGCATTATTGAATGATATGTTATATTACTGAATTAACTATGGGTGGAATACATGTTTGGATTCAGCCAGAATGATGTTTATTTTCTTTGATAATCTCTGTGAGAATCCCAGCATGTTTGTAAGTCTGGCCCTGACAAGTGGAGGTCTGCAAAGGTTGTTTGTCTAATGCATACCAGGTTCGAACTCCCTGCAACAAACTGTAATTCTAACCAGGTTTTGAGAAGGCAGTGCATTCACACCAGAAAAGTGGCATTAAATACTCTCAGAGATGTCAGTTAGTTTACTAAATTAGCTTTAGCTTTTGTTTAATGCTGTTCTGTTGACACTCTTGTCCAACAATGCAATGTAAGTAAGGTATTTGTTCTTTGACCAAGGATTCAATTAGTCTTATAATCAATTAAGATTACTTTTACTTCATTTAATAGTCTACAGTTGACAGAGAGAGGAGTAATGGGAAAAAGAGACATCACACACAATAACTATTTTACATTCTGTGTCTTGTACATATTTAGCAATTTGATCTATTTCCGGCAAGAATAAATACACAGGCATAATTTCATAGAAAACTGACTTTCATAGAAGATGTATTTTTCTTGCAGTGGCTGTGAAGCATCAGACTGCATTCCATCAAAAGCATCTTCTGTTTTTCAGTGCGTTGATACATGACCAGATTAGTAATCTACTCATTTGGCCACTGTTGAACTCGGATAGCGCCCCTGGTGCCCTCATTTAAAAAAAAAGAAAAGAAAAAGAAAAAATGGTGCCTTCTTGGATATCCTTATGGTAGATAAAACATGACAAAGTCCCCTCTATGGTGACCCAATGTGCAATAAAATAGGGTTAAGTGTCCTCTAAAACATTAAATATATTGTCCTTGTACAGTTTTTCAAATGAGTATATGTCAAAGAGGATTAGCAAATGATCATAATCTGTTATTATGTTTTACAGAACATCAAAACTTTTTGGAATTGGGGTTGTAGAATGATTAAGTGAACTGGGCTCAGTTGCCTGAGTGTGCTGCAGAGGAACAGAGAGAGCTTTTCTGGTAACACGTTCAGAGGTTGCCATAGCTAACTTTTAGAGGAGCAAGAGCCCATGAAGGTCAGACTGACACCATATTAGAGGTAGCCACACTCAAGCTAACAAGAGCTGATTTGTCTGGATGAGGACGAGGTGACCACAGTTTTGTGTGGATGTGTTTCTCTGACCAATTTTAATTGTAGTTGCCTTTGATGTCAGGCCGTGACCCTCAGGATAACAGCATTGATATTAATATCCAAGACACAGATTTTCACCTTTTCAGGCACAGTACAAAAGCTTCTTTCAATTTAGATCGAGGTTTGCAGTCTCCCTTAACTGCACTTTGCAGAGAATACCACGGTGCCTTGAACAATCCTTCTAATTATGCAATCAGTGACTGGAACTTTTTTTTTCAAATTTTGCATGCATGTGTCTAAGATCATCAAGCTGAGAGACATAAGAGTGAAGAGATGCTGAAAATAAAAAGGCTCTCTAAATCAAATGATACTTTTTAAAAGACTTTTTCCCATCCTAGTCACAACCTTTTTTTAACATACCTCTGCAGAGAAATGTTGGTACAGAAGGTCTATGTCAGCCTTAATGAGGTGAATTTTGTGCAAAAATGTGCAATTATTTAGCTATAAAACACCTTCCTTATACTACACAAGCTGGAGTTAAAGTAGTGTTATGCTTAAACAGCTAGATATTTTCCCATTGTTTTGATTATTAATTGTTATATCTATAGTATCTTTTTGTTCTTATTCTGCTGCGCACCTGCAGTTCTAAATGTTTGACTGGTTATATTAAACTGAAAACTGGCAGTTTGTGCCTCACACAGGACTACTGTAAACAGTTTCAACAGCCTCTCGTTTTCCTTTATCTGCCCCCACCCCACCCCACCCCACCCCGTTATCTCTTAGATCAGTAACCTCCCATGTCCCTTCTCTACCTCCCCAGGCTTCGCTTCTTCAGCAGGAAAAGCAGGGATGTATCAGCAGGATTCTGAATGGCACAGTGCGATTTGTAAAACTACAGGAAGAAGTCAAAGTAAGTTCCTCCATTTAAACATCACTTTCACACTGCAGGCAACTCATCTGAATGGCCCTTTTTATCATGAGATGCATGTATCAGTGTTTGTTACCTTGCTCATTGACTTACAGTGCGGGAGGTTTGACTTTTAGTGGCCTGCATAGGGAATTGGGGGAAAAACAGAGAAGTTCTGTATATTCTGTTCCAAAGATGGTCCTTGCCAGGGACATTTGATGCCTAACTGACGTTGGAGTGGCTTGTGAGGCCACACGTCGACTCAGCTGGTGCCTCAATGCTCTGAATTTTGCCTTAAGTTAATTTAACCATCTAATATATTTCCTATTGATCAGCCCACTCAACTGCACTTAATAAACCATCTGCAGGACTCTGCAGTCTCCACGACTCAGGAAGCATAAATATACACACTTATGAACACTCGTGTCACTCAGATTGCCACTTCTTAACTCACTGCGTCTCTCACACTTTATTTTCCCATCTTTAACAAAGTGTGAAATCGACCCACCACACAGACAGCATGTAAACGTTAAGAAAACACGAGCAGAAAGATAATGACCAGCAATGATCATTTAAAACATAGTCAGTCAGGCTTTCATAAACACAAACAACAAACAAACAACTTGCTGAATAGTAAGAAGCAGATGTTCAAACAGACAGCGTGTCACAAGAGTGGTAAGTTCATGCAGCTGCTTGTTGTAGCAACTGACCACAAGGATGATCTAAAAGGTTGAGTCTAAAAACAACATTGTAATTGCTTAGTTTCACATCAAACTGAATTCACACCTGTATTTCAGTTCATTTGGTCCAGGCAAAAGAAAAAAATGTATACAATTGTTGCATTTCAGTTCTGGTCTGGTTCCTGTTCATACTGACTTATGATCAGTTTTGATCTTAAGCAGAAAACTGCATTTCAGTAGATATTTATGAATCCTTTCTTTGATGTGGAAGTGATCTTACCTCGAAGCAAAGTGTAGGCTTGATGGTTCTGATTTTCCTCCTGGTTATGTAGGGGTATTGCAGTTGGGAAGCACATGCGTCCGAACCTGTCCATTTGGGAGAACTCAGGTGTGCTAGGTCCCCCCTTACCGTTGCTTAATACTGTGGTGTGGCTATTATTTTTATCCTTTGTCATTTAAGATCAGGCCATTTGTTTTTGATGTCAGCCACAGTTCTGTCTTTCTGCCCACCTCATTCACTGCAGCCACGACATACTCCCATGCTGTGTGTTTGGCTTTGTTTGTAAACTCATTATTTAGTCCACAGAATAATACATGTTGCCTGGCTATAATCTGCTCTAGCATCGCTGTGATGTCTTCCAGAAGCTTGCTTTTCTCTTTTGATCCATGGCTATTCCTGAGTAAACCCTCATTTGTGCTGGCATTATATCAGGGGAAATCACAAGGCAGGTGCCAGCAAGACACAGACAGGTTGTAAACATTATTGGTGTTATTAGACTGCAAATCGACTGCATGTTATGAATAGACACAAGTATGGTCATACATAACTAACTGTAGACAGGAACACAGACACACATATTAGTCTGGCAGTATTAGTGCCTTGCTCTATGGCCAGTGCTCTCTCTGTGCTCCAGCTGTCAGCAGCTCTTGTCACTCAAGCCACAGCAGGGCAAAATATGTCAGTGGTTCTGTCAATTTTATTATTGTTTCTATAGCAACAGCCCAGACAGAAAGAGGTACGTGTGTGTGAATGTGGGTGATGATTAGACCATTGAAAGAGGGGAGCTCTAAATGTTAGATGTGTCAATGGACATTAGTCCCTCCTTCCTTTTATACTTTATTAGCCTACTCTCTCATTCCCTGCCAGCTACCCAAGACTGAAACTTAAAGGTGGAATTATTTGTCTCTTTCAAGGTGTTACAGTGGTTATACTGGTGCTGTACTTGGTGGAGCGATTGTTTTCAACAAAGGTTTTAAACCATTTGCTCTCATAGACCTGCTTCAGCAAAATAAAGACACACAAAGACAAGAAATTAAGTTACTGAAACAAGCAGAGAGCTAAGTAATTCAAAATAAACCAGGAAACAACAAATTGGTAAATCAAGTCATTGTTTCAGATTACCCAAAGTAATAATTTTGGCATTCTCTCATTCACTTTATGAGAATCAAACATGGTCTGGAGTCTGTTTGTCACAGCATGTGTGTAGAGGTGTAGTGGAACACAGAACATGAATTACTGTTAGATCCTGACCAGAGTTACTGCTGCTGTGCCATGTGGGTAAATGCACACACCACTCACTCAATTTAAAGACAGGCTCATCGTTTCAGCATCAGGTTTTTAATAAACTCAAAGAAAGTATCTGACTGCCAGCTGTGGACAACAGAACAACAGTGCTGATGTTTCTGAGAAGCCCTGGATACATTCTGTGACACGTGATTGACATTATTGTGAGGTTTAGACTTCAATCCAATAATGCTAATCTTTTAATAGCTGCATCCTTGGCCTGTACAATGCGTCTTGTTATGTGCAGCACTCTACTCTCCCTCGTCCTCTGATGGTCCACGTTATGTTCCGCTCTGTACATTAACATACCAGTTCTGAGGACCAGAAATATGTGGGCCTACACACCAGAATACACTTGCTCATCTTAAAAAAATTAAGTGAACATTTTGCATGGATCTTTTTGAGGAACTCCAACTCAGCCATTCCGCAAGACTTTTACAGTTACACTAACCAATTAGTCTAGTACAACCAACATGTTTTGTTTTGTCCTCTACAAGCTTAATTAAGTTGAACCAACTTAATCTTGATTAAAATGTTTTGGTCTTATTATGTGTTATTAAGTGCTCAAAAAATAATACTAAAGGGAACAATAAAGTAGGGAAGGGACATATGGTAGTGGAGTTTAATATTCATTCATGAGTCACAGCTTTTCAGAATTGAATAACGTCTGTGAAAAGATGACAACAAAAAGTCAGTTACATCAGTGACGACAGTAAAAAGATTATTTTTTCCATCACTCTAAGTGAAAATGAATCAAATTTACCCTGGGTTAAACAGTCCACCAGTTAATCCTGTATGTATGTATGCATGTTAGCCGAAAGGATTCTGTGTTGTATCTGACCGTGTCAGATACAGCTTCTCCCCACCAACGCATGACCTGATCCTCACACCTTGTCTGATGACCTCAAATAAACTCAACTTTTATGAGATGGTGCAGGCCACTTGGTTCAAATGACAAGCACAGCCACTTTTGTATCTCACTACCGCTCATGGAGGCAGCTGAACTCGATGAGTCACTCATCTTCACAGCAGCAGGTGATTGATCCTGAGATGAGAATGCAAAGTCAGAGTTCTGGCTCTCACAAACAAACAAATCCCAGCAGCTACTTTCTCTTTAGTCACCAACTAAAACCTCTATAACCAAACTCTAGCTCTCATTCGAGTCTCATCAACTTATAGTGATTGTATGCATGCTGCCACCCTATGAAATGAAAAAATAGGGATTGCCTGTTAAGTGTGCGTGTGCTATAAAGCAGGGCAGATTGCGGCTACATTATTCATGTGTAATTAAAATTCATGCCCCTCCATCTCCTGGAAACACCTGAAAATGTTGAATATTTTAGTAAGTGCATGTATAAATATAGCCAGGTTACAGGTTTGCAGGACCGATGCTGCTTGACTATTTTTCCCATTCAGAATTCTCCTCCACTATTCTTTGCATTTCTTTTCAAAGAGCCTTCACATAACTGTGGTCATCACCCATAACCATAGAGCACATGAGCTATTTTACTCCTGTTGTCATGATGTTGTGACGTCAGACCCTGAGCCTCTTTTATTACAGCTTATACTGTGCAAGAAAGAAAGAATTCTGAGATCAGCTGTGATAATTATGACAGCAAGGGTTTAAGTGTTTGAAGGCACTTTCTGGCACCTACTTGAAAGCTGAAAAGCAGTGCACATTCAATTCTCAAGGATTCTTCATCATCACAACTTGACAAACTACTACAACTATGCAAATTTATATCACTTTAATGAGAGAAAGAGTCCATTTCAAAACTGATGGCTGCCCTGTCGATTATCCCAAGTAACCAGGAAAGTGTTCTGCTATATTCTGGGTCATTTTATATTTAGAACAATATGGTAAATCTCTTTTCAGATGTAGGGGAGGAGAGATTTTACCATAAACTGCCACTCAGCTCAGAAAGGTGAGGGCAGGGTCCTGTAGATGTCAGACAGTACAACCACCAGGACAAACACTCCATTGACAAGCACTCTGTCCAACAGCTCTGCCAACTCAGGCAGAAAATAAAATCTCTTTCGACTGTCTGACCTGCTGCTGCTGTCTGTCATCTCTCATTTCTTGGTTTCATTTTTTGGTCTTCAGCTGGTTGTACTGTATAAACCAGTCTCAGCACTTTATTGCTTTATTACTGTGCATCTTAGACCATCATAGTACTTAAAGCTATGCATGTCATCCCCACTCTCTTACAGCTTTCCTGTCTGCACTATCCAAAAAACAAAATACTATCATCCTGAGGTGGTATTATTAATTGTGACAGAAATGGTTCTTTTGTTGTCTCTCTTTAGAGTCATCATTATTTTATTGACACCTGAAAGCAATTTTGTGCTGCCAGACTTCCACCTCATCTAGCTTGTGAAGGTTTGGAGAAATTCTAGTTAAAAATTGGAGACTTTGAAGATCCAGTTAATTGCAGACTACAGTGCCCCTCCATTTTTTTCCTGGAAAATTGCAAATAAACTCTCATCTTTGTGATTTTATTGATTTGAAGCAAAACCCTGATTCCAAAAAAAAAAAAGTAAAACAGAATGTGATGAATTACGGTTCCTTTTTTGCTCAGTAGAGACCAGTACAAAGACAGTATTTAATGTTGACCTCATCATCTTCACTGATTTGTGTAAATATCTGCTTATTCTGAATTTTATGCAGCAGCACGTTCTAAACAAGTTGTGACACGGGCAACAAAAGACTGGGAAAGATGGTAAACAGGTTATTGCTAATAGGTGATAGTATTATGATTTGGTATGAAAGGAGCATTCTCGAAAAGGAACAACCACATTCTGTCCCTTTGAGTTGAATGAGACCGACTATGCAAGATAACCCTGTGATGACAGTGATGTTAATTTTGAACACTGAAAAAGTCGACTGAATCAGTAGGCATTAAAATAAGTACACAAGCAATGTATAGAAAATAATTCTCCATTTATTTCATTGTCTAGTAGCTTCTATAATCAGTCTTCGGTGTGGCACTAAGCTGAGAGCTGCAGTCAGTAGGTCATAGACAGAAACACAGGAAAACAAAGAGGGTGTGGGTACAGAGACAGGTAGAGAAACAATGGTAGAAAGAAGCTGACAAAGGAGAAGTAAGAAAAGAATATATATATACATCCCAACGTCGGAGAACGAACAGGACTTACATTATAGAGGAAGGGTACAGCACAAAATGAATATTTTTTCCAAAATGCTACATTTCCATTTTAAAGAAAAGTATCATTACCTGAAGTTTTCCTATTGAATCTATCGAAGTTATCAGCCCCGGGCCGTCAGTTATCAACATCGTACAGAACAGGTTCTAAACTGAGTAAAATTTAGAAAGCATTAGAGCATTAGAGCATTATTGCTCTTGATTATTGTTAGGACCCCTAAAGTAATCACATTGATAAAACCCACAAATTCGAAACCATCATGCTCATGAACAGAAAGTTCCACATAATGAAACTTTCTAAATCAAAGTCTAAATCTTTCTTTTGAAGCACTGCTGGAAATGTCACTCATTGCTGGCTATGACTGCAGCAATACAGGATGTCCACACAAGAATGGATGTTTTGGTCTCAGAGCTATAAGAAAACTACCTTTTAGAACCCAGAGGACAAGTTTAATGCTACAGGAAAGTTAAGCTCAAACAGCATAGTTTTTCTCTACATACATGTGATGTACTGTGCAAAAAAAAATGAAATTACATTTAAAAAACAGTTAAAAAGTCACCATAGTTTATTGTGACCTTTCTTTCAGGCGTTCATATGCCAGAATGGAACAGGCAGGGAAGCATTCATCTGACATGCAAACGAAAATGAAGATGCCACATAAATAATGCAACTCAAATCCACATGGCTTTAGGAAGGCAGTATGTGCATCATGACTTACAGCATGAAGGTATCAGAGGATTCCCATAGACATACTGTACCTTGAGCCAAAAGAGCTTTTTACAGCCGGCCACACAGCACAACAGAGCAGCCTTGCTAAATTCTACCCACCAAGAAACTGAATGGAAAGTGTGTTACATTGAAACAGTATACAAAAGCCTGAGATTTTCATCAAGTTTATGCCTCACATGCAACAAACCGATTCAACACAACAACCTCAATGATGTGTGTCTGTATTTGAGGCAGAGAGACAGAAGGAGAGGGCCACATTCAATAAGTGAAACTAACAACCTCATTGCATGTATGCCCAAAGCATTACAGCCATTAATCAATTAACAGTTAATTTGGTCATTTATTTTAGTCCTGGTTGAAATGTGCATGCAAATTGACTTTTTCATCCTCACTTGGAGCACTTGGAATTGATATGGTAAAAAATATGGCTAAATGGACAATATTTTCCAGTAATACTCCTTCAGCAATACAAAGAAGATGGAAAGTCACTATTCTCGCAGTAACTTATTCACAACCTGTCAATCACAATGCTCTGCTTCAATGAGGGTTTATCAACAGGTTCAATAGACTGGGTGTTGACAGATGCGCGCCAATGCTTTTCCTCCTTACAATAAACAGGATCGATTACTGACTGCTGATGGCAAGACCAGCATCACAATTAACATTCAATTCTGAGTTACCTGTAGCCTTAACAGAGAAAAAATCTATTGTTAAAATTGTAATAGTAAAATTGCATTGATTAAAATACAAAAAAAATGGTTTGATTTGAAAAAAAATTGGCAAAATGATCATTGTCCATCTGGGCTACGAGGAGCCTTTAATTTGAACTGTTGAATCAAGTACAACATTGATTTTCCTCTCTTTTAATCATTGGCATCTGACAATTATCAAGTTATGCTTACATGCAATTGTTAATTAACTTGATAACATCCTGAGAAACCAAGACATAGACTAATGATGTAGGCTATAGAAATACTCAGTTGTTCTTTACAGATTGCGCATGTGGTCCATTATATAAACACCCTCACCATTTGTAATTCTCCTTTTGCACCACAAAGCACTTTGTGTTTGCATGGTTTAGAGCTCCACCGAAATATACAGACATCTTAAAGTAAGACTGAAAAAAAAAGGTAAATCCCAGTTTTAACTTAAGACTGACAGCATGCTAAATTTTTCTTAGTATATAGTGTTGATAAATGAGGGCCCAGGACTCGATTAGTGCTATCGTTATTGAAGTCAAAGATTAAAGGTCTGCGCTTAAATGTTATGTTAGACTAGGTCATACACACCACAGAACAAATAATGGTGACAGAAATATATCAAAGAAATGTACGTATAGGCGCTGCTCTACCTAACAGAGCTTCTTAGCGACTCTATTGGCCAAACAGGTTTCTGTGTCGGCCTGTCGGCCTAACAAAAGTACAGACCAACTGTAAAGGCAGTCTTCTTGTGTCTTTTTTTCATTGAAGGGTACTGACTGCTAGGCTTGTAAGGCCTGAGAGAGAGAGGGCATCATCCTCCCCTGTGGGCCCCCTGTCTATCCAAAAACACATCAAATACCTGTTTACCACAGCTGGCCTTGTCCCATCCTAGGTCCACCAGTTCACAGGTAGCATCCTGTCAGCCCCTGGAGGAGCAGTCACACATGCCCTGGCACAGACACTGGCAGAACCCATAGACCAGGCAAACTGTGAGGCTTGATGGCACCAAGCTTACGCACACAATGCCCAATGTCACCCTCTGGATCACCAACAAGTAGATTCCTAGAGGCAGTGAGCCAAAGTATAAGAAACCCAGCAGCCAGACCAGGATGCGTGGGACATGATTACAGAACTTGGACATGGCATCTTGATCAGCTGGCCCATTGGAGCCCATTGATACTGAGTCCAGGCTCTGCTCAGCATAGATGTCAGAGCTGGCATTTCGGCTTGGGGAGTGCTGTGAGTCCCTCTGCACTTCCATTATAGTGATGACCAGGCAGTTGGAGGAGTCGTGAGACGGGCTGCAGGAGGAGAAACTCTTTGGAGTCAGGACCACCTCCCCGTTGTGGTCGGAGCTCCACGATTTGTCCCGCATTGCCAAGTGGGACATGATGTTAGCATCGTCAGGCAGGGCTGACACCTCGTACTCTGTGATCTCAGTTTGGTGTCGGCAAAATGGGCACGAGATGAAGCCTGCCCCATCAGCAATGTCCAGGATCTTAATGAGACAGCGAGCACAGACCCGGTGCAGGCAGTCCAGGATCTTAGGCTTGCGGTTGTGGGCATTGTAGCGTTGGTAGCAGATTTTGCACTCTAATTCCTCTGGTGGAGCACAGTCCTTTTCCTCTAACTCAGCCTGAGGAGAGCTCATCTTCAAGTCATTTTCTGGGAAAGGAGAAAAAAATATAGAGGCAGAGACACATTGAAAAAAAAGAGAGTTAGAAGGACAATGGTATTTATCTAGTCCAGCAATACACGCGACATTGACTAGAATGTTGCATATCTCGCTGAAACGTGTTGATGTTTCTGAATATCGTTATCTGCTGAGTTGTTGCCCGTCGGGGAAAAGGTCAGGGCTCTGTCTTCTTCTCTGGCTGCCTCTACTCTGTACCTGCTGGTGATGAATGATTTATGGTTTGGGAGTTGGATCAGGGTGTCATCCCAGAGCCCTCTGTGGCAAAGCAAGAGCCAGTACTGCTATTGATATGTGGGGAGAGGTGGTAGACACAGCTGCGCCTTCAACATTTCTTGTTGATTTAGTAATTTTGTGTAGAATACGGGGTTGTTGCAGTTCTTCATTGAAATAACTGGATCCTGAAGTGAAGCTTTTACATTGCTGCTTTTAGTTTTTTTTATTTATTTGTTGTCCTTTGGATGATAAATAGCTCTATTTAGCTTTAATGTGTGGTCTGTTAGAGCAATACAGTTTTTTGTTAAGAGCCATCCACTCATGTTTTCTTTATACTGATTAATGAAATTGTCCAAATGTGTTTTAGTCAGCATTAATCTGCTCAATTAACTTTAAAAAGATGCAACTTAAAAACCATCATGGGCCATTCATTTTCCAAAGATGACTCTGTGCTGTCACCCATGCCGAGGAGCTATATTCTAGCCAATTTAATGTATATGTGAAGATATTTGCAAATACCTGAAGGGTCTACATGAGAGAAATTTTGAAGAATAGAGAAAAGAAACCGAGAAGTAGAATAGAAAATACAGACATCAACACTGATCAGATATCAACCCCCAATGGTAGAGTATTGATACAGTAATAACTAGGTAGTGCCATACCATCACATAGGTCTAATGTTGGTTGCTTTGCACAAACACACTAATAAAGACCACATAGACACACACGTTCTCGCAAATAGCCAAGTTCTGCCCTGAAACACCCCGATGAGAATCTCAACTCAGCTTTTGTTAAACAGGAAATGTAACTTGATGAGAGCTTCTGAAACAAACTCATCGAGCATCACCGTGGTTGAGAATTTATTCTCTCTGCTCATTAAGCTTGCAGGACCAAACACACAAAAGAAAATGTCCATACAGCACAAACCCAAACCAAAACATACCAATACCAAGCAATAAAATACATGTAATTTCACAAACATTTGCTTGTGATATACTGACCAATTAACTCCCACCATTACTGTCACAGTTTGTTTCGTTCAAGATGTATCTGAGCCATGATGAGGTCTCTGAAAACAGCACCAGAGGTGAGGCCTGAAACTCTGTTCTTTAGCCAAGAAAAACTACCACACTGATGGATTTCTTAGAATGTCCCTGAGGGTGGTGAAATAGGTGTGATCACACAAAAGGCCTGTAATTTTCACAAAGCCATCTGATGTACCCTGATCAGCCTGGACAGGGGACTGAATGGCAAACACTTTCCACTCCAGCTGCTGACGTCATGCATGGCCCAGTGGTGGTGCTGGTTGTGTTAGTGTACTTGCGTACTGTGTCCCAACTGCAAACAGCATGGTGGTGATGAGTTATAAGACCGTTAATTCCTGTGTAGACTTCAGAGGTATCTCAGATAAATGACTTTCACGTGAAAATTAGTCTAATATCAGTGTAATATGTTGTTCATAGGGATCATCTCATCAACTAAGTTGCAATATGACTTTCTTTAGAGAAAAACAATCCAGTCTCTATTCTCAGAGTAAAAAATGATTTCCGTTAAGTCCATCAAGGATTAAGCAGACAGTCTTGTGTGTGCACGTATCACCATCTATTTTGAAACTTCTTATTGCCTCTCATATTGTAAGCTTTGTGTTTAAAGCCCTATTCTGTATGTAAATTGCATGCTTGTATTTCTGGTCTATTAAAAGTGAATGAAGTAGAAAGCTCTACAATGTCATTGATAGACTTGCTTTTAAAGTTTCACTTGCTTCTACACATAAAAGTATTTATTTTTTCATATTTTCTTTTCTTGAAATATCTTGCAGCAGAAGATTAAACATGAATTCCAGTTTTCTACGGGTAAAGAAATATACAGTAGTTCTTTTTTTGAACTGGCTAATTTTCTTCATGTGTCAGTATGCCACCATACGAGTGCCTGAAAGCCCACGTGATGTTGGCTAATTTCACCGTCAGTTGTGTCAAGAGCAACTGACAGGAATGAGATCAGTGAGCAAGTACTGTATCTGCTACTGAGCCAACAGACATAGAACGAGGAACTGCTGGAACTCCATGACCGGGTGGATTGTAGTCCTGGTTTGAATGATCGTTTTAAGGCCATGGTTGATTCCACCCATCGTGTTTTGGGGAACCAGCCCATGGTCAGGTGAGCAGCTGAGGTCTTAATGTGCAGTCAAGCTGACAACTGTCAGTGACATTATCCCCGTCCACTTTCGAAACACATGGGGCCCGTTTGCTGCTGTTTGGGGTGTGAGGATGTGATTATCAGCCACTAGAACATGCTGACGTGGACGTCCTGCACATAAAGCATTGCCAGTGTTCCTTTTACTTTTTTATGTCTGCTAAGATGGTGAAGGACTTATGCATTCTGTCCTGTATTCCCCAGACATGACAATCAGTAAAGAGAGGATCTCAGCAGTCTCTGAGGCTGGCCCTCCAGTCTTTGTTCAGGTCCAGGTTTATTTGGTTGAATTCAGTTTGAATCATTGTTTACTATAGTTGCGTACCTCATTCTTGTTGTTACTGCTTGCTTTACACTCTATATTTGGTCATTAAAAGTCCCCCTCCCGTCCAGAAGATGCTATATAAAGAAAAGCCAGTCATTCATTCATTCATGGCCATGAAATATAGATTGAATAGGTGGCTGTTGCACTGGCAATTGCCCAGCAGGCCTCTCTCTGACTGTTAAATATTTTAGCCACCAGTCTGTTACGTTAAAAAGCCTTCTGAAACATGTCAGACAGATGTCAGAAAGAACCAGCTCCTGCTGCATCAATCCCAGGAGCAGAATCTCCCTGTTTTCCCCTGAAGTCCTAGACAAATAAATGCTGTAAAGAAAGGACGCAGCACTGAGATTGTGCTACAGAAAATCCCGCTCTTGTTACGCACAATTCAACAGGAATTTGAACAAAAGCAATTGTTCATAAAGTTTACATTGTAAACAAACATTCAGCTTTTTTACCACCAAGAATTTTTTGTGTCCTTAAGGTCTAACAGTGTCTTTCTTATCTCACAAAACATTTCCAAAGCCTTTTTTGTGATGTTTTGAAACATTATCAGTATTCTTTACATCATCTTATTTTCTGCTTTTATTGGCTCATGGCTACCTTACCTGACACATTACCTCGGCCAACTCTCAATATGCATTGCTGCTCTGCCGTTGCCAGAAATGTTCCAACATGAAACAAACCTCTGTTTCATTATTTCACACATAGTTAAACTGTGTACAAACCAATCAAACCTGTGCATGTCACACTCTCACTCAGTTGTTCTACACCAGGTGCCAGCCTTTCATCAACTAGCTTGTTAAAATATCATATTTTTTGTTTGTCATGCCATTTCTTTCTTTATTGGATATTGAACAGTGCTGTTGACCATTTGGCTATAAAAGGCCCTCTAAAAAGCCATGTTTTGATATATTTTAAACACCTGCCAAAATGGTTGTAAGCTTATGTTGGTAGAGCTAAACACTTTGGTTTGAGTTGAGTAAATACATTTCCAGGAGTGCCATTGTCAAGTTTCTGTCAGATAGGTGGAACATCACTATATGAGCAAAGCTATTGATCACCGTAGCCCACCCTGCGCAATCCTTTGCAGACCAACCAGATGTGTGGTCCAGAGCCGCTCAGCAATGTTGTCTGGGACAACACAAGTTTTCCCTGGGCTGCTCTGGTTCAACAAACTACCCTGTTTTTCCATTCTTTATCTGCTGCCAGATTCTCCATTTCTCAACCTTGAAACTGTTTTCATCTTGGTGCTGGAAGGTATATGAATGCAGTCCCCATTGGAGCATACTACTCCTAGCAATGGAGTAAAGCTGGTGTAATGAGCTGCCAAAGTAAATCAGGATTGGCTTAGTCATGCCAGGCAATGCCTTCCCTTCTACAGTGTAGTCTTGTGGTAGTCATAGTCCAATGTTATTGACAGCACATGCAGAACGCTTACTGTATTTACTTTTTGCCTGTTGTTTGCTCTATATGAAGAATGCTTTCTAAAGCCACCTGTATACCATTGAAAATGGTACATCTAACCTACATAAAACTAATGTTCCATTAGGTCTTACAGGGTATGATGGTCACTGTGTGTGGTGAGATGGTGTGGAGGGACAAAGGTACAATGGGATGTGGGTGGCTGATCAAGGCTGGATAGAGGGACAAATGACAGAGGACTCATAGGGGTATACCAATGTATTAAGGGCCATATTGAGAGGTGATAGAAGAGTCGAAAGACAATAAATAATCAAGGGAGTGACAGTGGGTTTGATTATCAAATCAACCTCTCTCTGTCTCACCACAGCAGTGGCATAAAATCTACATGAACAGTGAAGGGATGTAGGAGAACAGCTTCCATGTGTTGCATTATGTATGTATGTATCAATAAGTGTGTTCTGACTGACTGATCCCTTGATTGACTGGTGTGCAGTCCGACTTAGTTAACTGGCTGGCTGACTGACTTATTGACAGGTTGAATGACTGGTCACCAAGATAAATATGTTGAATTTGAAAGGTGTAACGTTGATTTGAAAATGGTTATGTAGCTCCACTATGGATGAGGAATGAGAAATAGCACAGGGGAGGAGGAGGTGGACCAAAGCTGACATTTGAAAAGGTCAGCTTTTCAAAGAAAACCAAGAGCAAGTTACATCAACAAATGGCAAGACTGCATTACATCACATTGCGAAACCAAAACATTAACCTGTGTGAAATACTGAAACTTCAGAGGGACAACCAACACAAGAACAAAGTCTTTCTGTAATTGTGAGATGTCACCACAACATATAACTTATCAAGCTATCAAGGCAGGAAATAACAGGAAATAGCTGCTGCCTGCCATCATAAACATCCAGGACAGGGCCTTGTACACTTCCTTCAGTCAATCAAGGTTCTCACAGTGGATGTGGCCTGCTTGGTTGCATTTCATTTGGACTAAATTTCATTTAAAGACTGCCGAGCATTACTGTCCAAACACCTTCAGATGGCTTTAGAATTCAATTCACTTGAAAAAGGAAATGCCTTGATACAGTCTAATAGCAGCTGTAGATGGTAGATACTTATACTAGATACTGAAGGATGTAGCTCCTCATGCCTCTCACTGCATCATCTGGTGCACACTGAATGAACGGGCAAAATGTCATTCAATTTTAGAACAGTACCAGCTGATTATACTATATATTAGAGGCAAGATGCAGGCAAAAAAGAAATTTGTTGCCTTTGAATTTGCATTGGAGCAGCAGAACCGTGGGATTCATGAGTTGTGTCATTGCCATATACAGTATACATCCCATTTGACTGGACCAGTTGCTGTATGTGTGTGGATCTTCCCTCCACTGGGTTATTACTGTGCTGCATAATTGTCTGTTTCCTAATTAAATCAGATGCTGATTTCACACATGCAGTTAGAATGAGACGACCCTCCCAAGAATGTTTCAGCAAGTGCTCAAAAATGACCTAACCAAGTTGTTTTTTTGTGTCTAAACTCGACCGAACCTTAATCATAATTTGTCACATTTGGTGTTCTAAAGGAGAGTTACTACTATCTTATTTTGACATTCAATTTGGACGGGTTTTTGGTTACAACAGCATGTACCTTAGCTCTCATGGGAGGTCAAAGCAGATGAGAAACAGTGGAATTTGTCTCACTTTAAGTTATTCCTCAGCCGCTACCAGTCACATGTCAACAAGTTTTGTCACGTAACAGAAAATACTTAGGTCACAAAGTAAAAATCGAAGTCTAATTGTGTTATCACAGCAACAGAATACTGTACAACACCGAGCTCCAGACACTCTGTTGGATCTGCACCTTTACAGCCAGAATGACAGTCAATATTCTGCATAGATCTTGGCAAGACGAACTTGGTCAAACACTGTGTTTACCTGAATTGAAACTGCGTGATATGGGGGAAATAGTAGATTTATTCTCTCTTCCATAAAATACAATTGACCTTAATTTTTAGCTGGTAAGTTCTGCTTGGTAACTTGGTGGGTTTAGATTTACAGTCCGACTTTACCGATGAGATGATGAAGCATTTAAACTCTCTGTGTGACTAACAGCAAAACATTGGACGATCTCCCCACAAGAGATCTCCCTCAAAAAAGCCCCTAATGCACAATGTGTGTGTGTGTGTGTGTGTGTGTGTGTGTGCGTGTGCGTGCGTGTGGTGGTGGTGGTGGTAGTGTTGGGAGCCTTGCATCACAAGATGGGACACTTATCGTCCCCGTCTCTTGTGTTCTCTGCTCTCTGTCGCCTCCTCTCTTCTCCTCCTACTTTCAGTGTGGATTGTTGAGGATAGCTTTGACCTTTGCTGTCAGAATATCTGCTTGGTGAAGCTTCTCTGCTTTATGCCATTGATCCAGAGGATTATGTTCATGCTGCTGTTTGCAGATCTTTCATCCTTGTTTACAGCAATAACGTGTAAAAGCAAAGCAGTCTTTTGCTAAACTTACGTTAGTCTTTTTTAACTGTTGACCTGTTAAAATACAAAGAATAAGCTGAACTCTGCTGTCTAGATGCATTGATTTGAAGAACAGCACAAGAACTAGTAACATTTGACTTCAGCTTTTCATATGTATTTGATTACATTTAGCCATATCAATAACACGCCTCTTTTAAATGTTTGAGAGTAAAGATATAATAATCTTTAACATCAGATGTTACACATTACAAGCAACCAATAGCCCAGCAGATGCTGATGTTCAAGTTCAAGCTAACATTTTTTTTCTATTAGCAAGCTGGAATTATGCTTCTGCAAAGAAACATGTAAATGTCTCTTCTGAACCTATGCAGAGCAATTATGAGTAATCGTAGGTCTTGTGAGAAAGCAGGAGAAATATCTTTGATAGACCCCAGTGCATGTCAATCTAAGTGACTGGAGAAACAGTGCCTTTATTCAACTATACTGTTTATTTTATATGAGAATATTTGGAAAAAAGTAGATTAATGAATAAATAAATTGATGTCAAGAAGCTGCATAATGTATTTATAGGACATTTAAACATATAATCTGAGGAGCTGGCTCATTGCAGTTTTGGCAGGCATTGTCACATAAAGGTGGATTTATATTTAGAATTACTCTGCGTCAGGGAGTTCCTGCAGTCCCACCATAGCAGTCTCTGGTGTATGAATAGATTTATAGTGCAGTATTAAATGTAATAGTTATTGTAGGGACAATGCAACATTAGATTGATCTGTAGTATCTGTAGGTCTGCATCTGTTCAATTGCGTCGTGATAAAGAGCAGCAATGGGAGAATTTGCAGAATATAACTTGCTGTGCAATCATCACAAACCTGAAGTAAAGATGTTAACATCATTTTGTTTACTCTGATGCAGAGCAGCGATCACTGTGATGGGCTTTGCTAGATAACAATGTATTTGTGTGTGTAGGTGAAAGAGGAGATCGCTGGGCCTTTCCTCAATTTTCTTTTAGTCCCACAAATCATATTTCTCATGTAGCCTCCATGACACTGTCACTGAAGCATAAATCCATCTTAAGAAGTCAGCTTAGAGTTTGTGTGCAGTAGCCCACTAGCTGATCCAGCTACTGTTGACAGCATGGCCTGTCAGAACAAGCATCATTAGATGCTTGTGTCCAGTGAACTAGAAAAATGTCTTGGGTTGTAACCTAACTGAGCTGTTGTTTGTTGTGTCTGCATGTTCTTCCTGTTTTCATGCCAGTTTACTTTGGGACCACCAGTTATTCACCCTGCCAGAGGAGGGATCTGACAGTCCCTTCAGACGTGGAGTTGTTATTGAAGGAGCCTTAATGTTTTCCAGTAAAAACATGATGGCACCCCTCCTGCCACTGGAGGTGACAGAGGCAAAGCGAGTGTGGCTGCCGGTCTCATGTACTGCACGTCCATCTCTAATTTCTGCTGCTGATTGAGTGGACAGCTGTTCAGCTTTATACCACAGTAACCACTGCATCCTTATCATTAAGGCAGTGCCGTGCCCTGTTGCCTCCTATCAAAATGTTCAACATCAAAGTAGAGATAGCAGTAACCGACTGCTATCTGTGAGCACTATTAGGCGGCCAAAAGCTCTGCTTTGCAGAAACACACAGCATGAATTCCAGATAGCGGAGACAGATTTACCTCCTTATTCTACATTCATCTCTAAGTGATTATATGTCAGCGAAGTGACAATCAAATAAATAAGAAAGAGCCAAGAGGGTAAACACAGAGCCGAACTATCAGGCTGTTTACAGCTACAACATGCTGCAAAACCATCAGTCCATTAGTTTTCAGTCCTGCCAAACACCATTAGCGTGTAACCAGTCAGACCCGCTGCAGCCATTTGTATTGCTTCACGATCCAACAAGATTTCTACAGTAGTTTACTCACTCATAACAAATGTTGTCATGCGCAGAGGTGTAATAGTGTTTTGCAGTTTGCTTTTGCTAATTCTCCATCCTGATTGAAGTAGACCTCCAATAGACAGCTGTGTCAGTTAACTTATTTAGACTTTAGCAGATGTTGGTGACACATGTACACGAGGCCTGAATGAATCTAATAAGATGCATGTGCTGTCTTCCCAGTTCTCTCCCAAGGGAGGTGCATGTTTGTGCATTTGTGGCTTCTGCGTTCGTGTGCTGTTGGCAGAAATGCTTTTCAAACCCAGCAGACAAAGAGGTTTTCTTATCTTACCGCTTTCAATACACTAACCACACTGTGTTATTCTTTGCCATTGCAAGTCACCCCCCTAAACAAACCTCCACACACACGACACAAGAGCTTTAGTCCTCAGCAAAGGTCAGAGATTTTTTAACAGCAGTTTTATAAGAGGTGGCAAACGTGATCCTCCATGACATTGAGTTTTACACTGCACACGACTGGCTTAGAAGAAGCAATGTCTAATTTCTAACCTCTGCTGAGCCAAGAGGTGTTTGCTGATCTGCAGTTTTTCAACCCCGCCCTGCTTCACAATCATGAAGTTTTGTATATTCACACTTAGGAGCCTGCAGTAGGTGAACCAGTTTATCCATTCAGTTAATTTCACTGCAGTGTCTTTTTTTTGTCTCCCTGTACTTCCATCCAGTGAAATCCACTTGTCTCTTATTAGATGCAGTAAAATCGGGTGTCGACTGGGGTCTCATTGAGTAGAATTCTACCTGCCCTATGGAATTGCTTCATTGCTTCTACTGTGTTTTTTTTTTCTGCTAATGATGCAAGAAAGCCAATTTCAGCAGAAAAGGTCAATCTGTTTACACATGCAATGATGCTTTGTAGCTAAGAGATTGGAGTTATTGCTGCAGGGAATTTAAACATTTGGATTTGTGAATTAATGAATTGGATTAAAGGGTATGCTGTGGCTGTGAGGTGTTAATTAGAACAACAGCAGAAAGCAGAGGAGGATGTGTATTCAGTAGCCTTTAGCACAAGCTCAATATTTACTTTGCATTCAGACTGTTAGTAGCAGTGGTTGGCTGCAGCGCAAGTCATATTTCAGCGTAAAGTTGAAATATGATGCTTAGCTTCAAACAGGTGGTAGGACCCAAAGGATCAGCTGACTTGTCATGGGCAAACCAAAGAACCAGGTTCAAAAATACATGAAGCGAAGCTGGAGAGCAACTTCTAGCAGAAAACTCAAGTGTTCTGTTCGCCACTGCAACACACAGTATATCCAATGTATAACACTTATTGTGTGTGTTTATGATAATGAACAAGATCTTTAATGCAACTATAACCCCCCACTGAATTGTATTATACGAAATACTTTTGAATTTTTGAGAATATTTGCTGGTACTGTGTGGAGAAGGTCAGCCAGCGTCTGCGATACGGCTAGGAGGGGAGAAATATTGGTTTGGCATTGCTCAGCTCAGCTTGTTGTGAGGGCTAAATGTCACAGCTTCAGCTGGGCTGATGCTGGCGCCCTGCTGCCTCCCAAGGGGGTTGATGGAAATTCGGGCCAAGCTCGGGAGACATTTTGCTTTCCAGATTATAGTTCTCCAACAGAAAATGCCAATTTCATACATTACTGAGCACATCTGGGAATTAGCGTGCTGGCTGGGGAGAGAGCTTGGGCCATATTTAACCCGGCCAAGTGTCTGGTATATGATGGGACTAGATTCAGATAAGTTTCACTGAATATTTAGAATCCACTTGTGGGAAGGACCTTGTAGCCCCCCTGCTAAGACAGCCTCGGCACTCTCGAACTTTTGTGGAGTGCATTTTGAACGTGTCTGGCATGTGCTGATTTTGATCAAAAATGTTTGATGTTGTGAGCTACCCCATGTCTTCAACTTCTATTCCTGCACTTCCGCTATGCTAAAAAATGTAAAAATATAAGTGACTGTATTGATTTTTAAACTACCCTTTGACTTCTCTTCCTCCTGTTAAAGATTTCTGCAACCAACACAGCACGCCTCAGCCACAATGGCAGAGGAGGGTCAGGCCCAAAACTCAGAGATATTTAAAATTTTTGTACCACTGTTATTATGTCATTACATCACATTTTTTATGTAATTCTTTGAAATTATGTAGCTATTGACACAGGAGAAGTGTTCACAATATGACCAAACCAGCATAGGCATTAACACAACAAAACTACCATAAATCAACACTTTTTATGAAAAGGCACAGGTTTGACTGAAGTGAGGATAACAAGGATGATGTTACGCTTCCAAAGCAACGGAAATACCAGGAGGACAAGCTCCCTGCTGGTGTTACATCTGCAGTGAAGTACTGCAACAGAACGCCAGTGAGTCTGGCTCCTTCCAACCATCAGATTGACATTACACATCTCTTAGGTAAAGGGAAATTGTGAAAATCCACATTTAGAATTTCACTTTTTTTAGAGAATGCCACACAGTAGTGATGGTTTGCCATTAGCTGCATTATTGCATGCTTCTGCTTTTCAAACCTATAAAATAAAAAATAAATAGATTTTATTATTAATTGATTTTCATACTACATACTACTATATACTACACTACTGTGTGCTACAGTATGAAAATCAGTAGTATGTAGAGGCGGTTCCTAATACAGCCTCAGTTACCAGTTTCCTAATAGCTCTGTACGTACAGTATGAGAATCAATTGAAAGTCCATTGACTCCAGTGGGAACCTCCATGATCTCCAATATGTTTACAAAACTCTTCCTTCCTTTTTTTTTGTTTTGAGTACATTGAAACGTGAACCTTTACTTTAGGATTTTGGACTGTATGAACTGTGTGCCACAGGAAGTTAGCATGAAAGGGAATTAGCTAACAGGCGACAATGTTGATGCTTAAATAATAGAACTGTATAATTAAAAGTAAATTAGTTTACCTAGTTTAACAGTTTAACTTGTGAATTTCAATAATGTTATTTTGCTAAAACATATAAATTGAAGTTACATAAAAGTGGGTGTGTACATTATTACATTTTTGCAATTTTAGTATAGAATATAATACAATAATACAATAGCAATATTATGATTTTATTTATTTTCCTGAGCTAATACAAAAGGAGCATGAATTGCTGTAATAATATATACATCATTGCCGTATATTGCAATACAATACTGTCTGGTGGGTCAAAGTTTCAAAACCTGTCAGAATAACCACATTTTCCAACCAATTTCCACATTTTTTCTAAGTGAAGATTTTGAAGGCATATTTAGCTAACATGACTACCTGTAACATATAAAGTGCATGCATAGTGGTTCATACTACACACCTGGCAGGCCAACCTCCTCACTTATTTGTCACCTTGCATGATTGGACCTGTCTTTGTCATTGTTCATGCTCCATGTGCATATTTAAAAACAGACAAAATTAGCTTCTCTGCCATGGTGACATTTCTATACATAAAAGAAATGCATGTCTTTGCATTGAACATAAGGGGGCGCACATATTATATTACATGGAATAACAGACTCAGAACAAAATTATGTGGAAACGAGGTGTAAGAGGACAGTTAGCTCACATTTATGCATAACAACAGGGGTTTCGTTTGGAGACTGTCAATAAATTAGTTTGAATGGCACAAAATCAATGTTATTATTAATACCTTCATGCTAACTTGCCCATATTCATGAATGCTGTTTATTAAAAATGCGTTAATGCTTTTAACTGATTTGTCTAGTAAACTTACGGCCTTGAAGCTGCCTCTGTGCTGTCAAAAAAGTTGCCCTGCTTGTGGCCAAGTGGCTGTGCCCATAAAACTATGAAATTCAGGGCCTGTGGAGAGCTTTTGCCTGTTGCGACCATGCTAATTCTAGAAGTCCCCAATCTTTGGCCATAAAATATGGCATGATGCCCCTCCGGATTTTCACAATCATAGTCTTTTCAGCTACCGATAAATCGGGAAGCAGTGAAATGATAATAATTTGTCATGTTCCCTTTGTTTATGTAACTTGGAACCTGGAGCATGACGTGAAAAATGACCACCGTGTCAATATGGTCTATTTCATTGATAGTCTCTTTCTTCTACTCACACACATGTAAACAGGGTTTGGGAAGATGCTTAATCAGGTCAGATACTTAATCAGTCAGACAGACTACTGACAACACTATGACTGACTGCTTAATTCGCAGTTTGCATATTGTCTGTCTTGCTGAAAAGCTGCTTGCAATTTGTGGCCTCTTCTGTGCACAAGTTTGTGGAGAGAGCAGCCTGTCAAGCACAGCGTGCAGCTAGTAAGGCAACCAGCGACCCAGAAGTCAGCTGAGTGATGACGCACTGAATATATTTATTACTTGAAACTGCTAGTGCTTAATTACTGAAAGGAAGACAGTGACAAACAGCTCAACATACCAGTCTTAGTAAAACAAGAGATGGTCTCAGGTCCAAGCCACAATCTAAACATAATCAAAATGTGCCAATCATGGAAACCTCAAGCATGCTGCTGAGTCTGAAGTGAGCAAAATAGACACATGAAGAGCTTGCACACTAATTTACTGCACCCAGGTAACATTTTCTGAGTGCAATTAATAAGTTCACATTGGAGATGACTTGGATTGATTCTAGCAAAGTGAATGAAAACACATATAAGTAAATCTATAGCATGGAACGAAGAAAGCTACATATTGAATGTGCTGGTTAATCCCATGAAAAGCATGCAGTATGTAATAGATCTGAATTGTTGACTCTGATGTGGGGGGTTATTTATCCATTATTAAAATGGTTAATTTATTGTGATGATGATGATTTAAAGCGTGATGGATGATGGTGCACTTTGAATATGGATATTTAAGAGCATTGGTCTGGAAATGACGTGATTTTTTTTGGTGAAAGAGGCGCTATGCTATCTTTGCAACAGTGTCTAGCCATTTGGAGGAAATGATAACATTAGGGTATGGAAATAGAATGATTATGCACGCAACCTGCTCAAATTTATTTGACCCACTTTCTTATTCATTGAGTCCTTTATGCCAAAAGCAAAACCATTTTACATGCTCTCAGCTCTCAAGTATGTCCCAGGCAATTAATTTCTTTTTTTCCTGTTTTTCATCAGGTGGCCTCAGCAAGCAAGCAAGCTGTATTTCTAAACTGAGATCCAGACACAGCAAAATCGAAAAGAAAAGGGAACACCAAAGAACAAATCATAGAAAATGTGAAATATTATTGCTTTAAAGTCACAAAGGAGGTAGTGAAGTTGTTCATCTAATTCTAAAGGGCATTTAACAGGTAGTTCACACACAGTCCTAATAGGAGTACAGTTATGAGAGAAACTGCTGCCCTGTTGTATGTGATCCCTTCACCTATCATTCTACTCATTCAAAAGCAATGAGCAGAGAAACATGAAGTATGTCCAGAAAAAGGTTTTATAAAGAAAGGCCACAGGTTATGGTGGCTTCCTGTTGCTTTTGTGTGCAATAAAAACCAGCCGGGGCTAAAATACGCTTTGTACACGCACATCATGTTTAGATAATTACAACTCAACAGTTCTCTGATCTGGTATCATTATTACGACATTTTAAAGAAGGGGTAGGATAAAGAAGTATGGCCTCACAGATAAATCAGTATCAAAACTGTTGTGTACAAAACGTCTCCTGATCAAATCCAGACAAGCCAGCTACTTGATAATCTGCGATTCCTTCAAGTGAAAGGCTCAAAACAACTTGTTTGTTTTACCCTTTAGCGAGCAGAGTGATAAACACCTTACACACACATGCTGAGTGAAGGCGAGCACACTCTACCTGTCATTAGTTGGACCTTGTTTTTCTTATCACTAAATATGCTCTAGTGGCAGAGCATAAACCCACAGAATCTACCCTCTGTTTATTTTGTGCATCTTTATTTTCCTCTGCCATGTTTTCTTTCATTCATTCTTTCTTTACTGGTCCTCCTTTTGATTTATTTTCTTGACTGTTAATATACATCAGCTGAGGTTATCTAGTCCACATAACAAACATGTATTCCACTTATATGAGTGTGTGTGTGTGTGTGTGTGTGTGTGTGTGTGCTGCACTACATCGTAGTTCTGAACTGTAACAACTCAAGTCTAAATCGAAACAGAAGTATTATTTGCTGGCCACATGCTCGAGTGCACACCCTCTAAATAAATAAACACCAGATGCATTCACACCATCCTCTCCATAGAAGAGCTGCAGGACAGTATGTGTGTGTGTGTGTGTGTTCCTCACCTTGTCCCAATGTGTGTGTCTCCCCCTCCTCCACTCCAGTTGTCTCTGCTGCGCTGTCCTTCATGTAAATCCTCCTCCTTCATAGCAACACTCCACAACTCATTCCTCTGTGTGTGTGTGTCTGTGTGTGTGTGCAGGTGTACAGGAGGCAGGCGTCAACCAGACTGGCAGTGTTGGAGGAGGCAGCGGAGGGGAGGACAGCTTCTTACCAGAGGGAGATCCTTCACCTGCAGAGGCTGCTAAGAGAAAGACAGGAGGCTGAGGAGAGACTACTGCAGTCCAAACGGTAGGAGGGGAGTGAGGAGGAGAGAGAGGGAGGGAGGAGAGAGTGGAGGAGAAACGGCAGGAGGCAGGCAGGCAGAAAAAGGGAGGAGGATAGGGAGAGAACGTGTGAATGAAAGGAGGAGGAGAAAGAGAGAGGAGAGTGTAGTTTAAAAAAAAAGGGAGGGAGGCCAGAGACAGCTAGAGGCAACAGTAAGGTGTGCAGAGCCGGTCGCATCAGAAAACAATTACTGACGAGAAACAGATGCCTGCGCAATCAGATCAGTTCCAACCTTTTGGCAAACATTCATCTTTTTTCCCCTTGAAAGGAATAAGCCAGATTTCATCACGAATGGCTGCTCAGTACTAGAGCTAAATTTATACACTTGCAGGCCAGCTGCAGTACAGAAATGCCAAAATTTTTATTTTATGAGGTGTCCCAGTTACATAGTTTGTCCACCAGAGAGCACTGACAGGTTTATTTTTCAACTGTAAAATGCCTTTGCCTTCCTGTATGAACCTTGGTCGCCAGTCTTTAATAACCAAATTTAAAGCTGCTATAGCTGATATTTTTAGATTACCAATAAATCAAATACCTGTGGGTATGTGAAAGTGGTCGTTCATAGTGATGAACCCACAGATGACTATCATCTGACTCGCAGTCCCCCTCAGCTATACCGACTATTTTAGCATCTTTGTAATGTATTGTTTTTATTGTTTAGCCTGCAACCTCACTGATTAGATTCACTCTCACCGCTGTCATCGGCCTTGTTTCCAGCTTGTTTTTTTATGCTACCTGCCCAGCTCCAAATAAAAGACAGTGGTGGCTGTTAGCTGGTGAACGTTAATTAAATTAAATTAACATTCATCAGGTGGCCAGACACGCCAAATGAATGCCAATGTCACTGTGTGTCTGCTGGATGTATAAATAAACAGCTATTTGCTAACACATTCACCATATCAACTACAAAAAGTGATGATATAATATTTTGTTTACAGCTTTTTTCGGTGCCCCCACACGCAAAAAATCAGTCAAAGAAGCTTTAACAGATCCGTATTAAAACTCTTGGTTTATTTAATGTGAGTTCAGTTAACAAATGTTGACAGATTTATTGTTATTGGATTTTTTTTGGATGTGAAGTACTATTATCTGTATCGGACATGAAGTAGCCACTTAGCTTCACACAACACAGTGCAGCTGTACAACAACGCAACACACGGGCGACAGTACACAACTACACAGCCTGGTAACGCAGCAGCAGGCACAACATTTCACACACTACAACACATCAGTTTCCTAAAGCAAGACATCAACTCCTGAAGCCGTATTCTCCATGGTTGTGGAGAATACGGCTTCAGGAGTTAGCTGCTGACTCCCCCGTAAAGCACTGGACACAGCAGATAACGCAGCTCCATTCTGAATTCCTCGCTCCACACTTAATCAGTTAACCCCTCAGAAGCATCCGTTTCTACCAGTCGTCTAATCCTCACTTTGAATTCTCATTCTCACACACTGGATTGCTGGGGGTGGAACAACCGCATCTGCTTTTCAACTGGATTCGCAGAAATAGTGCCTGAAGCTTTTCATTTTTCAATTACAAAGAAAGGCCTACTGCTGTGACAAACAACAGAGGGTGGTGGGCAGTAATTGGTTTGGGTTAATGCACAAATCAAGTCAGAAAATAAATGCATCCTTTCTACTGCATACATTTATTGTACTTACGTATATGTATACAGAGTTGTTTTCTTGTATATACATGTATATTCTTAATTATTTAGATATAGTGCCTGATGCCAATATGTCAGAAGATAAGAGTAATCTTGTAAAAGAAAGGTGGTTTTTATGTATATGATAAGGACCAGGTGAGGGAAGCACTGTATCTACCAAAACTCTCTCAGCCAGTCTGCAGTGGCACACGCCCACAATCACTTCAAGTTGGTTGGGAGAAAATGAGAAATGTCACGTAGTCAACCAGTTATGACTGTTTTTTGTTTTCAGATTCTGTCATGATAGTCTTCCTGCTACAGTGTGACACCCTTGAAAAGCCTGGCTGGTACTTGAAACAATCTACCACTTCCCGTTTATTCCCCTGTTTGTACGTCTGTTTTTAGCTCGGCCTCTGGGCCTGCTGCCTGCTGCTATCAAATGAAAGCAAGCTAATCAGATTGTTAGAAGATCCTGTCCTGCTGTGCCCTGAGGGCATCTTAATGACAAATCACACACTACCACACTCATCACTTACACCGCTAACCTGGTGGCTTTATGACACCACAAACCGCTGTACTGCTGGCTTTGTGAGACTGCCTTCACCACCAGACGAGCTTTACCAAGCATGCAACCTACCCTCAACCCTGTCAGTCAGCGGAATGCATGTGGGTGAAGCCCCAACTGGCCGCCAGATGATGGGAGTTGGTAAGCTAGTTTACTAGCCACTGCAAAAATGTGAAATAGTCTAGCTGTTGCTACGGTTGCAGTTCTTGTCCTACTTGTGATTTTGGGAAAACCAGGTTTGCCCATTTTCTCAGCTGGAGCATTAGGAGCAGCCAAGCAGCAATCCGGTCGGCCGAAGTCAAACTTCCCACCTCTACACAGAGGAAAAATCTATTTCTGCCTCGTTCTCTTTTCTCTCTGATCCATTGATTTGTATTCTGCCCATGCTACAGCGGCACAGATGCTGATAGGTCGTGATTGCCGCCTGCCTGCTGAGTTCTGTGTATGCTCCAGAGAAGCAGCGCTGCATGAGACTTCCAGGAGCTCAGGAGGGAGTTGGGCCATCAGATGACTTTTTTCCCTTCTAAAAGCAGTCCTGTTGTCCCCACACCCAACCACAAGTACCAGAAAAATCTGCTCCATATGAGCAAAGAGTGTTCTTTATAAAGGCAACTGAAGTCTCTAGTGTATTCACATCTTTACACACAGTTCTCCTTTCAACAGTTAGCTGGCTCAGAGCCTGATTATATAATCCATTTGCGGTACATTGCAGTAGAATTTGTTGTGGGATTGAATGAGCTTAGTATCTTGTGGCAGATGCATTATAATTGTTTGGAATTGACTGACTAAGAATGTACTGAGAGTTATTTGAGTCACTTCAGAATATGTCTTTTGTGTGTGTAATGGGTATGACATATTTGTAGATTCCATTTGTAATTCTTTGAAAATAGTATGTGCTAAGGTTTAGAAACTCGGAGCGAACAGCCCTGGACTATTAAAAGTAGTGCAAACTTTTACATTTAGAAATAGTTTCAGCTGAAATTCTAAAAACGGTAAATTCAGCCTTTGTTCTTTCAGTTTGTGGTTGCTGCAGTTGCTGTTTTCACGCACTGGAAAGTAAGCAGTGTAAATCGCAGACATTATTTTATGCTAATGGTGTACACACTTGGAACCTCATGCATAATTAATGCAGAGGCCCATGAATTCAGATAAACACATTTTCGTAGTACTTAACTGTTATCCGTCGGTTTCCCATCAGGTTCAGGAGTGGGTCTGAGTGCAGTGAGTGAAAGTGAGCACAGAGGCCCAGAGAGGATCGAGGCTCATTCTCTGCTGCCCACAGGGACAAAGTTCAGGACTCAAAAATGCAGACTCTATACACAAGAGTGGTTTCACTAAAGTGTGGTTTATTAACAAAAGACGCTCAGGATATCTCACTACAAAACTAGGAATGCAATCAAAGTACAAACAAAGGGCGCTTAGGTTTTAGACAAACAAAGAAACAAAACTCTCAAAAGACTTTCAATTTTCAAGATAAAGTACAAACAAAAGGTCTTGGCAAAAGGAAACAACTCTCAAACAACTAATAAACACAAAAAGGGTCTCTCGGACTACGCACGTATTTTAACAAGGCAAAACAAGGAATCAAGGATCTTTTCAGAGCTAGGAAGGTCAAGGCTGGTTCACAACGTGGCACAACACAATCTGGCACAGCACAAGGGAGACGTGGACTATATATACATGAGGTAACAAGGAACAGGTGGAAACAATCAGCGCGGGGTAGACAATCATACAGGTGGGAAGGACACTAGGAAGTCAAGGGTCTGAAACGAGAGGAGAATTAGGTTTCACAATAAAACAGGAAGTGCAAGACGAGACATAACGCTAGTGAACAAACACATTAACAGACACCACGAGACATGACATGTTGTGTTACTACTTTGTGTCTACCTTGTTTCTTGGTAGCTGTCATCATGGGTTGGAGGAAAGGCACAGGTGCTGAATTCCTTGTGAGGGTCATGTAGTGACCAAGTCCTTTATAAGTTACACTACCTTAGCAGTAAGAAAACATCTTTTTTTAAAAAATAAAATGAAGCAACCTTTGTTACCTTTCTGTGCCACTTACTCTCCTGCCTCCCTCTTCAAGGTTTATTTGGTGGTTTGAAGCAAGTAGAGGGTGAGGTCTGGCAGTGACGCACAGTTGGAGCACTTTGCTAGCATCAGCACTCAGCTCACATAGATAATCCATAATCTGTTTGTAGAGCTTCAAACAGCACCACGTTTCTAGAAGCCATATATGAACATATTGTATGGAGAAACATCCAGGGCAGAACACCTTTTAAAAAATATGCAGCCCAAAGCAGCTCAAAGTCAAAGATTTATCAGGATATTGATCTCAGAATAGCGAAATTCAATTTAGAAAAGCCAGTGATGAGCAAATGTTCACAAAACTGAATATTACTCAGCCACAGCAGTATCTGTCTGGATCCAGGACTATTACCTTTTCCCTTTGTATTTGTACAGAGATGCTGCACTCCTCCTCAGTAATGAACATAAGCACAAAGGCTTGAAGTGATAATTGCGGACTGATTGTCTGAGGCTGGTGCTTGTGTTGTTCCCTGTGGCTGTCTCACAGCCTGACTTGTCTTATAAACCCCACTTCTCAGAACAACACTGAATAATGTTAGTGTGTGTGTGCTGACGGGGCAAATATGGGGAGGAGGAAGTAGTTCTGTTGCAGAGTGACAGACCAAATCCTGAGACGGCTGCAGCTTACTGAAGCTACAGTTGTAATGTAGATGTACTGGGGCAGTGGAGCTGCTGCTGAGCCTTTCTCTATAGGTCCCAGCTACCCCACCAAAACACACACACACACACACACACACACACACACACACCCAAGCAGTCACGCTCCTGTTGAATTTCTCGTCTCTTATAGCTGCAAGATTTATCTTTGTATTCTGTCAGTGTAGCTTCAAGCAGCAATGATGAGTGTGGTGGTTGCCATGGGTAACGCATGTGTGCATGCTGTTTGGGCTGGAGGTAATTAGCAGATGGCAGAGTTTGTTAGGGTCTTTGCTCGAGGACAACAAGGGACTAAATGTTTTCACTCTGTCACTTAAAGAAGCGTCATTAATTAATCTCAACTTTGATAATATTGAGAGTATTTTTCTCTTTTTTTTCCAGGGTAACAGTGAATGTTCTCAAGATAAATGTGTGGTCTCAGAGGGGCTTCATGACTTGAAATTAAAAACACTGTATTTTCAACCCCATCAGTTTTGCCCTGCCAAAGGTTTTTCAAGAAATAAGCCCTCATACATAAACAACAAAATGAATGGTTTCTCTTCTCTTCAACATGATCCTTTTGACAAGGTTCAATTATTTGTCCAGGGTGATCACTCTAGCTGATCATCAGCTCCGAGGTTAATGTTTGCTTAAATTTAAGCAACTAAAACTACCTGAATAGGTGAGAGAACAGCCGAACTTTTAGTAACTGCTTGGACGGGGTTTCTGAGGTTTTCACAGTAATCTGATTACCTTGTGAATTACAAGTGATGCAGTAGGTATTACGTTGAGGAATCATAGCACATCCTGCTAGCAGAGACTCGGGGACCCCCTGTGAAAGTGAGATGACACGTCTCAAGGAGTTTATCTTATACAAGACATTTGATGCTAACATGGAACTGACCATGTTCACCATCTAAGTTTTATATGTTGACATTTTTCAGTTGAGATTAGCCCAAAGGGCAGCCGAGGCAGACAGGAATATCATTAATGTGACAGATATTTGTTGAGATTATAAAGTATTGGACTAATTAAAATTTTGACGTGATGATGATCAGATGAAAAGTTAAGGCATCACCAAAATCATCACAATTCATCCTGAGATGAATGCGTCCAGAAAACTAGCTGAACTAACATGATCACAATGGTAAACCTGTACCTGCTGCAAATCAGCATGTTAGCATTGTCATGTGTTTCGCAGCCGCTGTAGGGGCTCCTACACACATGGAAAGGAAGGGGAGAGGTGAGGGGTATTCAGCTGGTTGCAGCCTGCAACCTCACCTCTAGATGCCAGTAAATCATACACAGCGGACCTTTAAGACAGAAAAACAGAAGTAAATCCCCTTATCTATGCAAGTGAGCTTGAATCCAGCTGAATTGAGTCACCATTACTCATTATTAACACATATATGAACCCAACTTTACCCTCTTCTAGCTTTGAGTCAGAGGGTGGAGGAACAGTACGCTCATACACAGATTAGTGTGTAGCTTTCTTGTAAGATTGTGATCTATAGCATGTCCTTTCATTTTCAGTGCACATGTACATCATTTGTGCCGTACTGATGTTTCCTCCACTCTAATTAGCGGCTAAGTGAGTCCAGACAGGGCTGCTGATTGCCTCAGTTGCTGACGTGTGAACAGCATATGACAGAGGGAGAGCTTTAATGCATCAGTCATAACAATAACAGCACACACAGGTAGTTACGTGCCGTCTCATTGGAGCTGTCATTATCCCTCCCTTCTCGCTCTGTGTGAAATAGTAGGTTGTTAGTTGATTCATCCAACATGCATCGACCGTACTTGTCGCATAAATGTAATGAGAGGGGAGCACATGACCAGATCACACAGAACAGAATTCTACACACACGCCTGTGAGTTGGATATGGGGGGGGGGGGTAAAGTGGATAAGATGGAATAACTCTAAATGTTTAATTATGTCAATTGACAGGTGATTAACAGGTGATAGTATCATGATTGGGTATGAAAGGAGCATCCTGGAAAGGCTCAGTCGTTCATGAGGATGGAGCAAGGTTCACCACTTTGTGAACACATGATGGTATAAAGGATGTTACTACATGGGCTCAGGAACACTTTGTAAAACTGTTGTACGTAAACACAGTTCATTTGTTAATGATTGAATTGTGTTTTTATTCATGTTTTACACAGTGTCCCAGCTTTTTTGGAATGAATTGTGATACTTCTGAAGTGCATGGCAATAGAAGATATAGTTCTAATACTCTGTTTATAACAATGAGGGTGCATTTTTGGGCTGATGTTTCTGAGGGTATTTGAAAGCATTTTATGCATTTTAAAACAAGATCTCTTTCAATCTTATTGCATACACCCATCTCCTCCATTTTGCTCATGCTTTCATTTTGTAGTGCTACCACTGTGAAATCGAAACAACAGCCATAATCGCAGTCTGATGTTCCTTGCTGCTGTGGGCCTTTCTCCATTTCAATTACAAAATACAATGCCTCAGGCACTACTTTAGAAATAATTGGGAAAGAAGATGCAGCCCAGCGTTTCCGGCTGAGGAGGAGTGAGGCGAGTGCAGTCGTGAGCTGCTCTTGTTCTGCACAATGTAGATAGAAATTTGAAATGGAGCCGTGTGAGCTACCCAGGATGCCACCATTGTCTGCTGTAGTCATTAGTGGCAGCTGCAGGGTAGAAATCAGCAGATATCCTGACGCTGCTTCAAACACATGACACGCTGAAAATGAATCAGCCATTAGTGATGGCTGAGGATGTCAGGCTTTCCACTGTGTGAGAAGGTAGAGATAAACCTTTGGTCAGCCTGATCACTTACTGTGGCCACAGTGACGTATGAATGAGCTTCATGACCGCAGCAATGCCGCATGTCACCGGCTAGTCAACCTCAAAGCACCTTCACTTGTTACGACGCACATGCACACGCTTCAGTCTGCCTCAGTCCGGTCACTGTCTTTATTATGTCATTCTCCTGCATTTCATTTCTTTGCTCCTCATTTGGGTTAAGTTTGTCAGTCTACGTGTAAATTGTGTTATTTTCTTTCTGTCTTTTTTGTGGGATTAGATTTTCAGGCGTTTGTTGTGCATTTTGATTTCCTGCATGTCACCCTTACAACTTGCTCTTGCATTCTCTCCTCTATTTGCTCCTCCAGGGAAGTAGAGGAAGAGTTGGAGGTGGTGTGGCAGGCAGCAACCAGGGAGAACCAGCAGATGAGGGAGACTCTCTTGGACTCAAAGCTCACTGCAGACCTCCATGGTTGGGCTGATTCCTGCAATGCATCCCAAGGCTGGCCTTCTCGGGCTCAGGATGAGGCCGCTACGTCCACCCGGCACCAACCACACAGCTCTATGGCCCTCCTCTTCACCTCTCACCAAAGCCCTGAGCTCCAGAGAAAGGCCATATTCAAATCTGACTCATATAACCAAAACATCTCCGTGGATGAAAAGCATAAACATGGGCTGGATTTCTATTGCTAAAATCCTGGAGCCGTAACCCCTGCTGAGGGTTAGTTACAGTCCTGAATGTGTCAACTTACAGGCGTCTGCCTGACTTTGTTTCACAGATCAAACCTTAAACTTGCACCATGCTTTGTAACAAACTTGTAAGTGTATTTAACTTCATTGTCATCCTGCCTCTCTGGTGGAGGCCAGTATGTACAGGTAAGAGGAGGCAAAGTAATCTGGGTACGTTCACTCTCCTGTGAGGAAAACAAACTAATTATACAGCTCACTTTATAACACTGCTCATTTTTTTAGAGTGTGGCCAAATGTAGCTGACATCAGACTGGGTAGTCAGAAAGACCTCCATTTAAACAATAAAGATTTTTGCCATTAAAAAAATGCATTTGTTTTTTTAAACAAGTCTCAGGGTTTTATAGTTCAGTGGCATCATGTAGCTTTCAGAAGGCTTTTGTGTCCTACAGAACACAGCCAGTGTCGCCATCTGCTGGAAAAATGTGGTAATGGTACTATCATTGTCAAGGAAGCAACATTACAGCGTGCACAACAGGTAGACATGGAAAAGCTACAGGTACACTAAATCTGTGTGTGTGTGTGTGTGTCTGTGTGTGTGCGTGTTAGACACGTTGTTAGGCTATAAATCTGTTTACACAGTTATATTGTGGTGACTTTCCTTCCTTATGGGGACAAAATCCAAAATGTAAATCATTAAATTTCAAGGTGTGGACTAAAGCTGGGGTAAGGGTTATGGTTCTAGTAAGTCTCCAGGAAATGAAAGCAACTCAATGTTATGTAACACAGCTGAGTGTGTGTTTTTGTGTATGTGCATGTGTATGTCATCATGGGGTCACACATAACTTCAGACATCAGTCTCCCACACACTTTATAAAGGTGTTCAACACAGGAAACCAAAGTGACTGTACGTTCAAGAGACAGTGTTGCTGTGTTTTTTAAATTTCTTTGTTTGAAAATAATGAAGAGAAAATAAGAGTAAAAAAGTGTTAAGGCAGAATAAGTGTTTATACACAAAGAGGTGCACATATATTTATACATGACTGGCTCCATTTTCATATTGTTATTACATTTGTTAACCTTCACATTATATTTTAGATTATGGCTGAATTTGTAAATTAATTTTGACTTGCACTTAAATCTGCTGCAGCACAGTGGTGTAGTGACTTTTTCACCGCTGTGCAAATAATAAAGAAGACTTTTCCTTGGCCTTAAGCCTCATTTGATTTTCTTTTTCACTGAATTGGACAGTAGTTTTTATTGGAATAATCGGTATAATTGTTTTTACACCATTTTAGTAGTTAAACCAGTGGGGTTTTATTGTTTGGACTACTTCCTGTCGATACAAACATAACAATAACCATTCACCAACAATGCATCATGACATGTAACTCGATTTTTCTGTGACTGAAACACATCACCTCTTTAATGCTTTAATGCAGCACCACAGTCTGAAACCACATGCAGAGTACTGTCAGCAACACCAGCTGTTTGATCCATATCATGGGTTGTGGAGTGTCATGACTGCGTGGCATAGTTGGTGCGGGCGTGCTTGCGATAGTTAAATATGTGGATCCCGAGCATCACTTTGAAACATGCTTAACTGGATGAGCTGCTGTGGAGCTGCCAACAAAGTAAAACTGTCCCAGAGTCAGTTTGTGTGGAAAACCTGACTTGGAAACTGAGTGACAGCAGGGGTCTGTGTGATGTGACCTTCATGGTGGACATCACCAAGAACCTCTCAGAACTGAACCTCTCAGAGCTGAGCCTCAAGCTCCAGCAGCTTCTCCGCTCTCTGCTTTCTGTGGCAGTGCAGCTGGAAAAAGGGACACCGCTGCTATGAAATCTGAATATGCGAGTAAAAACTCCCTCAGGCTTTTGGTGAGAGGTTTCAGGACATGAAAAGTAAACAAAAGGAACTGATGTTCAGTTCCTTTTGTTTACTTTTTTGCTACGTCATTTAACGTGGAACCGACAGCCTGCAACATGAAATCATTGAGGTGAAAAGCAACAAGCGACTGCTGTGAGCAGCTCTTTTCAAAACCGACTTTTGCACTAGACTCAGCTCTGCTCAAGACTGACTGACAAAAACCTGGAAAACCAGCTGCAATCAGCATCATCACCACCACCATCATCATCATCATCATCACGACCATCTGACAGCGGACGCCTCGCCAAAGAGAAGCAGTTCCAGCCATCACAGAGGTGAGTGTGATATCTGTGTTCAATAACTTAGAATGGCTAGGGGTGCAGCCAAGGGGGGCTGCGGGGGCCCAGGCCACCCTGATAGGTAGATGGACTAGCCCCAAGTTTACAAGTGGTGGACGGTTGGAAATTGTCAAGTTATTAGCTGTCTGTAACGTAGCATTAGATTCTCCCTGCCAAGTAAAACACCCAGATCCAGCGGGTTTGTCCAGTCCAGGATGGACAGGTGAGTTACTGATCTGCATCAGCTGATTGTCACCTTGTCACCAGCCACGTGCCTGCACAGCTGCTTGTGATATAACTCCCTCCTCAGCAGTGATGAGAAGGCCGTTTCTTTAAAACAGCTTGAGCGAATTCCACAAGCTCTCTTAGCTTCTTCTAAGAAATGAACAAAGAAACAGAGCCATCATGAACATGCTCCTCACACCCCCCAACAGCCTGACGCTGAAGTCTGGCTCACTCTTCGGCTCCGTGGCAGTGTGCTTTGTGCTGCTGGGTTAGCTTTGTCTAGATCGGTTCTATGAACATTGTTTGTATGTGTTTTGATCAATTAACAATTAGGACTCCAGGACTCCCCCTCCACTTTTTCTCCTTCAGTCTCACGCACTGTGACTGATTTTAATTGGCGATTCGGCATGCTGTCCTCCAGGAGTGAGGAGGGACACTCACCTCTGAACAGGTCAACCTTTGATCTCTATAAATACGACACAGAGTAAAATGCTGCCGCAGTCCCAGCTTTGGATCGACTATTAACAAGGTGCAGCGTGTCTGTCCTGTCCTCCACACAGAGGTATTGTTTCTCTTTGCTACTTCACAGATTAAGTTTTACTCAGTTTATTATATATATATATATATATATATATATATATATATATATATATATATATATATATATATTTTTATCAGTTTCAGTTGTTAACTTTGTTATTGTAGTCTCTTTACATGTATTTTAGTTCAGCTAAATGCATTTTGGCTCAGTTTAATTAAGTTCAGTTTCACTTAGTTTCATCAGTTTTCAGGAATGTTTTATTGTTTTATGGGCTCAATCATGAGATTTTGTTTGCTCTCATTCAACTTTACTGAAACAAACATTGTTTGCCTGAAGATAAAATGTTTTGGGACGACTGAGGCGTAAAGTTAGAGAATGTTCAAAGAGGAAATTTTGTTCTAAAAACAAAGCTCTGCTCTACTCCTCACTGCTGGGACCCTTTGAGCTTTAAGTGGAAGTAAGTTCCTTGTTGTGGTGTTTAGACTTTTGACAGAGGTGCGGTGTCCTTGCAGCCCTGCAGGTCCCTGTTGTTTGTCCCTGATTGTGCTGGTTCTGCAGTTGATGGTAATTTCTTAATTATTGTTAGACCTATCCTCTTAATCCATCACCGCACATGCACATGTGGACATCAGACTTATTCCATCTGTTTTGCACATGAAGGTGTAAAGCGTTGCCTTTTTAGCTCTTTGTGAATTTTGCTATGTGGCGACAAAGGTTACATGGACGAGGAGTCTTGAGGAATGTGCTTTTAATTTGACTGAGCGGTGAGAACTTTGACACACTGGAGGTGAGAGACGGATGACTGGAGGATCCTGTACTGTAATTCATTGACGCTTTATTTCAGATGTTGTTTAGAAGCATGACAGAATTCAGAGGTCAGGCACACCCAGTATAATTACTCAGATTCAGCCTGAACAGGCCTTTTGTTGTCATCTGTTCTGTGACATACGTGACTGTTTTGAACGATTCCCATCCTGGTTCCAGTATTCTCTCTGAGCCTTGGGTATACTTGCTCGAAATCAATGCACTCTTACTTTTTACAGCTGTTGTCTGTAAGCTTTTTTGTGTGAGGCTGAAATTGAAAGAGTGACTTCATATGTTGCCCACCGTACAGGACAAAATGAAGACGGACTACTCTTTGGAGAAGAGCGCTACACGAAGAGTCTCCTTTGTAAGTACAGAACAAACATCAGCTTCCACCAGAAGCCTCCTGACCCCTTCACATGTCGCTTTCACTGCCTGACATCTTTTCCTCGCCCATTGTTTCTGCCGCATCCTGTGTTTGTGTTGTGGATCTGTTTGATCCAATGTTTTTAGACTCTTGAGCTGGAATACTGAAAATCTGTTCTCTGCTCTCCTTTCTCTGTTCCCCTCCTTTCTGTCTGATACTTTCATGTCTCTTTGCATCTATGACTCTGAAGGAGAATGGCTGCAGATTTCGTGCTGGATCTATGGCCTCCAACGTAGAAGATACTGATTTGGAAAACAGCAAAAAAGCCAAATCTTCCCTGTTCGGAAAATACCACCAGAGCATTCAGACCCTCAAACCCTTCCGCTGCTCCTCATCACAGTCAGTGTTGCTGGTGACATGCTCAGTCTGTTTTGATGCACTTGCAGTAAATATCATTTGATAAATAATTTGCAGGTAACTTGTTTCCAGACAAATACAGGCCTTCGCCCATTGCAGAGCTTATATTGGGTGTTATTTCCATGTCTAGTTCCCACCCTGTGGACAATGCAGGCTTCCTGTCCTTTACAACCTTTGCCTGGATGACCCCCATGATGTGGAGCATGTTCAGGGATAAGCTGGACATGAACTCTCTCAGCCTGTCTCCTTTGGACGCAGCTGACACCAGCGGAAACAGGTCTGACGCTCCTCTTGCTGATTCTGTGCTGTAAAATGCTCTGAAGCTATGAAAAATGTGCACTGCATGAGCGTTTTCATGTTTTCACTTCGGTGTTGAATTCACGAGGCTAACAGTGTTGCCTCGGGTTGCTGTGCAGGCTCCACAGACTCTGGGAGGAAGAAGTGGCGAAGGTGGGCCTGGAGAAGGCCTCTTTGGTCCGAGTCATCCTTCGCTTTCAAAGGACCAGGCTGATTTTTTCCGTCATTATTGGTATCCTCTCCATGATGGCAGCATTTCTCGGCCCGGTAAGCTTCCTCTATTTGCCCGATCAGTCTGTCCTAATATCGTTTCCTCCTAAATGTGCTGGGAGAAGCATCCAAAGTATAAAAGGTAAAGGGCCAATCACAGGATAAATGTGAGGGGTCGTGAGATGATTAATGGGGAACTAAAGAGAAAACTCAAAAGGAAGTTCTGCTGCACGAATCTGTATTCATGCTCTTTTTTTGATCCCTCTGAGTCTAACACATATATTTAACTGAAGCTGTCTGAGAAGTTTAGAGGGGAAAAGTCACTGTGGTTCACGTGCTGACAGCTCATAGACATCTGAAGGAAACCACTGGTTTTATTTTTACAAATGCTCTGTTTTTTATTGGCTTATTGTAAGATTTTGGGGTAAAGTGAAGGAGATAAAGAGCATAAAAGTCAAGTAAAGTGCAACTACCCCAACAATGTAGTCAAACGAAGAAGGAATCAGTCCCTCTTTGCTAATGTGTAACCTCCTTCTTCACAGTGCGATTACACATTAGCAAGTCAGATTTTTAAAGTTAACTGCTATATATAGAAAAACGTAATAATTAATCAGCAAGAAGAACATTCAGTAAAATTAATTGTCCTCTGTGAAGTCTTTTCTCACTTTCGTCCCTTTTGAAAGAACTCATTTCTAAGCGTTTTTTCCTGCGTGCACTTACATGTCATAAATGGTGAATTTACAGTTTTTCACAGCATGCTCAGTATTACGACTCATGTCTTTATGGGAAGTGTCACAAAGATTTTGTGACTGATAAACCTTTGCAAAGGACTGAGAAGAAATGTATGTGATTTCTTAATGGCAGAAGAACACAGATGCTGTTTAATGCTCATAAACCTCTCTGCTCCTCTCAGGCTGTTCTGGTGTATCAGATCCTAAACTATGTGGATGACCCCGGGGCGTCCTCGGTGTCCCATGGTGTCGGTCTGGCCTTCGGTTTGTTCACCACGGAGTTCAGCAAAGCCTTCCTAATATCGCTGTTGTGGGCGATAAACCTGCGCACTGCGGTCAGGCTGAAGGGCGCCTTCTCCTCAGCGGCCTTTCAGAAAGTGATCTCTCTGCGGGTGCACAGCGGCATTTCAATGGGAGAGGTAAAGACTGGGTCTCGTACTGTACAGAAGGGTTAATGCTGATTTAAGGCTGTGTAACACGTCTTAATTTACGCCCGTCCATGATTGCACCAGGAGTCTGAAAGGTTAAAAGGGGCCGAGTTGAGACACAGTTGAGAGCAGTGGCATAAAATGGGAATTATTAATGTGGAGGTTTTCTCTCTGTGTCTGTATGAAAGTGTGTTAGATTACATGAGCATCAAGTTTTTACCCACTTTATGATCATGTTGGTTGTTAAAACTGAGACCAAAGAAATGTTTTTAGACCGTATGCTGAGTTTTTCTGCATAATGTGCTTCTTGAATACAGCATTCAGGCAAAAATGTTGTTTTTACATATATATATATATATATATATATATATATATATGGGAGTAGTAATAATAGTACTACTACAAGTATTAGTACCTTGTACATACCAAACCTCAGTTGAGGCCTTGGAAATGCAATCTTGGCAAATCTGAAACCCAGTCTTTCTCTTGCCCTCCCCCTCTCTCTCCCCTCCAGATGATTAATGTTTTGACCAATGATGGCCACAGGTTATTTGAGGCGGTCCTGTTTGGGAGCTTTTTGCTGTCTGCACCGGTCCTCTTGATTGTGTGTATCATCTACAGCAACTTTGTTCTGGGCTACACAGCAATGACTGGAGTCGGCACCTACCTCGTCTTCGTCCCCGTGCAGGTGCAGTTCGCACATAGACGTATTTTCAAAAGCAATATCGCAGCAAGGAACATTTTGAATTATTCAGAATGGTCCCATAGAGCTTTGTGGTTATCAGTCATCTATGTCTGAGTATATTTGTCTGCAGTTTGATTAGCTGCTGGCAGTTTTTAAAGCTCTCCATGTTACATACAGGGTATTTTCCTGCACTGATGTAGCCACTAGGCGATATGTGCTCTTTTGCTACTTTCCATTGCCACTAATCTTGATATTGTTTTCTCTGCTCTCAGTTTTTCTTAGCCAAGCTCATTAACAAATTCAGATGGAAAGCCATAGTGATAACAGACAGCCGTGTGCGCACAATGAATGAGATTCTCAGCAGCATCAAACTTATCAAGATGTACGCCTGGGAGGACTCCTTTGAGAAGAAGATTGCAAGTATGAAGTTAGCCGGCTGCATGGTGCCTCTTCCTCTTCTTCACGTTCCTGTTTTTTGATTTCTCTTTGATTTTCTCTCTCTCTTTCTCTCGATGCTCTCCCCTTGGTGTAAACACAAAACCAATTTTGCAAGATGCATACAGGCATGTTTCATGGACCAAAGGTTGGGATTTGTTGAAGGGAAAACAACTTGTTTTCATTATGTTTTGACACAAAATTGGGTCAGTGGGCTCATAGTCCAGTGGTACACGTTCTCTCTATGCGCAGCAATGTGTTGCAGGGCATGTAGCTTCATGTCTGATCACCTTGTTTACATTTTTGAAAGTGTCCTTGTTTAACTTGAAGTTGCTGCAATCCCACACGGTTGTTTGCACACAGTTTTAGAAATCTCCATTTAAAAAATCATTTTTGTCGTTTTCTAGCGGATATCACTTTTGTTTTTTTGTGTGCTCATAAACTTCAGGAGTGACTCCAGACAGCTTTGCACATTAAATGTGACCCTGGATGGTCAGCTGTCGACACTCCTATTTAACTGCTTTTAAGAGAAATGATATATGATAAATATTTCCACAGTGTCAATGCGGTCTTTTAGGTGTTTTTGGAGAGTCAAATGACTTGGTTGCTTCAGTGAAGGTGCTCAGCGGATGACTGTGGACTGCACTGTGGTTGCAGTGGGCAGCTCCAGCAGGAGAAGCAAAGGTAAACTCCTCTTCTAATATGTGACGCCGTCTCTCTCGCAGGCTTGAGGAAGACTGAGGCGAAAGAACTGCGGCGGGTCAGTTATGTCCAGAATTTGAACACCAGCATCACCAGCATCATCCCCACCATTGCCACGGTTATCACCTTCGTCGTTCACACTCTGCTGGGCTTGAGTCTCAACACGTCTGATGTGAGTACCACAGCCGTGCAGCACATACAGCTCTGTAGTCACCATGCCTGCTGTGTGACATGTGTGCTGAAAAAGGGACATGTGACCCTGGTACTGTTGTATGTAGTGAGGTAGTGAGCATCCCTCTTTGTTATGACCAGGCCTTTACCACCATTGCCATCTTCAACTCCATGAGGTTCTTCCTGGCTCTGATGCCCCTGTCTGTGAAGGCCCTGGCTGAGGCTCTTGTGTCACTATCTCGCCTGAGGGTAAACTCTTCTCCTTGTATTTTTACTTTATGGTAGCAATCACTGGCATTTTCTTCTGTCTCTGTTCGTGTGCAGGGTTTTTATCGCCGTTGTAGATCTCACTTGCAGTTAAAAATTCAGAAATCCTTACAAAATGCTGCTATTTCAGAAAATACTGGTGATCCAGAATCCAGAGCCCTACCTGACACAGAAGACTGACAGTGAGTTGGCCATAGTGATGAAAAACGCAACGCTGTCCTGGACCAAACCAGAGAGCCAGACACAATCACCGGCCAGCACAGCCAATGGGATGAACGGACACAAAGGGGACGACATGTGCCAGAAAGAGGAGACTGAAGCTTTGCCAACCCTGAGAAACATCTCCTTCACTCTGCCTAAGGTGTGCTTTACTGCAGTACGGCTAAACGACTCGACAAGATAGTGTTGAAGTTAAACATACACTCTGTGTTATTTCCTGCAGGGCAAGCTGCTTGGTGTCTGTGGGAATGTGGGGAGTGGGAAGACGTCACTGATTTCCAGCATTTTGGAACAGGTTGGCCCCTCTTCTCTCTTTAACCACGTGTGCAAGCCTCTCACATTATGTTTGCCATCTGCAGGGGCTGCTCCCTCATGATAATGTTTTTTTTGTTTTGTTTTTTGTAGAATGATGTTATCTCTTAACCAGATTTAACTGATGCCCTGTAACACACAGCACTTCTCAAGGCTGTCGGATTGTTTTCGTTTCAGATGCACCTCCTGCAGGGTTCCATCACAGCTGATGGGACATTTGCCTACGTTTCCCAGCTGGCCTGGATATTTCATGGAACCGTTAAAGAAAACATCCTGATGGGGGAACCATTTGATGAGGACAAGTAATTAGTCACATAAATGATTATCATCAGTAACTGCAGAGAGATGTCACCTCTGAACACAGAAACTAGAAGATGTATTATTAACTAAGGGGATACTCTATGTGATGTTAATATGTTACCACTGTTTCTTTTTATTGCAGTGACACAGGGCTTCAAAACCAGGCTTGAACAGGTTTTAGTTGTGAAGATATCTCACGTGACAAATGTTTAACTAGGAGAAAGTTACTCTTATCTGCTCATCAAATAAGAGGAGAGGTCCACTCTGTTATCTGACAGGTTCATAGATGCCTGTCTACGCTGTTAGAGATAAAGAGAAGCCATACTGCTGACCTGTGTGCAGTGTTTGGATGACTCACGTCATCAGCTGGCATTTACAACTGTGGTCAGGCCAAATACTGTGAGAGAGCTGAACATACACTAGACCCACACACTGCTTCATGGACAAATGCTGCATTTCTGAACCTGAGCAAAACAATTTAAAGCATTGTTTGGATGTTTATTCTAATTAGGCAGCAAATAATAATAAGATAAGTAATAAGTATGGAACAAATTGCTGCATTTGCTGAGAGCAGAATCGTGTTTTTCAATATCTCTTGACAAACATTGCTCCAAAATTATACATCACATATTTTGTTGTCAAGTAAACTGAATTCAGTGAACAAACATGTCTTCAAAATGGCTCTGTTGAAACACCATTCATGGTGCTGTCCCCTGAATTCATTGTCTTGCTCCACAGATACAACCGAGTTGTGGATGTCTGTAGCCTCAGACCTGACCTGACAGTCCTCCCATACGGTGATCAGACGGAGGTCGGAGCTCTCTGCTGCACTCTCACCTCTCTGAATGCTTTTTTGTTTTTTTTGTTTTTGTTTTTTATGCTTCTTAATGATTTCTTACGAGTGTAGTGTAACTATGAACACTGACGCCCTCTGATGTGTGGTGAGGAGCCATTACTTGGAACAATCATTGGTTCACTTTGTTTGCTTTCTTCCTTTCTTCAAGTTCATTTTAACATTGGATGTTAATTACAGCCAATTGACTAAGCAAATTATGTAACACTGAAACACAATGTTCTACTCTTCCATGAAAGTGAATATGAATATTACATGTTTAGAGAGACAGAACAAACATCTAAGGACAGTACTGCATGACACCAGTCATAAATTGGTCTTTCTGATGCTTCTGAGTGTATTTGAAACTCTAAATGCATTTGTTGTTGTGTTTTGTTTTTTTTTTTTTGGAAAGATGTGCTCTACCTTTATCTGTCCTACATTGCTGTAAATGAGTAGAAGTTGATTTGAAATGTGGACCCTGTGGTCAGTGTTCTCAGTAGCTTTCTGCTGTTCGGTTGGCAGATTGGAGAGCGGGGGCTGAATCTGTCAGGGGGGCAGAAGCAGAGAATCAGCCTTGCCAGAGCCGTCTACTCCAATAAGGACATCTTCCTCCTCGACGATCCGCTATCCGCTGTCGACGCCCACGTGGGAAAACACATTTTTGAAGAATGCATTAAGAAGGAGCTCCGGGGAAAATCGATCATACTGGTTACACACCAGCTGCAGGTGAGGAGATGGACAGTTTGATTGTTTATTACATTAATCAAAACTGACCTTTATCACATTCAACAAACTCCTTTATGCTTGTTGTACGAGTTTTAGCACTCATAATAACACATTCATTTACATTAGAATACCTGTCCCATCGTATTGTGGTAGTGAGTGCCACTAGTGTTATCTTAATCATTAATTGTGAGCAGCTCCCTCTAATTACGAGCATGTGCCAAATGCCATTAATGTTTGTGGACATGTGACTGTTGTTTAGACTGTGCTGGGTAGACCTCTGGCCACAGTGCTGGGATACTTGTGTTGACACGGTTGTGCTCACGTGTGTCTGTCAGTATCTGGAGTTCTGTGATGACATTTTGGTCATGGAGGACGGCCAAGTGCTGGAGGCCGGAGATCACCAGGACCTGATCAAAGCCGAAGGACGCTACGCTCAGCTCATCAGCAACTACCAGTTAGAACAGTCCAAAGTAAAACAAAACAAAACACTACAGTACAAAACTCACATGTGCTGCTGCTATTCTCACCATGTGTCAATGCTGTTTTACTAGCTCAAAAACTATATAAAAAATGTTTGTCTCATCATTTCAGTTATATAGGCGGAGGAACATATCTTCAGCAAGGACACAAGTTAATGGTTTATCATCTGTCGTGAAAGTGAGTTTCTGTGTCAGCGGTATCACTGTGTTTTTGCTCACCATTTACAGGCTCAGACAGAGGAGGATGAGGCGTTATCCCAAGACACCGCCCAGCTGAAGGAGGTTGAGCTAAAAGATCCCACAGACATCGGCATAGTGAACCCAGGTATGGAAACCGGGTAAAAAAGGTTTGTTTGTAATGATCCATATATATGTCACTTTATTTATATTTCTCCCCACTGTTTGTGCTTCCTTTCAGCATTTGACATTTCAGATGAAAAGAATGATCAAACGACAGCCGACCAAATATGTAAGTCTGAAAAAGTCATTCAGCTGTAATCCTGGTGCTCGTACAGGGTCCGCCAGTTCAGCTGCAATTTATCCAGCTTCTGCAAGGAGGTCAGGCTCATGTGGTTTCATTTTCATGTGGGAACCTAAAAGCCGAAGCTAAGCAGCCAGTATGCCTCAGCACAAGTGACTGTTAGATGGCTGAACTGCTCCAGAAACCCCCCACCACCACACCCTTTCCACAATGGAAGTGGGGAGGGGCTGTGTCCGACAATTTATTTCATTTTCCGTCGTGAAAACGAAACAAAATTCTTTTCCTCCCCTTCAGCTACTGTCAGTGATCAGCTGGTCAGTCAGGAGGCCTCCACAGAAGGTGCCGTCTCCTGGAGAGTCTACCAGCAGTACTGCAAAGCAGCTGGAGGTCTGATGTAGCACACACACACATGCATGCATGCATGGGCACGATTCTATGCTATAATACACAATTCACACGTGCCCAGCCTGGCTGATGATGTTTGGTGTGACTGTGTTGCTGCAGGTTATTTCATCACCTTCCTCACCATCTTGAACATCGTCCTGATGATTGGATCCACAGCCTTCAGCAACTGGTGGCTCAGCTTCTGGCTCGGGAATGGTAATGGGGTGAGAACCTTCTCTGTCTCCTGTCTTATATCTGCAGAGGGAGCGGGTCCTCTTCCACGGAGTCCGTCATATTGCACCGCCATGTTTCTACAGTAGCCCAGAATGGACAGCGCCTTTCACGTTTGACACATTTTTAGCAGCCAGGCAGAATGAAGCGAGGGGTGTTCGGTCGGTTGCAATCTGCGACCTCGCCATTAGATGCCACTAAATCCTACACACTGGAGCTTCACCTAAACCTAATCAAAAACCCATGTCTTCGCCCTAAAAAATCATGATTTACATTATATGAACCCCCAAAATGTGGCTGAATAAACAGATTTATATCTCCACAACATGAGTGACACACGTTCCACACACATCACCAGCCCTGGCTGAAATGTGAATGTGTTCTCAGTGAACATTTCTCTGCACACAGTTGGTGTTGCCACTGCACTATATGGTGATATTTACAACTGCATAAAAAAAAATTTCTCTCTTTCTTTCCCCCAAAAGACCTCAAGCCATGGTAACGTCACAGAAAACCCTGACCTGCACTTCTACCAATTCATTTATGGCATAATGGCTGTCGTCATGGTGATACTTGCCGTCATCAAATGCTTCGTCTACACCGGGGTCACCTTGAAAGCCGCCTGCAGATTCCACGACCGCATGTTTAAGAATGTAATGTGAAATGGCTGAACCCCAGGCTTCTATACGGCATCAGACATTCACGCTTTGCACTTTACTGTAGCCGCCAATGAGCCGCTGATTGTGAAGCTTTCGCTTTCCTTTCCCAGATTATCGCCAGTCCCATGAGTTTCTTCGACACGACGCCAACTGGCCGCATTCTCAACCGTTTCTCCAAAGACCAAGAGGAGGTGGACAGTGTGCTCCCCCTCCACATGGACCCTTTCTTGCAGTTTTGCCTGATGGTCACCTGCACCATCATCATCATCTCGGCTGTCTTCCCCGCCATGCTGATCGCTGTGGTTGTTATGGGATCTTTGTTCACCCTCATTCTCTTGTGAGTTACCACAACTCAAGTATAAATGTGATAAAATAGATTTCAACAGTGACTGTTGGAAAAGAGGATTGGAGCATTTCGTGATCGGGTATCATTAGCAATTGTATTGATTACACAAAGTATAATCAGTACAACTGATTGACAATCAATACAGTGAATGTAGTAATATTCATGGAATAAGATTTAGATTTACATTGAAATTGATGCATGTCTCAGATTTTAAGATGTGTCACAATTTGCATGAATCTAATAATATATGAGTTCTTAAGTACACCGAATATTCCTCTGCAGTATATTTCAGAGGAGTGTCCGTCAGATGAAAAGGATGGAGAACATCAGTCGCTCTCCTTGCATCTCCCTCACCACCTCTACGCTGCAGGGCCTCAGCACCATCCATGCATACAACATAAGAGACAGCCACATAAAACTGTGAGAAATGTTCAATGTTTTTCCTGTTTGTTCGCTGACCTTTCAGGCGTGCTTACAGTGTATGCTCTCTGTCAGCTCTTCTCTGCTTTACATTCATGCAAGCAGCAGGTGGTGTTGTAGTCGCAGTGACCGGCGGTATTGTTCACAAAGCCTGGCCTGTGCTTTGTCATGTAGGTTCAAGTCGCTGAACGACATCAACTCCAACCACTATTTACTGTTTCACTCTGGCACACGTTGGCTCTCCTTCTGGCTGGACTTCATGGCGTCGACCATGACCTTGTTGGTGGCTCTGTTCGTAGTGCTCAGCGACGACTCAGTCATCGACCCGGCTTCGAAAGGCCTGGCCATGTCCTACACCATACAGGTAACTGTGGACAGCGAATGAATGAGCAGCTGGTTTTTATTTGTAAAGACGTGTGTTTACAGACTGTGTTTACATGTTGTCCAGTTGACAGGCATGCTTCAGTACGTAGTGAGGCAGTCGACGGAGGTGGAGGCGAGGTTCAACTCGGTGGAGCGACTGCAGGAATACATCCAGGTCAGACTCTAGACTTCTCTGCCTCAGAAAAATAATGAGGTTGCCTGGCTACTACCATCAATCCATCCAACTATTGCAGTCTTCTTGAGACTGTCCATTAAACTACTCAAGAAGAGCACCTGATAAGGAGGCCAAAGTCCTTCACTCTGCAGTTAATTACCATGTGACACCGCTCCCATCCACTCACTCAAAGCAGTTATTTATTGTGTGCAGGATTGTAAGTCTGAGGCTCCCAGACACATCAAGGAGGCTCAAATCCCAGAGGACTGGCCAAAGAGCGGCGCCATCACCTTCCACGACTACAAGATGAGGTACAGGGAGAACACACCCATTGTCCTGAACGGGCTCAATTTCGACATCCAACCTGGAGAGAAGCTTGGCATCGTGGGAAGGACCGGCTCTGGTAAGACCCTGACTCAGGTACAGGTGGGGTTTAGTGTAAATGGGCAGTTTCAGAAAATGTCAAGTTAATTTAGACATTTTAGAATGATTAATTGGTTAAGTCAAGATCCTAAACAGTCCTCAAAGAACACATTTTTACATAGCTTTGATATATGGTGACAACAGTTGCAGTGTCCTTTTCAACTACAGAGTGGCCAGGATTAGTTGAATATGTCATATTACATAATAAACATATGTGGAGTGCTGTAAATCACTCAACCTATACTCTATATTGATCATGTCTTATACAATGCAAATGTTGGGAACCCTGGTTTGCAGCAATATCCCCAGGTTTAAATGTGTAAATCAAGAAATGACAAGCTATTATTTTAAGGCATGCCTGTAGGGTGCTGGGGGAGGCCCCACCTCTGCAAACCATAAGGTTTACTATTCTTAGGTACTCTATGCTTTGCATGTGCAGGGAAGTCCTCTTTAGGCATGGCTCTGTTCAGGATGGTGGAGCCGGCAGGAGGAACCATCATGATAGACGGGGTGGACATTATGGGCATTGGTCTGCAGGATCTGCGCAGCAAATTGTCAATCATCCCCCAGGATCCTGTGCTATTTATTGGCACTGTCAGGTAACCCAAGCTAAACCCCTAATTCCACAGAGCATAATACTAAACATAATACACACGTGCGCTTCTCTCCCTGTGTCGGGTTAGACACAGTTAACCAAATGTGATAACGTGTGTGTTTGCTTTTAGGTACAACCTGGACCCATTCAATAACCACACTGATCAGGACATCTGGGTGGCACTGGACAAGACCTACATGAAGGACTCAGTATGTCAGCAGTACAATTTGAAGCACCGCTCATTTGTTACTAGTTTTCATGATACTTTTCCCACAAATTTTGACCACTGACTTTGCAATCATGTCAGCACAGTGCATCACATGATGACAACTGTTTATGATGCATATCTTGAATTGTAATGTTATCTGAAACCTTGAAATGGAAGTTGCAGCAGTGGTGTAGGATGTAGAAGCTGTCTTAGTGGTGCAGCAGTGCCACTGAACCCTTATTTTCAAATGCAATAATAACTGTAGCAGTGGTGGAGGAAATCCTTTACGGAAGTATTATCAGCTTCATGTACTTAAAGTATCAAAGTAAAAGTACTGGAAGCAGAAAAATGCACCAAGTGAGTGTCACTCAATTACATTATCAGATTAATATTGCTGGTACATTATGTGTAAGTGGCATTTTATGGTGCTAATTAGTTGAGGTGGAGCTAGTTTGAACTATTTTACAGACTGTTGGGTTGTCAAATCTAGAACCACCCATCATATTTTCATTAACTCATATTCCTTTGAAAAGTAGCCAGTTATTATAGATCCCAAAATTACAGCAGAAATTGGGGGAAGGAGAAACATACAATTACTGTAACATAGTGTGAGACATTACATTTGTTTTGTCAGATCTCCAGACTGGAGGGGAAACTACAGGCGCCCGTGCTGGAGAACGGCGAGAATTTCTCTGTAGGAGAGAGACAACTGATATGTATGGCGAGAGCGCTGCTCCGCAACTCAAAGGTCTGTACATGTGTCCACCACGTCTGATTTAAGTTGTCACGACTACCTGCCACATATTGATGTGTTGTAACACCAATCAAAGTAACTGCAGTATCTTTGGCCAGCATGATTGCTTTTATACATCACTATTTTTTCTGTTAACCCTTTCTACCCAATGTCACCTTACCTCTCCCCCTTTCCAGCCAATGTCTTCGTCTACACTAACTGTCCCTCCTGTTGGTTAACAGATCATTCTTTTGGACGAGGCGACGGCATCCATCGACGCAGAGACGGACGCTTTGATCCAGAACACCATCAAAGAAGCCTTCCAGGAGTGCACCATGCTCACCATCGCCCATCGTATCAACACCGTGTTGTACGCAGATCGTATTCTGGTCATGGACAAAGGAGAGGTAAGAAACAAATGCAAATATGCAAAGATAAAGTGTGTGTGATGCTAAACCCAGACTTACAGTAAGTGTTATGTCTGACAGGCTGTAGAGTTGGACAGTCCAGATGTGCTGAAGCAAAGACCAGACTCTCTGTTCTCCTCACTCCTGACTGCTACCAACACCGTGAAGACCTGAACCTCAGAGGCCCTGCGACACCTCAGCACCAATAAACAGCACTAGAGCTATTACTGCTATGCTCCACACAATCGTATCTCAAACAATATTCTCATTTTGGCTCCGTGTATCAGGTATAAATGAACAGCAAAGATGTGGTTTAACATAAATGCTGGTAAATAGAGATGTGTTTATCTCTCCTGACTGCTGAAACAAACACGTGGACAATGTTGTTTCACAAGGTTTTGCATACGAGTGCATGTGATCTGTCATGTACAATGTATTTATTATTTATTGATTTTCTATGTCTTTTGTCTGCTACTTTGCAAACTGCTCAAATAACTAATGCAGTTTATCATATAAAGGAGCAGTGTATGAAGATTTACAAGACGACACTCTTAAATGCTCAATTCTGATTTTAAATCTCCAAAATTCAGCAGTGTTTATTTCTCGAGAGACCACCGGCTGCTCAGGTACTAAGTTGCTAGGGAAGCCATAGCAACAGTCATAGACTAAAGGGGCAATCGTTAATGTAGCAGGCTCAATAACGAATTGCCAGCTGTTTGGAGAGGACTAAACACTTGATGTGTGGCTGGAGAATGACACGTCCCCAGCAACAAAGAAAAGAAAAGAAAAGAACAAGGCTGGACCAGTAGGAGAAGCAATATTATTTCTATTCACCCTTTACATAACTCATGTAACATAATCAGTGATGGAAATTTGTAAGTTTCATTTACACTGTGCGCTTTTTGCTGTAATCATTAACATGTTTCTCCTTTTCCTTGTCATAATTTGCATTTAAAAGATGTCTAAAAGCGTCAAACGTGTTAACTTTGTATGTCACAATTAGAGCTCAGTGGTGCTCATTGCTTATTTTTAAAGGCAACAGGGCTGCCTTGCGTTAACTGTTTTCTTTTTCTTCACCAATTGACCCACCATTAGGAAATGCTACAGTGGCTAATGCTTGATAGCTTTGCAAAATCAGTAAATGTGCTGGGGGATTGGTTCATAGAGGAAGTTTGCTACCACAGTTATGGGCTTTTTAAAAGAGAATTTCACACATACAGCATCAAATCCAGCCAGTATCTTATGAGGAAGAGGGCTTTGTGCTGTGAAATCCCATTGGGGCATGAAATTCCTTTCAACTGTGGTTATTGTGTTTCAGTGGCCAGGTCTCGTCCCCAGCCTGCTCCCTCAATCCCTCCTTTATCTCTCCATTCTCCATCCTCTCACCTTCCCCCCGTGATAAAACGACGGGGATACACAATACACTTATTAAGATATATAATCTTTACACATGAAGATATGAAGGCATGACTCACTTTAAAAAAGCATGTTAAAAGCTAATCTAATGAGCACTTCACACTCAAGCCTGTTTTTGCTGCATAGAAATCCAATTTAGGAAGAAGGTGGGAAATAGCCTGCCGCATGTTTTAGTTTGTTGCTCAGTTTGAAGTTTTTACACAAATTGAAAGGCTGATGCAACATGCCTGAAGTCCAGTTTTTAGCTACAGCACATGTTTACCACCAAATAAATGTGGTGAATCTGAATCCCGGCTGTATGGGTAAGAGAGTGTCACAAACTGGCCCAGAGTAAGTGACACAAACCGGAATCAGACATGAATGAATGTCTGACAAAATTATTAAACTGAGGCCAAAATAAAATGTTAGTCATGTTGTTTCCTGCCACACTGGCACTGTGCCTATGGATATTATGGAAAATATCATAGGATACTATCAAAGCTACCTAAAACATCTCTAAATGACTAAATATTGAGTAATAAACGTGGTTAGAACAGCCCATACTGTGAGTAAGAGTCAGACATTTATGATACCTGCTGCTCAGTGCAAACATAGCTGAAACTGTATAGAGGAGTCCAGTACAAACTGTATATGAGTTTCTTATGTAAACATATCCTGAATATTACATGTAGGATAAGACATAACAGTGGCACTAGTGTGCATGCAAAAGTACTGAACAACAGGATGAGATGACAAAGACCAGAAGTTGAGTGAAATTGACAAAGTTTCGTTTAAAATAAAATAATGCAGAATTATTAAAACATGGATTACTGGATGTCAGGCCGAGGACACAAAAATATCCATAAACAGCCCTGAGTAGATACAATAGTCAAAATAAAATGGATGTAGCATCAGTGATGCGACAGAGCAGAATGAAACAACTCACTTTTAGCCTTAAAATCACGGCACAAATTAAAGATACAGCCCAGTCCATAACCTTAAGCATTTCAAATGAAATAGTAACATTAAATAGTAACAAGAAAAACTTTTTACAGTATCTATGAAGGCAGGTTAGATATAGCAGACTTACTTTTCTTGTGATTATTATAGGACTGAAATGTTTCTGGTGGTGTGTTAGGATATGCCCTCTGTATGTCCTGAACATGACTTGAAAAGAATGTAAACTAGACTAGATTTGGTTTCAAATTCACCACCTTTTCTGTCCTTGAGTCCTACAAATATAAACCAAACCAAACTGTGACAGTTGTCAATGCAAGCAAACATGTTTGAATTGAAATGATTTAATGTCAGATCTGTGACACTGGAAAGATAAAGAGAGTTTCTCAGTCGATCAGAAAGACCCTTAACAATCACAGAAGCAAATCTCATTTTTAATTCTTATAATATTCACAGTGCTTCAAATATCTGAAAGTGATGCGTCTTTTCGATATCAATTTACAGCTGCCGTGTGCAAACACTGATGCCAGATAGGTGTTTTTTCTGCATCACATAACACGTCACATCCAAATGATGCAATCCCCTGTATATCCACAAGTACAGCAGGTAGCTGCAGTCGAGGAAGGACCATATGAGGCTTTGAAAAAGACAGCTTTCACTCTACTGCCAGCCTGCTGGGGGAGACAGAGTCTAACACACTACTGAGGTTTACAATGAGATTTTTTTTTGCAATAAAACATCATTCTACCCTTTGAAATAAGGAAAAAAGATTGAAACTAATATGATTTGTGGTTTAATACAGTTCTTTACTACCTGGAGTTTTGGTTAATAACCCTTCCACTGATTCCTTTAGCCTGTTTGTAGCCAGAGCTTCAGCTGTCATCTGACTCAAGGGCACATGATGGCACCAGAGTGTTTCCTCCTGACAGCCCAGTGACCAATGAAAATGTTTGTTTGAAGGGTTAACTTTCAAAGCACACAGTTTGGCATAGTGCAGTCCCCAGAGCGGGATCATTACATTTACATTTAGAGGTAATTCCGGAGGAACACATCTGTCTCTGACTGTGATACCCAATTCGTTGCAAAGGCTGTGATTCACAAATGAAACAATGCAGAGGAAAAAGCTCCTTCGTTGTTTGGCTGGTTGTGATGTTCAATTCCAAACAAACCTGCACCCATTAACTTGCATTTTCTCTTAAAATGTCAGATTTATCATCATCACTGGAAAGCATGTGACACCTTAACGTGTGTCTGGGACACACATTGCAGTGATGAACAGCAGTACATACTATATAAACCTGAAGTGATGTTAGGGAAATCCAAAACAAAGAAAGGTGTGTGCAGTGCGAAATCCAGTCAAATGGCTTTAAAGCCACTACTAGCACTGCTACTCTTTGTGTCATCTGGTGTTGAGTTTCACTGAGTTAACTTATGGCTTTCATAGGGGGTGCTCCACTGCTGCCCCCCCCCCCCCCCCCCCTTGCCAGCACCCATGTTGTGGTACAGAACTTTTAAAATTTGTTTGTACAAGGACTCTAATGGCGTAATGATGAAGTGTGCAAAGACATCTTAGATGGGATCCTAGCGAATAATAATCATATGAATGAGTGGTGGGCTCAGGCAGGGGTGAGGGGTGAAAAAGATTAAAGGGGCACCAGCTGCATGCAGTGGGGCACCTGTGTGCAGAAAGTCGTGATGCATCTATGGTGATACAAGTTTTATTACCTATTAAATGTATAACTACTACACCGCGGTTATAAAAAGGGACAGGAACAATTAGCTGTTTAATCATTTAGAGGCACGTAGAAGCCTTGCATGTAGTGCAGCATATGGCACTGCTCAGCGTTTCTCCGCTGGCAGGGAACCTTACATTTATCACGTTTTATAGCACACTGGGCCACCCTAGAGGGCACTTTAGAATTTCTTGTCCAAGAAGTCACTTATGCCGCATTTTTTTTTCAAACACGAGTGCCCCAGTATTATGAATCGCTTACATGCGAAAAATATCATTGGGTCAGTTATCACACCGGGCTTGTGTTTGGGCAGTCATGATGCCCTGCTGCCAAATCAACATGTTTTATTATGAAGATTTATACTGTCCTTATTACTCTGTAGTATTGATACACCACGAGCTGCAGTGTGTGAGGTCAGTTTGAAACACTCAGGTGAAGTCAAATGCACACACGGACTGAGAAGCGTGCACACACTCACATAAAACACTGTGATACATAAAGAAACACACACGCATGCACACACACGGGAAACACACTCGTACGCGTGACCGACGTGGGATGATCCAAACTCTGGCTCGCGCGCGCACGCTCTGGTGGGCGGAGCCGAGCCTCGCGCTGCTTTGAGTTTTGTCAGTTTCCTAAATTTAGCGGGCGAGGATCTTCCTGTGGCGGCTTGGAGACACTTTGATAGAGGACTGTCCGTGTTTACAGAAGCATCGGGCGGCAGAGGGGGTAAGTGGGGGCACGCTCATCTGTCTTCGTGTGTGGGAAAGTCTGTTTACTGTCCGTCTCCTCTGCTGTAGAGACGGAGAGGGCGGGGGGGGGGCACTGCGCCTCATACTATGTTGCGAGTACTCTTGTTAACAACTGAAATTTGGTCATCAAGCTGAAATAATGTCAGTTAGTGTTCTGTACAGCTAAATGTACCACCGCCTCATGTGTTTTTGATGGGATTTTTTGGCTAAGTGGCATTACATGTGAGTAACGTTACAGTGCGCGTATTGTACATGTTATGATACGCCGGAGTGTCGCCATGGAGAGCTTTATAAAACTTTGACTAAATCAAAACGTAGAACGTCCCCCCATATTTAGCTGTTTTTAGCCGGTTAGCTAGTTTCACCATTTTCTCCTCGGGACACTTCTCCTCCTCCTCCCTGTCTCCCTGAATGTGGTACAACAAAGTGTACCGTTAGCTACTGTGTCATCGTTTGTAAGAAGGAGATACCAGCAGGCTGCTTGTATTAAATGCATGATAGCGAGAAGTACAGTTCAGGAGCACAGTCATTTTGGAAGTACTTGAATGTCGCAGCACAGTGAGTCCGTAGCAATAAACACATTAAAGTCAGTGTGGCCGTGGCTGGAGGACCACTGTATAACTTTGGTTTGTGTCAAACAGCCGAACACAAAGTGCAGCAGGTATGAGAGCTTAAATAGTTTAATTTCTGAGCGCTGGCAGTGTAGTAGCTCAAAAACACCAACCATGTCTCCTGGAGGACATGAAAACTACACAGTGACTGTAGGTGAAGCAGGATTAGAAGGATAAGAAACACCCCAACCATCAGCTTTTACACAAAATATAATCTTTATGTCCTGCAATGCATTCATTGACACCGACAGTGTAAGGGAATCGGTCCAGCAGTTGCTTGGTCAGATGTCATATTGCATTAAAATGATAGTGTGAACATTTGGATAGTCTGGTTTTATCTGGCACAGTTTTTTTTTCCAATTTTGTCCTAATACAATACTTACATGTCCATATGTACAGGGAAAAGGCTGTTGGATGCTGTAATTGTTCCTCTTGGCCATACTGGCTGCAAAGTCAAAGTCAAAAGTCAAAGTCAAAGTCAGCTTTATTGTCAGTTCTGCAGTATGTACAGGACAAACGATGTGATCCCGAAAAGTGATCCCTTCCTAGAGAAACATATGTGTGACAAAATTCAGGGGCCTTGTTTTTTGTTAAAATACGTTCTTAAGATCAGCTAAAACTTATATGCACTAAAAAGAGTCTTTAACTTTGAAGATACCCACTTGATTCGTCTAACCCAGACTGCTGAAGCCTCGCAGTACCTTCGACATTATCTGCACTTATCGGTGCATTTTTGCACAGAGTGAGGAAAGTGGGTTTGTCCCCCATTGGGACGAAGAAGGATCTCTTTGTGGAGCACCTATTACAGCAACCAATACGCCTGTCAAACTACATTTGGGAATGGGAGTATTTCTTTAAAACAGTCTTGAAGAAATGGGAACCTACTGTCTGTCTTCATATCCGTTTTGAATTTTAATGCGTGAGGTTCATTTTTAATTCAGTCTTTGTGTTATGAATCACAATGATGAACATAAATATGCAGAATGTGATTAAGTTGCAGTGATTAAACTAAATGCGAAGTGACTGTTACGGAAAAAAAAGTCAAGCATTAGGTAGGGACAGGGGACAAAAAACGTCTTCTAGTGAAGTAATGTGTTTTCTTCTTGTTTAACACTTGTAATAAAATCAATAAAAAGTTTCTGTGACATTTTAAAACACAAAGAAATGGTAGAGAGGAGTCTTACAATCAGCAAACTGAGTGACATCAGTTTTACAGAAATGTCCAGCTAACTTTAGCTGACCTGAGCTAACAATAGCCAACATTTGCTAACATAGCTACTGCTATACCCGACCGAGTAAAACTGGAGCTGCAAAACTCCGGATGCACAGCCAAACAATCAGCAGGAAATGCTGACAAGGAGAGTCTTATTTGAAATAATTCAAAAGTCAATATATTTAAAACATTCACTCTTAATGTATTTTTCATAATTGTGAACACATGAAAAACATGAATTATTGAATGTTACATTAGTGATGTGACAGTTCCGAAATGGGGAACAGTGATGAAGCATGGCCGACAGGAGAAAAATATTTTAAGATGGAAAATGTTTTTGAATAACTTCACAGAACAAATTACAGAAATGTAAACTCACCTGAGAGAGTGAAAGTTGCCATTTAGAGTTCAAAATGGGTCACATATGAGGATTGTGTATTCAAGGAATTGTTAGAAAGCTCTTACCGATCTTAATGATTAGTAACTTTTACTTCATAATGTGATGACAGTTGCTAGTTTGTGTTAGCTAGGTAGCTAGCTGTCTAGCTTGCACAGTGATTTTCTGAAATGGAGAAGCTGAAAATGACGCCTCCGGACATGTCGCGTTCCATGGCAAACATCTGGCTAGCTTGTTATATAAGAGCTGTCAGAGAGTATGTGATTGCAAGTCAAGTGTATTTTGCATTCATTCTGTCTTACATGCTTGGCCAGCTGTTTTTGAGATCCCCAGCGACACTCTGTCACTGTCTCCTATTATATGGAGTCAGTGTTGGTAACCTACCATTTTACATTTCTGACATATACCCAGCACAGTGATGGTTGGGTGGGACCAACATGTGTTGTATTTTGATGCTTAAAATTTAATCTCTCTGATGGTATGGATTGCAGTTTTGGAAAAGACTCTTACTGGTTGTGTTTGGACAGTAGCCTGAGTCTTCTGTTTTTAGCAAGTGTTTGATATGAAAACCTAAACTCTGTCTCAGTGTAGGGAGTGGAGTTGCTATAATAGTATATGTAATGCAAGATGTTACAATGTAAAGTGATGTGCTGCTTTTTTCACCTTACTGTACCTGAACATTGATTGCCATGTCATGTAATAATAGATAATAAATATAATAACATAATAATGATAATAGATAAATAATAGACAATAAGTAAATTACTATTAGGTGGTTTCCCAACATACACTTTGACGACTTGTTTTAAACAAATCTTTCACTTGTCTCTTCAGAGTAGGCTAGATTGTTTTTTTATTTTTGTTTTTATTTTTTGCGCCCAGCACGTTTGCATCAATGAAGTTAATTAGCATGCTTCATAAGTGTGTGTATTTCTACATTCCTAAAACTCTTTCATGTGCTTTGGCCCCTTTCAGTGATGTTTGGAGCTTTTTGGCAGGTGCAGAGAAACGATATCACCAACCACAATGTTAGTAAGAAAAGAGAGAATGACAAAGCTATTTTAGACTGTCTGTGGTTGCTTTGTCAGTGCCTGTTTTGGCTTTACAAGCGTTTGTTCATAAAGCAGACAGTCCATCCAGACAACTCATTAAGATAAGTGATAAGCACTGGGGCAGGAACTTGACCAACTGATGGGTGGGCGAGCAGAGGTCCCAATACACTTTGCGCTTAAAGGGAAATACAGTTTGAGCATTTCTGAATGTTGTCCACCAGTATAATTCAGTGCATTCATGGCTCCCACAGAGCATCTCCCTGTGTCACACAGCTGCATTTAAAGGCAGCATGAAGATGGTCTAACTTGCCATCCTAATCTGGCAGGGCCTGGGGGGAATTCTCCAAAAGTTGATAGCTAGTTTTGGAATGAATGGCTTTATTTATTCACTCCTTCTGGGCCCCACATCTCTTTGTTCAGCCAGGACAGACTTTAGCTGGTTGGGAGATTTTCTCCAACTTCTTCTGTATTTCTTTCACAGGAGGTTGGATTCAAACAATCATACTTAAAGAAATGTTTTCTTTGCAGCGTTGCTTTCCATTGTATGACAGGTGTCTCAGCCTGTCACAGTTAGTCGATAAACCCAAATCCACATTTTAAAATAGTCCCTTCAGAATGTTAGGGGTGACATCACTGATGCAGGGTTAATGATTTTTTTAATAGTTGTCAGTGTAAAAAAGTTGCCGTAACTGTGGAGTCAGGAGGGGAACTCTAATTACTAATATTACAACACCCTTTATCTTTGATGAACATGAGTAATAGGAAAACTTGAGACCTAATGGGTATGTGTTTGAAAACACCAGTCACTAAAAAAGCTACCGTGTAGGCTTGGGGAGTCGAATCCACAGACCATCATTCCACATAAACCAATACTTTAAACTTCTGATTAGCAGATAAAATGAAAAGTGGCTGGCTGGTGAATAGACATAAAATGTCCTGCTTAGGGGCTAAGGCCTCTTTGGTACCCTGCTGCTTTGTCCCTGCTCTTTGTTTTCATATTTCATTAGCAGGGCTAGCAGCATGTAGCATCACCTTCAATTATCTTCCCTGTCAGCCAACTGACAGTGCCTGTCTGCTGGCTTTAGTGATTACAGGCTTCAGGGGACAGGTAATGAGGTCATGGTTACACTGTCACCCTGTCAGATTGCTGAGGCCACAGGGAGCATATGGGCTGAAAGAGGTCTCCCATCTCCAATCAGTTATCTCTTAGCAGGCTTAGACCCTGGATGCTTTCACTTAGTTGCATTACCGTGTAATGTGATGATGTTTCTCTTTTTTTAGAGTCTAGTTCAGTTATCATATGGATAGCTTTAAGGATAATGGGTTTCTATTATGTTCCAATAACACAGCCAGGGTGAACACATTGTACCTTTGTTGTTGCCCATGGACATTTACTGTATATAAATGCAAAATGATTTGGTCCAGACTATTCACTTAATTGTACAGTGTAAAAAAAATCAATTCTCTGCAAGTCTGTGGGTATGAACTTAATGTTGCTGACATTAGCATCACTGTGCCTAGTGGAGACCAAAAACAGAAAAGGGTTTATCAGGTGGCGAGAAACATGACTTGCTAACACATCGACTTAAACAATGATCTGTTAGTGGTGTGTTTAAAGCTTGTTTCTTCTGCCCCCAAGTGGAATCGTTTTCTATCGCAGGTTTAAAATAATTACTTCCCTCGCATATGGAGATCAGCTAACACCTAGTAGCATTGTCTGTTGAGTGATGGCTAATGTTGCTGGACTAACTTCATAACATATATCAGCTAAAGGCTGAAGGAGCAAATATTCATTCAGTCCTGTCCTGTGATACAGGTTTATGCATAGCTTTATGGCTATTCTGGTAATTTAATAATCCTGGATTTAGAATGAAACCCAGAACATCCTGTGGTCTGAAATTTGAAAAAGCATTAAACTTTTAAGTTGGCCAAGTAGCATGCACTTGATGATATGAGGACTTTTTGTGCCAGGTACTGTAAATTCTCTGAGGTACATCACACACTGTATGTGCACAATCTTTTGTATTATGGGTACATGCGCATAATGTTCTGATTACTGTAAAACTGACTAAGATGTATGTGTGTACATTTAAAAGAACAAAACTTCCATCTTCCCTCGATAGTTAGGACAGCATATTCACAGATGTGACACCAAGGACCTCAACCCTCAGCCATCTCTGCATTATACTTCATGTAAAAACCATTAACAAGATTGTGAGCATGGGGAGAACAGTGGAAATGATTTTATACATGCATTAATAGATATTTTATTCCATCAGCCAAAATGAAAAAGGAAACCCTGCAAAGCCTGGTTATCATACTCTACAAAGGCTGGCTGGATGTTTGATTTTGTTTCATGAGAATGACAATCAAAACATCAGTGTGTCGCAATCTCATTTCGACAGAAACATTTCTGGGAGGAACCCTGCCCATTTAATCAAATGCACTTGGTCTTTTTGCTAGAGAAATGTGATTGCAAGAGTATGGATTTGTTGCATACCATTTTGTTGCTGCTTTTTTGCAGGCATTGTGGTTACTGATAGTCCTGAGAGTTTATGAAGTCATACTCAAGATTTGAGTTTTGCTCATGACCTCAGTTTGATAGAGGTTTAGCTTTACGCAAGTTATATAAATTGAAAACAGAAGAAATTCAGACATGAGGAGACATTATAGATTTAGAGATTATAGATTTTGTTATTGATGAAGCACCTCGCATTGTGTTTTATTCCAGTATTTTCATTATGTACACCATGCAAAGGCTTGTAAACCTAAATTCACCCTCATCTTTAAGTGATTTCTGCTGCCGTCCCTTTTGCTTCTTTGGTTACCTCAGATAAATGCTTCTTCCTTATATTTGGTGCAAAAGTGTATTGTACTTAAAGTGGCCATCGCCAAAGTTAACATACATGCATGCAAGCTACCAAATATGTACATCATACGTTTCTTGCCTTAAGTTGTTTCTAATACATGCAAGTAAAAAGTGGTTGAAAATGCTTCACCTCCAGTGTTGTGACTCTGGTTTGAACAGACATCATTTGCATTGTCTCCTGGAAAGGCAGTAAGCAAGTTCAACCGAGGTAAATGTGACAGTCAACACAATACACTGAAAAAATGTATTTTGAAAAAGTCAGATTAACTTTTAAGACCACAATTTATTGTTGAAATAAATATGTTAAAGATGCAGCTTTCTTAATACAATCACATGCAATTTTATATTGATGATATTGTGAAAAAAACTTGTTACCAGTAACACGACTGTCCACCCTGTCAGTTAGGTTCCTTTGTGCGGCTGTATGGAGTCCATGTGTTCTCCACTGGTATTTCCTTTCCCTCCTAGTTTCCCTAATGATAGAATATTTGGGGCCTTGTGGTAAACAGAAATAGCAACACTTCTGAAGGACAGGCTTCTCTTTTTGCACCACGCGCTGAAGAAATAGAGGCTGCACTGTGTGTGTGTGTGTGTGTGTGTGTGAGTGTGTGTGTTTTATTGAGAGGCTATTTCAAGTCCTCCGTGACTGACTGACTGACTGACTTAGCTTTTTCTAGTCAATTACATGGCCTGCTTTAAGCCAAGCTCTTGCAGGCTGCATGGGCCCATGCGTTCCTTATCCAGCTGTGGCGATGCCTGGCTAAACCAGTGACATGCTGTATCACACACAGCAGAGAAGATGAGAGGTTTAGCTGACTCTTGTTGCTGTGGAGCCTTGTTGTGTGCTTGTTACCTGTCTGTGGTGACACTAACATCCAGAATGATATGATTATGGAACTGCACAGGCTCATTTTAGTTCAGTCTATGGCACTTAAATCTTCACGCTGAAGTTTTTATGACCGACATGGAATATCCCTCTGCTATTTGATGTGATTATACACACATCGTATCTGTTTTGGAAAAGGGATTCTTGTATTTTCATTACATCCAGTAACACGGCTTCATTCATCACAGATGGTCTGCACACAAACATTTATGTGCACTTGTGCCTACGTGTGGTGACTCATTTGAAGAGAAAAGCAGTGTGTTCTCAATGGGAGAAGTGCTCTTAAGAGGTCAATAACTGCTCTCATTTAATCTCCAGCATAACAGAACTGGAGCATCACTTTCCTCCTTTGTCAACTAAAGCATAAAACATAAAACAGTTTGAATTTCTAATTTAACCAGCCATCTATTTTACTTAAAAACAGAAAGCAAGAAATTAAGATATTAGGACTTTTTTTCTGTCAGAATTTCAGAGCTAGAGGGGGGATTGCTGTCTGTAATGTTGTCTCTCCTCCAAGCTTGAGGTAGAAGAGGAGTTCCTCCACCTGCCAGAGGACATACCGAACTCTTTCAGGTAATATCTGGTACCTCTTTCCAAAATCGTTTTTTCCTCCTTAATAACATTTCTTGCAGCAGCTCTTGCAAAGTCCAACCCAAGTGTCTCTCAGCACCAAATCAGTTTGGCTGATAGAGCTTCCTTTTCTGCCTATACTTGAGCCATAGCTTTTCCTGGGGACGACTGTGACTTATAATCACAACCATTCGTTTGGGTTTTAATGTTATAAAACCGTAGATTTTTAATGTCATAAAAATATGTACTAAAATGTTCAGAATTGCATTAGGCAACTCTGGCTCTCCTGATTCAAATTACTTGCAGACAGTGTTGAGGGGTCAGGGGGAATATAAAATGAGTTTTATGTGTATCTTTATAGGGAATTAAGATTGAAATCATGTTTACTGTGTTGAGCAATAGCTTCTAGCAGTGAAGGCTTTGGTTGATGTTCTCTCCTGTCCTCTGGCTGTGGGTTCTGGAAAAGCTCCTAATCTATTGGACTTGAGGACTCTTCCTGCGGGGTCGCCCCAGTAATCAGGCCTGAGCCGGTCCTTCCAAACCAGCCAAACCTCTGGCTGCCTGCCGTCTGACCGCTTGGCCACACACCCGCACGTTTGATGCTAAAAATACCGCAGAGGAGCTCAGAAATTACACTCAATAAATACAAAAATCAAATAAAACAATTTCCAAATATTAGCCTTGCAATCTACTTTCCTCCAGTCATATAAAACTGCCTTTGTTGCTCACAGCAAATAGGTTTCCCTCGGCCCTGCCAACTTAAACAGTAATGTTGGGTCAATGGCAGTGTGGTTTGGCTTAATTAAACTCAGTGTTGATTTGCAGAGACAGGGTCCAGACCAGAGAGTGGTTTGGGTCTGCTCAGAGTCCTGACACTGTTCTTAATGGTGCCAACACTTCATAAATGCTGGCTGTACATGAAGACGCTCCCTGACTGCAAGAACAAAATATTAGCAAATTGAAAATGTAAACGATATTACTTTTAGAAGTACTGCAACATCAGGGTGCAGTACCCTTCAAATATCCTATGATTGATAAGATGTATTTTTGGTTAGATTCAATCTCCTGCTTAATTTTGCTCAGTTTTTGCATAAAGGTTTTGTACAATTTCTCTATCTTTAGTTTACTGGTAGTGATATTTTCAGAGTTGTTGTGTTTTAGAGAAATAATTCAGACTGATATGTGTGTGATATTGGTTAGCTGTCACTGGTTGTTGTAGCTCTTTTCAGTTGACTTACATGAAATTCAGGTGATTTATTTCTTGAAAATTTGAGTATAGTAAATTTAGATCAGTAAGAATTCATACGTCAGTAATAACAAGAGGAACCCATTCGGTAACTGTGTCAGCTTGCCTTGCTGTAGCCTGGCTGTTTAGAGTGATGTTTATTTCCCACAGAAGCACCCAGTGTTATCTCACACATGGCTTTCAGCAATTATACATGCTAATCCTAGGAGACCCAGCTGATCCCAGCTGTAATATTTTCTCTTGCCACCAATCCAGTGAAAGAGGAATAACAGTAAGCAAATACACACAGTTATGCACAACTTTTAGAGTTTAGAATTCCTCCCCAGAATAATCTGCAGTACAGCTGCTAATAAATTCCAACCAATTCTGAAATCACACAAACTTGTTATCAAGAAAAGAAAGTGCACATCATGATAAGGTTATATATAGATGTGTGTGGCACTTGCATTGACTTTAGGACAAATCCATTAAATGATGCTAAAACACTTAACAACTCTTGGCTTGAATAGTGGATGTTGAAAGTTCGTAGGTTCATTTGTGACAAAGAACAGAAGCTGTAGTTGAAAAAATAACTCTAGAAACTTATCAGATTACTCCAGCAGCACTACACTGTCCATCGGTCTGCTCTGAGTACTGTCATTTCAGTCCTCATGCCCAGCCTTATGGGAGTGTGCTCTTGGTTTATACTTTGCAAGCACCCGTTTCTTAGAGTTTGTTGAACAGGCGAAATGGTTGTCTTTAGTGTCAGATGCTACAAATTCAAGGCTTGTTTTAAAAGTTACTGATGTATCTCAACAGTGTACATACACAATGTATGCTTTGACATTGTGTCAGTTATTCGTCTCTCTATTCTACTCACACACAGCACCTAAAATGTTGTTAGTAGTACACTTACTGGAAATGCCACTTGTAAGGAGCAATTTTTGATGCTTCTGTATACACCACTGATGTGAGATTGGTACAGGATGAATGCATGTGGAAAAACATGTATAATGTCTCCAGCTGAACTCTTCGTGTCCTATACATATAAAAACTTGAAAAAGAGTTCACTGTTTACCCAGTAATCTCAGAGAGAGAGCTGGTGAAGTGTGTGTGTGTGTCTCTGTGTGTGTGTGTCTGTGTGTCTGTGTGTGTGTCTGTGTGGAGGGGTTAGAAATGGGGGGATAGGAGATTGCATGAAAGACCCTGAGGATAGAGGCCTCAGATCTACTTAACATCTCTTCACAACATTAAAAGGATGATATTACTTTGCTGAAAGCACAGAATTTCAATGAGAGAAGGAACAAACAAATGTTAAAGAATTCATTATAATATCATTTAGTAGATCAAAAGATTGGGCTGAGGCTAGAGATACTTCTCAGTGAAGAAGTTACCGCATGTGACTCTGCAAACTCATCTGCAGTGAGCAAAGAACAGGAGAGAAGTTAAGATTGGCCGTGCAGACCTACAATACTGTATATGTGCTGTTTGTGTGACTGTACTGTTTGATTGGAGTGTTGCTGTCTGACTCTGTTCGTATCAAGGTTCACTTATATATTATCTTAGTCTTTAGCATTGCTGTCAAGACACTTCCAGCAGAGCAGTGCTTTTCTCAGCTGTAGCGGCCCCTGGAGACCTTGGAGCCACGAATGACCGGGCTGAAAAATGTATAGTGCACTTTTGCTTAAATTTCCAATGTAACTCAACATAAAGCCACTGAACTCTCCTGGATGATGTAACGACCCCATAGATTTATATTAAGGCCACCAGTATTAATTCATGTTTTTTTCCATCAGTTTTTCAGATGGCTCTAAATACTACAATACCCATGAGCAACAGCTGCCATTGCAATGGAGAAAAAGTCAGAGGCGCAAGTCAGAGCTGTTTAAAATTCAAAACATGTTGGCGCAGTTGGGAACAAAACAGGTGTTGCCATATTCAACCAAAAGTTTCAGAGTCCAAAAGAAAATTGACGTAAACCAGCTGTGACTGATTTTCTTTTGGCCACCTGTGGGCAGCTGAAACAAGGTGTGGACACAAAGTTGACATATCGTCATTCTTTAAGTTGATACGGCGAACACATTACCAAACAGTTGCTTATTTCCACTTCCAGCAGTTATGGAGCAGCATTATCCTTCATTTGGAGATGTGTTTGTGGTCAGCTGGTGAATATAAATCCATTTTCACTCCGCTTATGGTCTGTACCAACTCCTGATGGATGGATGCTGTTCAGCTGCTCAGCTGTTGATGTTCACCAGCTAACTGTGTTTGTTTGCTGTTTGGTGCTGAGCAGGTAGGGTACAGTGGGTTTTTAGACACTACGGGAGCTGTAAGAGTGGATCAGAACAGTAAAGTTGCAGCTAAAGAAAGAGCTGAAACTCTGTAAAACTGAGGGGCTGCAGATTCGGGGGATAATTTTCTGTGCGTTCATCACTACGAGTGACCCCTTTCACATTGTCACATTGCTGTCACATTGGAATTTGATTTGTTATTATTGTTATTGTGTAAACTACAAATGATGATTATAGGTACTTCAATCTTTCTCAACAGCATAATCTTTAGCTTCTGTCCACCGTTTACGATGCTGCAAAATAGCTTTAAGCTATGTGATTGAATGTTTCTTATCATACTTAACTTATCTTTTTAACTCAACTTACCTTTTTATATTAAGACGATTTTGCCTTTTACTTTTTATAAAATACTCAATATTTTCCCCAACTCTTTAGCTGTCGCACTGCTGATTCAACTGGGACAATTTAGTGCCCATCCAACTGTGTCTCACCTAACATTGTCTATGGGAATACATGAATGGGAACCAGGGGCCCCTGGAATAGCTTCTCCCACTTCGCACCGCTTTTCTATCCAAATTCAGGTCAGCAAGATTTTTCAGAACACACAATGAAATGTAAATACAATGGATATGTACTTGCCTGTCTCCTACATTGTGTCTTTTGTATCTCAAAAGTAGCAGCTTGGGCTAACTTGGACCATAACAATGTTATTCAAAATAATTTTGTTACATTTGGCTTGTTTTTTGTTAACTTCCATCATATTTTTAATGGTTGATAAAATTAAGTTGGTTACTGATAGATTGTCTAACAGTTCTGGTTGGAAATGTTCCTTTCTGTAACAGTATTCACATCTAATTTCTCTAATGATTTCTGCAAGGAAGCATGCTGTTAATCCTCAGAATCCATGAGGTTAGTAGGTATCAGTGTCTTGGTCATGAATATTTGAAAGGAAAATGCTAAATGGGCTTGAATCCTGGTACTGCAGTCAAAGTACAGTTCCTACTATGTATGTGAATATGTTTGGGGATCCATGGAATATTCTGGGAGCTGTTGCAGTTGCATTTTTTTATTGTCTCAGCAGTGCCATAGCCTTATTTGCTTGTTATGAATATTATACTTCACATGCTGCGTGTTTCTAGTTTGGAAATGATCCATTTAGCCAAGACAGTGTCGCTTCACTTCAGTCTGAGATCACTTCACCTCAGTATCACAGCTGATAGCTTTGCAGGGAAACGCGACAATGGCAAAGAGCAAAAATGCACGTGTCAGTATTGAAAGTTCAGCTGAAGACCAATTAGTGTTTTTTATGAAAGGAACAGAGAGTATGGAAGCACAGCCATATTTTACAGGGCAGCTTGTGTTTCAATCTGTGTTGCAGTCATGACATCAGTGTCTCTGTGTTGAGACAGGAAAATCTTATCCCACTGCCACTGTCATAAAAGCAACACAATAATGAAATGACATCACAGTGGGCCAGTAATTAAATGAGCAGACTGCTGTCTTGGAGTTTTTACTAGGCTGGGAGATTGTGAGTAACAGTGCAGCACGCTGGAGAATAGGGTGTCAGTGAATGCAGCCTTTAGGCTGTGGGCTTGTTGATTGAAATTCACTCATTTATTGTCATGTCTTTTTTTTTTTTTTTAAAAAAGCACAATTTATTTTGCCTTGTCATCGTGCCTTGACCTAAATTTGTATATACTCTACGCACTCACTTAGACGTTCCTACACTCTCTCCTTATAGTGACACAGTAACACAGCATCTTAGTTCGCTAACTGACCGGGGGAGTCGGGTGCTATGGCAGATGACAGTTTAAGCCACCTAATCTGCCTGGCCTTCAGCCTGGCATTAAATGGTTGGGCTGCTGGTTGAAGGAGATGAGTTTAATTATTACATTTCAGGCAAAAACTCATTAGCTCAGTGACCTGCCAAGCAGCAGAGGCCAGCGTCGATACTCATGCTGCATGATACCAGAAGCTAGCCTGTCTGACTGTGGGTGATGAATTAATCACAGTCCGCTCCTGCTGTGCCTGGCAGCAGACAACAGCAGCACTTGGTTTCCTTGGTCCTGTCTTGCCATGAAAGGCATGTTCCTGCCTCAGTAAGCCACAGTAAAGGGCGAAGTGGAACATTTTAAAATCGGCTTTAGTCAATCTCAGGTTTTGTCATTGTGGGCAGATTTACAAGGAGACTCATTTGCTGCTGTCGTTGCTGGTTGTAACGTGTGTATTAGCTTCTGCTTATTCAAAGATTGCGCATTGTGCCAGAGCATCATTTGCATAAGAAAATGTTAATTTCATCGTTCTTTCTGCAACTGTTATGTTTTTACATAAATTGTCATTCGTTTTCCCTACATCAAAGAAAACTCATATTCATAGCTGGGCATGTGGGGAGGGTCGGCACATTGAGTGCTACTCTAAACAGGAAAGTGTAAAACACTTCAGCCAGTAAACAAGCCTGCTGATCTCACTCCACCTCCCTTGGGGAGCAGGTCCACCTCATTGCCTGACTGTTTACCATGTATAAGTACCCCTAAGAACTTTTATAAAAACTCCATTTATAAGAACTTCAAAGAACGTCCGGGGTTGCTAGGGGGAGGAAGAATCTTCTATCAGTCTGCCTCGTTATGCCTTCAGCAAGAGAGCCTCTCTCTCTCCCTGCTGATGGATATGATGCAAATAAGCTGCTGGAGGAAGAAGGAAAACATTGAGCAAAAAAGGGAAGTAAAGGAGAGCAAGGAGATGAGCAAAGCTGCAGGGAAGATAAAGACATGAATAAGGAATGTGATCTGTGTCATCAGTCCTGAACACTTTTGCAAATAGTGATGAAACAGAACCTCTTTCATCCTCCAGCAAATGACCATGAATCTCACCATCGCTGTTTCCATGCTGACAACCAGGTTTAGCTCTATAAACTGCTAAACCAAAATGATGTTCAGTCTTGCACATATTGGAGACAGCGTTTACTTTATTCTACTGGTAGCAGAAGATTTGGGGGTTACCCAGTGGTGCATGATGGGTAGCATCAGCTTGAAGCCTCATTGATTCCCTGTTGGAGTGACTGGAGCACAGGTCACAGTGGGGTCAATGCAATTAGAGATGAACCAATGGTCTTTAATGAGGAGGAGGGATGAAAGGGTTGCCAATTACTGTGTGCTGCTTTATACTGAACACAACCTGGTGCTGGTAAGACCCAGCATGATTAACCTTCCACAGCTCTGACTCTGTTTATTCTTTACATGAGAAGACATTATGGAGGGTGGTGGTGGTGGGGTTAATTAGTGCTCATGATGTTGGAACAGTTTTTAGAATTTGCTATTTTTACACTTATTGTTGACCCCATTGTTGACTCAATGGATTTTACTGGGGTCAAGGGGCCAATGTTCGAGTGGCTCTGCCATGTTCTCTTGCTGACTGGATGTCCAAAAATGACGTGCATGGTACTGTGTAATGCAAATTTGGGGGGATAGAATTGAAAGAATTATTGCCTGAGTGTTAAAGGTAACACTTTTGCAAGTAATCAACACTGACAAAAACCTCAGTATAAAAATCAAGTAGGAACAATCAGAGTCTACAAGAAATTCCAATCACAGCATGTTTATTGCTATAAATGAAACAGTGACAACTTCTTTTCCGGCATTGTATCTCATACATTCAGCGTGGTTTGCCCTGGTTGTTGTCTGTAAAAAAATCTGGCAGGGACAGTCAGAGGTGAAGTGAACTGTTTGTATCTTCTCTGTCATCTCTGTTCCTGGGTTGGTGGTTTAGTTTAAAGCAAAAGCTTGACATTTTGGGAAAAAGGCTTAGTCACATTCTTGCAGAATTAGATGAGAAGATCGATATCACTCCGTGGACTGTACAGTAATTGTGAAACTGGAGGCAGCAGCCAGTTAGCTTAGCTTAGTGAAAAACTTGAAGGTGGAAACAGTGTGCCTGGCTCTGTCGGAGGCTCACAAAATCCGCCCACCAGTACCTCTAAAGCTCAGTGATATGTAGTGTCTGGTTTGTTTTATCTTTACAAACACTTGATGTCCCCCTGCTCCTGGGCCTTTGTGTGAAGCTAAGCTAACTGTCTTTTGGCTTCATATTTAACAGGCAGATATGAGAGTGATATTGATCATCTCATCTAACTCTCAACAAGAAAGCAATTAAGGGTATTTCCCAAAAAAGTAGAACTGTTCTTTTAAATGCGACGCAAGTCTAAATCAAATAACCGGTTGCTCCTTGGTGCTGTATAGGAACCAGAGTTTAGATAATAGCATTATGCCTAGCTCAATGAGAACAGTGTTCATGCTGATGTGTGTGGGAGGAGGTGGTTGGGAGGAGGAACAGAACTTATTCTCCTTCCTTCACTGTCAGACAGGTCATGAAACAGGAACTAGTTTGTCAGCGCTAACAGGAAGTTGGCAGTGTGGAGGAGTTGTACTGTCTTTTAGCGGTGTCCAGTCAAGTTTCAAAAGTTGTTCATCATATCGGTGCTGACAAGAACACACAGAACACTATTGGTAACCATGAAAGGTTTGCCATCTTTGTTCAGCTTTGATCTGTTTTTACAGTGCTTGTGATAGAGCCAGTTTAGATTTTCAGATGGACGGTGAAATGGTGAAAATCATGCAGTTACTCAACATGGTAACTTGTATCACTCCCAAGCCCGTATCACTCCCACTTAGTATGCTTCACATTTCCTAAGAACTGCCCAGACCAGTCATGTGAAGCAGTATGGAGTTAAGTGCCTCGCTCAAATGCATATCAACAGTAGTTGAGGGATCCTGTATTTTAACAATATATACTCATATTATCACATAGTCAATTATCAGCATCATTGATATATGTCAATATACCAGTTAGTCACATGATTAACATGCAGGAATTCTTTTAAAGTAATATAGTTTTATAGATTTTGGGAAGGACATTTAATTAAACTGTTACAGAGTTAGATGAGAAGATTGATACTACTCTCATGACTGTACAGTAAATATGAAGCAATAGCAAGCAAATGGTTACCTTACCTTAGCATAAAGACTCAAAAAGGGAGGAAACAGCTGGATCTGTCCAAAGGTAATAAAATCTGCCTACCACTACCTATAAAGCTCACTAATTGACACATAATATTTTATTTGTTTAAAGGACCAGTGTTAAATATTCAGGGGGATCTACTGGCAGAAATGGAATATAATATTTGAAAGCATTTTTTCATTAGTGTGGAATACCTGAAAACTTTATTAGCGTAGAATGTCTTTATATCATGTTCATTATATACAGAGGGAGCAGGTTCTGCTGTTTTCAGTCTTTATGCTAAAATAAGATAATAATCTGCAGATTATAGATTCATACAGTACAGATATGGGAGTGGTATTGATCTAATGTAACTCCTAGCAGGAAAGAAAAGCAAGCCACTTTATGAAATTGTAAATCAAATTAGAGAGGAGGGAAAATATTTGTGAAGTTATTGACACTGTGTATTTGCCATCAGAAATGCTGTTTTTAGCAAGGAGATAAGAAAACATGCAAATTGTCTGCTTATTGTGCTGTCTGTTCCAACATTCACTATAGTTTATGTGCAGAAAAATATTAGATGAAAACCCATAGGCTCCTTTTCCCAAAACAACAGTGATGCTCTGCTATTGTGTCGGCATTACAGATATAAAATTCAGTGCAATCCAACCTTGGAAAAGTGTGTTTCACAGCCTCACAAAGCATGGTCACGCTTCCAAACATCCACAGGAATTGGATTTCATGGGTGAGATAAAGAGAAGAGTGTTTGGCTGTGAGGTTTGCTTGGGGGGCTTAGAACTTCTTGTTAAGGATACATCCTTGGGGAGGGGGGATATATCTTGAAGTTAAAGAGAGGTGTTGAGAAGGTCAGAACAAGTATAGACTAGAAAACTACAATGATATTTGATCATTTTTTGATTTGGCTTTTGGAAATGTATAAAACAAAGAAAGACTTCATTTTTCAAAATGCTGCATATTCAGAAAATAAGTGATTAATACCATTATCTAAAAGTGTTATTATTTTACAAGCTGAGGACTGACGATACCAAACAGACACACCGTGATACATCACCTGAAGACAAAAATATAAAGGGACTCAAGAGGGTTCTGTCCTGAATTACCATAAACATGTTTTCAAATCGCACTGCTCATTGTATTAGATTAGGTGTGACTTTTCTTTTGGGTGTAATGAAATTACAATGTATTGCTCAGCCTTGTGGATGTTTATGTGAGTGCTGGTTTCTGCAGCCTGTTGGCTCATCCCATGGGTTGTATTGATTTTTACATCAGCCAGATAGAGTTTCTGCCATAGTAACATATTACATCTGCATTGATCAGGACAACTTGTCTGAGAAGCACATGCACAAGAGATGTGGAACAGGCTCCAGTGTTGCTCCACAGACTTAGATTTATTGTTACCAGGAAAGAAAATTTTCTATAAACAGTTGGTAAATATGCATTTTTTATGTATTATATGTAGTCTGTATTAAAACCTACTTCTGCCACCAACATGACAAATAATAAAGCAGCCACAGGCCACCATGAGAATACTAGATACATATATATATTGTCAGTGACAATAAACTACAATAAACATGTATTAGGGAAAATCTTTTGCCAGTGATTTACTTTTATTTACCACTAATTTGCAGCAGGAAATCATTTTTTTAAGAATGTAATGCTACCTGGGTTACAACTTTTTTATCAACTTAAGAATGATAAGAATTAATGAAGAAAATGTTTTTAATAAACAGATCTGTAAAGTCAGTTACTCTGAAAGTGTCAACAGAATGGTCACTGACAACATATTTTGTTTATAATATCAGATCTTGCAATACAATATCCATCTGTAGTAACAACAGCATTTAAGCTTTTTTATAGTTATGTTTAGGCACTCAAGATCCTGGTCTTGGTTTAAGATTGACAAACTCCTCATTAACTTTTAACTAAAACCACAATCTTACCCTAACCTTTACCAAAGGGCCTTTGTTGATTAAGATTAACCACACACGGGACTCAGGATGTGAATTCCAAATTTTAATTTCAGTGTCCCACCCTTTGTTCTTGTACTTGTGGTGGACAAATGTTCCTACACTGGAACATGCTACAGGCAGCAATTGGAAAAAAGAGAGAAAGTAGTTTAGATTCAGTTTGATAATTGTGATTCAACATGTATCAAATCGATTTTTGCTTGCACCAGTGCATTATGTCTTTAGGTTGATCAGCCCATTATTATCATCACAATAACTTTAATTTCTTTTACCCCATCACATGTGTTACAGAAGTCCTGCCACTTGCCTTCTGCTTTTTGGTTACTTTGCTAACTAGACTGAAGCATTATGAGTGACTTTACACTGCTCCAAAGGTTTCGCTGATTAAAACTTAGCAATCTAACATAGCAATTAAACTGAGCCATCACCCAAGAACACATTCTGAAAGAGATGTTTGTTGTCTCCGTTCACATGGACATAGCAGCACGAGAGATTGTTGGAAAGGATTTTTTTTTCAAAATATTCTTCCCTTCAAATCATCCAGATTGTCAAACAGATAAATCCTTGTGACCTTTAAATCCCAAATATGCAAGGAGTCTTTGTCTGTTACAGTGTACCCTCAACTGACCTGGCAGGGTCATCTCAACAATCACTCAAAGAGGGAAGACCATAATACCGTAAAAAGACTGTAGAAAATAGCAGCTAGGTTTTTAAATGTGAACCAACATGGGATTTTCTGTTTAATTTTATGTATTTTTCGTTTATCTGCTGTATGGGGCATTTAAGTAACTGACACTCAGTAATAATTTGTTTTATCAAATATATAGGTAATTTAAATAATCACCAATAAATATCCACTGGTGCATGACAAATGTATTTATAATGTACCGTCTCTCAGCCCCGTGAACTGGGTCTGTAGTGGGGGTTTCGTTGGCTCAGCTCTGGGATCCACATGCTGCGGTAATCCAGAGAGGGTTAGGATAAAGCCCGGCTTCGCCTCACTCTCTGCCTCCTCCCAGATCAGATGAGATTAGCAAAGAGCTAAGGAGCTCTGGGGAAGGCAGGGCTCAGAAACACTGAGGCTGAGGAGAGGAGGGACACAGCAAAGGCAGGTGGGCACCGCTGCAGGAGGAGAAAGAAGGAGAGCAGAGGCGAGTTCACTCAAGACTACAGGGCTGAGTATTCATGTTGGTGCACATGAAGGAGCGTTGCTATCGAAGAGAGTTCGGAGTCAACTGGACAAGGTGTGTGATTAAGGAAATGCAGTGTAATTCTTAGTCTTTCTCAGTTAGTGTGCTGTTGAGTTCCTCTTGTTGTCTTTAATGGTTTAATGTAAATCTAATGGTCACAGATTAAATTCCAACGCAAAACACTTTTGAGGCCACAATAACTTTGGAAGAAAGTGTCTAGAATAAAAGAGAATTGAGTGAACTAATGGTGGTTCACTCCCTGCTAGCAGAGCATTTGGCTTGGCTGTGCATTCCAACAGCTGGAAGAGTTTGTGGTTTTGAAACAGGTGAGAGATCATATCCTTGTTGCTGGACTAGCAAATCTTCCTGCTTGGTCAGTGAACCTTCATGTCATCCTAGTATAGCTCCTTGCTGTCAGGTGAAAAGAAGAAATTGGAGGTGAAGAAGTAGAGCAGTGACAAAGGCTGCAGTGCTGCAGAATGGATATACCAAATTATGGAGGAAATTGACAAAATATTGAAAAGAAAGCCTTAAGACCCATGAATGACCCATCAGGTCTTTCCAAGCTGACATAGAAAACAGTGTAGCACTGTAATCTTTGTACAGAAACAGTTGAAATAATAAGTAAAAATGTCTCCAGCATATAGGCTGTAGTAAACTGCATTGATGAACCTTGTGCATTCATCAAGGACAATATCTATTGTTTACTCCACCCTGAAGTGGAGTGCAAAGGTGATCTGCCCAAGTGCTGACTTAGATTTCTTGATATTGCAGACTGTCTTTGTGCGAGGAATCTGGGATCTTTTGTTAAGAGATGCTCTTGTGAACATGCATTGTATGATTAGTGCAAGTACTTGAATGCATTTGCTGAATATCACTGTGTCACTGATAATACTTTAATGCCTGAGTAACTTTTGGATTAAGTTGTCTCTGTCTCTGTCTTCCTCTTTTTCAGCAAGCCATGCCACACTGATACTGGAGTAACAGAGCTGACAGTGGAAGTATGTGTTAAGGGCTGTCTGTTGAATTCTGAACTACCTGGAGCCCACTGATATTCTGCTTTGGCTGTTTGAGGAAGTTGTTCTAGCAATGGGGAGGAAGAAGATCCAGATCACCCGGATCGTAGATGAGAGGAACCGCCAGGTCAGTGTCTTCTTCTTCTGTCATCTCATTTTTACATCTTAGCCATCTTAGTTGTATACTTGTTCAAAGCCCCTTACAGCACAGCAATAGAAGCCATGCAGTATTGTTTTCCTCTTATAGCCATTTCATTGGTAAAGGTGCTGTCAAAATCCTTTGAGCAAAAGACTTGTGCACTGTATAAGCTCCTTCCCCCTGAAACAACTCTCAGCTGTTGAATATTTCCAGTCTTGTGTCTCACACCATGCATACATGAAACAGCGTACTGTGTGTCTTTGCTGTGGTAAACATCTATCGGTGGTTTTGGAATTTTTTTGGTTGTTTGGTTTTCATGATATCTAATGTGTTGATGTGTGGCCCCTGAATCCAGCTAAGATCCCACTCTAACAACTAAGGATCCTCTGCTTTTATTCCAAGATCCAAAGGTGCAACAAGCCGAGTTGAAGATGATATTTAACAAGTAGCCAAATACTATTGGATATGCAAGTATAGACATGTTCATGAATACTTTACGAAGAGATCCCTCAAGGAGCCTTCTGTAGATCCCCTATGGTTTGAATCCAAAGAGCTCCTAAAGAATCCTCTAAGCCGTTTTACTTTTGAGAGTGCAGTGGTCACAGCTGGTGGTGAGGGCAGTAATTTGGGGTTAGCTAGGTCCGGACGGCACTCTGTCATTAGCAGGGTGGGTCAGTGTTAGGGACACACAGTGGCCTTCTCTCCTCACCGTCTCCTTGTGCAGCCACACTGCTGCCCACTGGAATCTCTCTCTGTCTGTCTCCTCTATATATATCACCCCCAACAGCACAACAAATACCAGCCTGTCTGGACGGAAGGCGCAGGCTCTGGAAATAGGGATGTGGCTGGAAAATAAATATCTGGGATGATGTTTATATTTGATGTTTGGTTGTCTTGGCCAGAGCTTTTTTAGATAGACACTGCTTTAGCTGTCGGGTGTGCATCACTAGAGCCTGCTGTATATTTAGGTTCTTCTTCTATTTTGGGAAGTTGGTTTGTATTCGTTTTATCTGTCAAGTGTTTTTAGCTGGTTTTCCTCTTTTTCAGTCTATCAAACTACTACACTCTGTGCAGAATATATAGCATTGACATTAGTGTAGTTGAAAGGTGCACCAGCGATACACCAGCAGTTAAATATTCTTAAAAGGGAACAAGGTAGTCCTTTTCATAGAAATCTATTTGAAAGCCATGCTCAGAAATGATGAATATAATTTCAAACACCATTTAAGAGGTAGCTGTAAAAAAAAGCAAAATAAAACCAAAAAATGTTAACTGCCCTTGGAATCACAGTGAGATCTGTGGCGTCAATTTCACCACTATCATCTAATCTAGTTACTGTAATGAGATGCAACATTTATTCAGTGACTACTACTGTTCCAAGCGTTTTTGGCATTAGTGCGGATGTTCAGCTTGGTTGAACATGAACTTGGTTGGCCATCTGATGCAGTCTTTGCTCCCCAACAGGAACATGTGACGTTGCAGGAGCTCTAGCATCTTGGCTGAGGACACTTAGCTCCTTAGACGTTTTGAAAACAAATTAAACTGCTCTGGAGACAAAAAATGACATTATATCTCTCCCCATTGGGAAAATATTAAAATAAATAAAAGAAAATATACTTTTATGACCAAATGGGAGACTAAATCACTTGTTAACAGCACATGTCTTTCTCTATCTGGCTTTCTGTGCTATAAAATATAAAAAGCCACGGTGCTATCATGCATATAATGGTACTCCCTGCAGTTCCCTGGGTAAAAGCCTCCAAGTGGGACTGGAACTGGGAAGTGGCTGTAAGTCACCAGGTTCAACACATTTAACCCAGTAACTGACATGCTTTGGCTTCTGAAGGCTATGGCTTCCACTCTGCATATGTCAGTTAACTGACATCCAGTGAGGCCCACATTGAAGAAAGCATCGTTTCTTGCAAGGTTACAGTCGACGTCACAGCAGATTAAGGGCATATCTCTGTGACCAGGGAATTCCCAGTGATGGTGAGGATGTGCTGTGGAACGTAGTAAGACGTAAGATGCCGAAGTATAGAGGAATTGTTTCTTCATTTACATCAGGAGCACATACAAGTATAGGAGAGGAGTGTGTTTTTCTACTCAACAGTTAAATGTATCTCTAAAAAAAAAATACACACATGCTTGCTTGACACACCACTGTTAAAAACTGCCAGTCTGATTAGGAGATTCCTCCTCTTCATAACACAAGTCCAGGCTCCATGTTTACTGGATAATTTAAATTTACCTTCAGTGAAGTGCAACTTTTGCCAGAACACTGAAACTGGGAAAATATAGTTTATATCTCCTTTGAATGCAGATTACTGTGCTGGGCTTCCATGTGTCATTATCAAGGTTCTACAGAATTTACCTGTTTTCAGGGGCAGCTGTATTCCCCAGTATTTATATTCCATGTTGGTAATATTGAATAAGTAAGGCTCTTCCTTCATCAACAATATCTAATACAGTGCCTTTGAGCAAGTACCTGAGCTACTCACCGCTCCAGTAAAACTGCTTTGCAACCAACAGTAGAAGACTGTGTTTGAGCTGCGGAGCTGTCAGTGTGTAGAAATGTGAGAACATGAGGCAGACAGGCAAGGAAAAATACACCTGACACTCAGCGTTGCTTGAAATCTTGGAGGTGTAAGAAGGAGTGAGAGTCGAAGGCATCATCTAGACATGTGATGACATGAGTCAGGATGCCAGAAGCCATGATGGAAGGAAGACATACCGAGATAAACACACTGACTCACTGCAGGGAGTTAGCTGCACACCAAAAACAGGGATGAGAGCATGATCGATGCGTAACCTGTGGGTTGTGTGTGGGTTTAATGCAAGCTGTAAATGGTCCACTTTATTTAAGCATGATGGTAGAATGTGCATTTTGTGATTTAGGGGAACATGGAGGTTTCAACACTGATTGTTTACAGTATGACACTGTATGCTTGGATATTTATTAGTTGTATATCTCACAGGAAGGTTTGCTGACAGTTTATGGACTTTCAAGGAATATGATTACAAACAAGGCTGAACACCTTGTTAGTAATCATTAAAGGAGGGGAAACATTCCTCAGTTGCTTTCCCCACCCACATTTCCCACCTGCTGCACGAGTAGTATATTCCAGTAGGAGTCAATTTACAGGTTATTGGAATTCATTCTTTTTTTAATTCATTGTCAAATCTTGCATGGGAACCTCCCTCTTTCCACCTCCCCTTTCCTCCTAATAAATGCTTACCTGTCTGTCCTGCTGCCTGGTTGGCTGTTGGAATTCGGATGATGTAAGATTTCATGTCCCCAAAACATTTAAAACATGTCTTTTCTGTTGAAAGAAGAAACAAAACTTTCACTCTTGTTTTTGGAAAGTACTGGTTTGTTGCGTAAGGGAGAAATTTGTATACAGCCCCTTGGCATCTCTTCTCCTGCACATGTCCTTTTTATTCCTTATTATTATTTGTCTTCTACCATGATATCTAATACAAATAATGGAGTCTTCTTGTGTCAAGGACAGCTCTCAGTATGCTTTAGGTGATAGAAAATGAAGAGAAACATGGGATGAAGAAGCAGACCTGCTTTCACAATAATCCAAAAATGCAATTAGATGTTAAACTACAGTTTTGCACTGCCACAGGCATCCATTTTTGTTCTCCCTGCAAATAAACTGCTTGTTTGTCTGTCCAACATGTGCTGTTGAACAGGGACGGAGTTGTATGACACTCACAAGTACCCATCAGGGGAAACAAGCAGAGATTTGAAGAAAGCTCAATTGATCCTTTGTTTCTGTCTTTCTAGGTGACTTTCATGAAGAGGAAGTTTGGTCTGATGAAGAAGGCCTATGAGCTGAGTGTTCTGTGTGACTGTGAAATCGCCCTCATCATCTTCAACAGCTCCAACAAGTTGTTCCAGTACGCCAGCACAGACATGGACAAAGTCCTACTGAAATACACAGAGTACAACGAACCCCACGAGAGCAGAACCAACTCTGACATTGTAGAGGTGAGTGTAGCTTAATGGTAGTCTCATCTTATGTCAGTCATTGTCATTGGAGAGCATTGACCTGACAAAATGTGGTACCCAGTACAGTCTTATTTATGTACAGTCTGTGTTTGTAGAAAATATGAACTTTCCTTTTCCTCCTTACTTTGGTGAGTGATCTATTGAAACATGTTATGCTGTTGCATGGTGTAAACAGTGTTGCGTTTGCCAGCTAAATGCCTAAATGCAAACATGCATCACATCCAACAGCCTGTTTTGCTTTCACAAAATGTTGGACAAGAGCTAATATTCCATGGTCTTTGTCATTTAAAGAAGAGTGCGTTCATGGGGAATGGAAAATTGATTTGTGACTCGGGACATGTTCAGGTAATAGAGAGTATATAGAGGGAAAAAGAAAGAAAAGAGGAAAGTAGACTCTGAAAGAGAGAGAGAATAAACCAGCAAGAAGGAGAGAGTGAGAGAGACCTTGACACTGTCAAATATATTCAGGAGGATTTGCACTCAAATTCTTTACTTTCCCATCAGGGTTGAAAGTCCCTCAATATTTGTTCTGGAGGCTCTCAGTCTGTTAGCAACCAGTTAGAGGATTAAGGAAAGAAATAAATGCATTGTGTGAATCTCTAGAAAGCATATTACCAAACGACTCGTCAAATGTCGTCCAGCTGTCGCTTCCTTTACTTCTGTCTTACTTGGTTTAAAATTAAGGGCAATAGAATATATATATTTTGAAAGGAAGTGTTCTGTATTTTGGTCATTTGAGGGAACACATAAATGCTCAAATTTATATACAAAACAAAATGCATGCCAAGACTAGAAGAGGGGGAGGAGGAGAGAAGAACAGGAGTGCTGCTGTTTTCTGTCATTGGCTTAAACTAGTGCATCCTGTAGGCAACTGTACTTCACCATTGTGAGTGAAAAGTAGAATAACAGAAAAATAAGATTACTATAATTATTAAACTAATCTAATCAATGTAGGTGATACTGGCCTTGTAACAATGCAGGCAGTGGGGTAATTTCATGCCGACTTACATGGTATAACAACAGGACTTCAAGAGAAAATCAGGACTGATTGTGAAACTGGTTGAAACCTTATGGGAAAATGTCCTATTATAAAACAACAGCAACAAATGGTAAAAGCTGAATATAAAGAATGGAAAATGGCAAAAAATTGAATAAAAAATAGTATAATAATGAAAAATCAAGAGTTTTATGAACTCTTCACTACAGAACAATGAAACATACATTTTTAGCAGTTAGCATTGATGTAAAAAGTGAGAAAAAGTAAATGTGTAGCAGCTGTGACTTCATAAGACTTGATGTTTTGTGCATTTTAATAACCTAGCATGCCAAGCTTGTGTGTTGAGTAGGCAAGAAGACTCAAACATCAGCATGAGAAAGCTGCCTTGTTCGACAGTGTATCTTGTTTTGTTCACTCAGGGAGCAACATTTTCCAATGCTGATACAAAATGAAATTTAAATGTCATGAATTTACAGGAAACAGATAAAGATGTAGAAGTGACCGCTAACAGGTTGGTCTTCCAACTAATGCAACCCATCTGTGTCACTGTATTATTATTAGCATTATCACACACCAGTCATCGCTGGCCCACTGGAGACAGAGATGTTTCCAGTGATAAGATCCAGCAGTCCCGTTTTCTGGAGCGACATCAGCTAGCTGCTGTTGGTACTGTTGCACCATGATCCCTGAACAGCACAGTTCTGTCTCTCGCACCATGTAATTGCTGCTGCCATTAAAAATGAATGGTCATCGTGACTCACATTCTTGCTGTTTATGTAAACTTCTAATGTGTGTTTGCCTTGCTGAGAGCCTGAATTTACCACACACACACAGAGCGGTACCAACTGAAAACTGTCAACTGAAAAGGAAACTAAACTTCCCGAACTGTGTTTATTATCAAAATGCTTCATCTCCCTTCCAGAGACAGTTCAAATTGGTGTTCAGGTCTGTTTCAGGAGAGTCCAGGCATGTTTTCCAGCTGCTTTCTGTCTTCTCTCACTGTCCTCTATCTTACCAGAATTACAGACTCTTCACCTTTCAGTGTAACTCTAACATTGTGTCTTAAGTGAGATCAGTTATAGGACTGAAAAGAAAAAAAACACCGATGTTGATGTTGGATCTAGTGACAGTAGTGGTAAAGGTGTTCATATGCATCATTAATATTGCCCATAATGACTCTTAGTAGCGTAGTTGTGTCTGTTCTCCTGCTGTAAACCATGAGCAGACACCTGTGTCAGCCCTGTAAGCTATTAGCCAGGCTTGATTTGCCTGCTGTAAGCCCTTATTTGTTTCTTTCCCACAAATGTCACGCAGACAGGCACGCTAGTTAAAACAAAGCCTGGAAAGTGAGAGGTTGATCTTTTGCATATCGGTCAGTCCATTTGCAACATTAAGAATGAAATTTGACTATGTGTAAAGTAACACATCACTGGCTGCAACAGACTTCTCATGTCAGGAGGGACCGGCAGAGCACTTCTTTGGATTCATTGTTGGGTTTTGATGGAACTTGCTTGCTGATGATTATCCCTCAGCCACAAATACACAAACAGCCGGCACGTTTCTCTGTCACACACAGGGCAGTCTGCATGAGTATAACACATCCAGCATAGATTATCTCTGTTCTTTGTTTGGTATTTTAAAGTTTGAATTGAAATTCAAATTCTCTTCACCAGACATTGGCTGCCTTAAACCAGAGAACCAACGATGCTAGATGATAGCAGCTGTTTATCACATAGCGTCAGCTAACGAAATGACACACTACCACAGCTAGGCGTTGTGGGTTTAAAAACCTAGCGAATGTCACACACACTGTTCTCCACCAATAACTGCCACAGAGAAGAATAATAAGTTCTTCTATTTTTTCAACGGAACAGAACAGGGGTTGTGGGGAGAGAGGGGGAGTGGATTGGAAAGGATGAAACAAAACATACACGCTTCAGTGCGTCATTGGAGTTCTGAAAAAAGTTGAGGCCAGCTCCACTTTGATTTGCAGCTCGTCCCGCTCAGCAGGCAGTGACAAGTGTCAGGCCATCAGTTTGTAACCTTCATGTCCTTGTAGCCTGTTGCTTTGTCACCGGTAGACTGAACACACCTTTAGCTGCTCAGCTGTCATGTTGCATTACTGACCAGAGAGCTTTCATACTGTACTGTGTAAAAAATGTTAATACAAAACACTTTTCCCCTCTTCAACAAGCCCTCAGTGAGTTAGCTGTCCGCCATTAGTGTTGTAAAGGAATTTGGGGAACATTTGGGGAAATACATTTATTCAGATTTCTTAATCAGAGTTAGATGACATTGGGTTACATTAACCGCTTTACCAACCTTTTCTCAAAAAAGTATCTAGTGTCAAATCTCTAGACTTTTTTGGCATATTTGAACTCCTCTCTTTTGAGTAGAGTCACCAACATTTCTCTTTGAATGTGTTCTCTTGGGGCTGTGGCTCTCTGGACAGACTGTGTTCAATCGGTTGGACTGTAGACCCTGACAACCAATCAGTGATCCCCTTATTTTGACTATCTAAGTGCTTTACTTTCTTCAAATAGACAGGGTTCCCAACAGTGAGTTTATCCCACTGTCTGGAAAGCTCTTTTCATGATACTTCAGTTCCAAACACTGTGTGGTATATTTTTAGGTGCATATTGACAAAATGATAGCAGCTTCATGGAATTACAAATGTGATGCCATCTAGCAACATTTAGCGATTTTTCGAGCAGGCTTTAGCTACTCTCCACTAAAAATAGTTGGTAACAATGATCAATCTTATCTAGTTCTCGGCAAGAAAGCAAACATTGAGTTGTTCCTTGAAACTGAATGTAACTATACAATATTCAACATTTGGCATCGCCCGACGAGCTGTTAAGTTTGTATTCTTCTCCGGAACAAAGCAAGCAAGATAGGCTAACTAGCTTTCACACAGAAAGTTGAAGCTTGCCATCTTAGAGTTCAGGCGTTACTCTTTGTTCATGGTACTTCACACTTAGTGTTGTGTTTTGTACGACTTGATGCAAAGTAAGGATTTTAACTAGCATTAGCTGTCTCTCTTTCATGGGTCCAGTTTTGTAGATGGCAAGTAGCATACGATCAAAACGCACACCAATGGGTAGTCCTGTAATCTCAGCACCCAGAATCACGACATTGAGTAAACTTTGTTCTTAGTGATTCAGCAAAACTGAATTTTAATTCATTTTCGACTTCAAACAATAAGTCTTTTGAAACATACTCTACGGATCTGTCTCCATATGGAGATAAAAGTGTAATGTCAACCTTAAATGAAGGTGGAAGCCAGGGAGACTTTTTTTTAAGGATGATAGTTTGCCAGCTAAAACAACCACAAAAGTCCTAACTAGTCAGCTAATCTGATTGACAGATTACATTACCTTTGTCATAATAATGAGGCAGGTTTGTGTGCAGCAGACTTGAGTTTCAACAACAACAGAGCAGCTGTCCAAGGTATGCAATGCAGTAATTCCAGCCCACAGAGCCCAAAGATGAATGAGAACCATAACAGAAAATGAAAACTACAATACACTGAAAACTGACACTGTGGCACACAGCAGAGCGGTTGATTTGATTTAGTTCAATTCAAGTATAATACGATGCCTCATAATAAAACAGTCTGTTTCTGAAACTGTGTGGACTGGCCTTTGAAAGTGTGTGAGCCAAGCTGATCTGCCAGAGATGTGTCAAATCACATCTCAAACACTCCCATGCCTGCCCTATTCTTAGCCTACAGGGCAGTTACCCAACTTACTCTAGGGAATGAGGGGGCCTTATTTTATCTTTGATGCAGCCCCAACAGCAACAAGACATCACCCTTACATGCTAAAATGCTTAACGTTGCAGCTCATGCCTCATGGTGGCAATGATCCACATGCCTCTGGAGATCCACTAAAGCCGACTTTGACATTCGAGATGATAAGGAGACACACACCCTCAGATCCTCTAACAGACACTTTAAGATAGTCGTCAGTGCCCAGACATGATGTAGTGGTTTAAACCACCATCTGTGGAGCCACATATAGCCCGGTGGGTCTTGGACCAAATCCCACTTGACACTCCTCTCTTGGGTCTACTCTGTGTCCGTCTGTGCCCTGAGACTGTCCACTGTCCATTCTCGAAAGCAGTGAGAGGTGGGGGTACTGCTGCACTTGCCAGGGGATGAGTGGAAAGATGGTTGAGGGACTTAATGACTTGAGAAAATAGAAAGAGAGATTTGATTACATGTCATGGGTAATTGGTTGAAATAATTATCTAAAAGGATGGATGGATGCTTGAAATGTCCATTTTCTCCTGTGGTATTAGTATGAATGCAAACTTGACCAAAAACTGATCACTTTTATGTAATTAACAGTATTAACAATATACAGTGTAAAATCAATTTAATAAACATGTTTGGAACATGGCAGGTGCTGTCAGTGATGGGGTACTTGAATTAATCTTTGTGGGGCTGCGGGGGTACATCAGACGGAAAAGGTTGGAAACCACTGCTTTCATAGCAGCTGGAACTGCCCCATATTTAAAGAAAAGCTGGAAAGCTACCTGACAATGATGTGAGAAACATTTAAAGAAGTGAGAGTGATCACATGATTGGTAACAGTCAGGTCAAGCAGAGTTTACACCTGAATCAGAGACTGAGCAGAGAATAACAAACACCTGATGCTGAGCTAATAAGAACGTCATACCGTAATCTGTCGTGCTTTGGCTCATTTCTACTCACATCATTAATAACGGTTGCGTTAAATATCGTTGCTGGAATGCTGCATTTTGCTCTGGAGTCGTGTCAGCTTACTGTAATATTTACGATGTACTTGCAGGGATTGCACATACCTTCACATGTGGGTATTTTCCAGGTTTACACTGACTCACTCCAGTGTTAGCAGACTTTCAAGTGAGATCTCAATACAGGTTCTATATCACAGTACCTTCCTGTGGTAGGGGTGGGTGATGTGACCAACAATTTGGATGACTGTATTTTTATTTTTTATTTTTTTTACGGTGATGTTATTATATTATGTTGCAGTATTACAAAAATAACGAGGACACTCCACTCATGATTCTACCTCTTTTGACTCTCAATGTAAGGGAACATATCTTCAGAAAGAAAACATGTGTTTACACGCTCCAAATTGGAATGAAAATTAGGCATAGGCCTACTTATGTTTTGGAAAGAGTGACCTATCCCATAATGTAGGTTAATTACTAGATGTAATGCGATTCATTCTCTGAGTTAGACAGGATGTATGGTTAGGCATCTTTACAGCATTTGCTTAACGTTCGCACAGTTTCTCTTGTTCCTAAATACTTAATATCCCAGCGTAGCTCCAGCGTGTGGGCCTACAATTGACGCTACTAGCCACATTAGCCATGGAACATGCTTACCAGCAAAATAAACTGTAACAGCAACAGAAAAATGGCAAAACTTGCAGGTTCTAAGTTTAAAGTTGGTAATGATCCGTCCTTGAGCTTCAGTTTTTAAGTGAATCCTGCTTTTTATAGGCCCTCAAAGCAGTCCAGAGTATAATGAGTAGTGCACACATCAAGTTAATCCACTGGTCACTATCTTAGCTTTAGCTTGTAGTGTGCACGATGAAGAGAGGGCAGTTATCTTGTCAGTTCCCTGCAAAACTCAAACCATAGCGTCAACTTGTAACTTGACTTGCTGAATTAAAACTACCTTTGGGTCGTGGGTGAAGCAAGCAGGCTTGATCTATATCACCACTACTGATCCACTTTGATGTCTGCCTCAATATCACCACACTATTTTACATCACATCACTCGCACATTATAGGTAAGGTGCACCACATTATGTAGTCATTTTGACTAATAAATAATTGCTGTTGGTTGTCAGTCACAGTCAGTCACATAATACACCATTTTGTACAATCCCATAATTAGACAAAATGGTGTAATTGTCAAAGGGTTCACCAAAAAAAATGGAAATTTTAAACTGGCCAGCTTGATGTTTACTGGACTGTGGAAATAACCAGCCATCGAATTGAGCAGGAATCGAGCCTGACTTCTTTAGTGGTCACCAGTTGTTAAAATGTAGTTTCAGTTCTGTGGTGAAAATAGACTCGTGAGTGTGTTTAAAGCTCCCAGTAACTACCAGTGTCTGGGAATGCAGAAGACATGTGGTGTACAGACTGTCAGCTGGCGGGTGAGATGGTTTGTCAGTCCATCCTTTTCACGCTATGACGTGTGATATAATGAGGAGCAGAGATGATGGATACCAGAGAAGTGATGTCATCGTCCAGGCTCATATGTTGTTGGTATGATTCGATTTTTACAGGGACTCCCCTGCCAAAGTCCAGGTGCTGTAAATTAACATCCATCAATTCATCCGTCCGTATTTTAAACAAATGATCTAATCTAATCTAATCTTTCTAAACCACCTGAACAATGGCAATTTCTTGCTCGGCTTTATTTTTACTAACAACAGAAATAGTGTTTTTTTAGTATGATACACTAGACATTTAGAATTTGAATATTTGAAATGTGGATCGTGTGTGTGTGTGTGTGTGTGTGTGTGTGTGTGTGTGTGCATGTGTGCATGGACGCTCGAGGATCTCTTGTGGTTGTGGTGATTCACAGTTTTTGATAAATCTACTTTATTGACTGCTGTGTTTCACTGGCTGCAGACTCCTCGCTCCTCTCAAGTGGCCGTTGCGGCCCGCAAGTGATCAGCAACTGCTTCAGTGTGGAATCTCGTTTCGGCTTGAGGTCACTTTAGTGTTGGTGAATTCTTTTGTTAGGATTTTCATCTCGAACGTGACATCTTACGTCGCTGGTGTTTTAGAACCTTGACTCCCCTTCATTCCACTACTCTCATGCGTACATGCTGGACACACAGCCTGCCCTGCACTCCCTGTTCCCCACCTACAGGCCCCCAGACACACCTGGTGGAAATCTGCACTCTTCTGAGTGCACTCTTCTATCTTTTATGTATTCATGTGCATTTCTTTGGACTTAAGACTGTTTAATATTTTTTTATGTTAACAATGGATCACATAACCATGGGTTTGTAACCCAGACTTAGACTGCTGTGTCTTTCTGGAGACTTTGTAAAATAAATCTATAATGATAAAGCCACCACTGACTGTCTGATGTCAGTCTGATTAATTATTCTGGTAGTTAGCCGTCTACTGACAACAATGATGCGTGGGTTGAGTCTGTCAACCAATCAGAAGCTGTCGACCAGTCAGAGGCTGTGTTTCTTACTGGGCATGTGTGTGGCTGCTATGATTTCAAGCACAATGCGCTGTGGAATAACATAGTTACTCAGGTAAAAGATAAGTTAAATGTTTTTTGTGAGAAATGAAAACGTGTCACCCCTGTCAGTCGTTCATGGTCTGTCACCGTGTTCCACTTGGGAGTGGCTCAGTCACATCCGACACCTAGTGGTCAAATTAGGTATTACCGGCCTCGTCTTTGGCTTAATATAACTCAATAACTTGCTCCATCTCATGCACTTCACTAACTTCTCTGAACTCACCATCTTGTATATATTCTTAAAATATATCAACGGTATGTTATAAAACACAATGCGCAATATGTATCAGAAACAGAAACCTGTGACTGATGCTTTCAGGTTTGAACACTGAAGAGCTCACAGCTTCATGACAATGTAATATGGCTTACATTGTTAGAGCAGGGGTCTGAGTTATCAAGGCTGGATGTGTTACAGATACGATGCAATGTTAAGACATTTTATGACATGTTACAACAGGAATTAGAAATCATTAAACCATACGGAGGATATTGATGCAAATGATGTGCAAATCTTATGACGGGAAGTAAAAAGCTGTTAAAGAGAATAAGCAGCATTGTAGGCTTGCTGATTTTAATATGAGCCTCTTGATATGATAATTTCTTTACTTTTATCAAAGCCATTGTGGTTTGAGGTTCCACAAATCTGGTATCCTGAACAGAGAGAGGTTTCTGACTGTATCAGTTTAAGTTTCACTTCCACATCTTTTTTCACATAATTTAGTACATTTTTATCTGTGACAAAAACAACACTATAATTATTTTGAATTGTAAATTGTACTATGATTGATGATACATACATACCTCTACATGAGACCCTCACTGAAATAATGCTTTTGTTGGCCCCTTAATCTTGCCATCACAACTTCATGCTTAACCCAATCCTTTGCTGAGCTGATGTTAAGATCAGGTGCTTCCTTCTTCACAGCAGCGTTTCCTTTACCAGGACTGCCTTTCTGTGGATTTTTGCCTCAGCTGTACTGCTGACAGTAATGTGATCCTCTCCAGACAGAAGAGTTTGTGCTTATAAATTTCATTCGACAGCTATATCTCTGTGGTATCTGTGTACTCTGAGGGTCTTCAGGATCAGATCTGTTTTTTAGTCTCGTCAGTGGTCGATTGTCCTTCCTGCCCTTTAACCATAAATTGGAGGGGGAGCAACCAGAACCATACACATCCTGTGTTCTGTAATACCTCAGCTTGTGACATGGACAAATGTTATTATTGAGTACTAATGAATTATTAATATGTTTTAAGTTTAACCTGATTAGTCTCTGCTTGACTCTTTGAATTTTTGAAGTACTTTTGTTTTTATCAAACACTGAACCGATGTGTTTTAAAGCTCTATGTGCTCTGCAAATTTTACTGCATTTCAGACATTATGGTCTGTAATGAAGGACTTTTCCATCAGGAAGAAAAATCAAATAGATTTGTAAATCATTTTTAACAAACCGGTTTATTGTGATTTATGAAGTGCTGTCGGCTCTCCGTAGTCAGCGTACCGCTCTCTCTGAGGCAGTGTGGCTCCACTTTGAATGTCAGCCACTGTGCCAGTGATCTGTTGATGTTGATGAAACTTCTACTCGTTACCGATGCTTTTTGATCATGCTCTCTAAACTTAACGCCTCCCCCGTGTTTTTTCACCCACAGGCCCTGAACAAGAAGGAGCACAGAGGCTGCGACAGCCCTGATGGTAATGCCTCCTACGTCCTCACCCCCAACACCGAGGAGAAATACAAGAAGATTAATGAAGAGTTTGACAACATGATGAAGAGTCATAAAATTGTATGCGGTATTGTAGTTTATTGTTGGTTTTCATCAGCTCCATCGTTCTTCACACTGATACAGATACTCACTTTATGTACGCTGATTATGCCACTGAGCGCTTCTCCTGACGCAGATTGAACCCTTGCTTCATAATGTCTGATGTCTGCTAAGAGACTGTAGCCCATTGGCTTTTTCTACCCACATCTGCTCAGCTAGGAACCGCACAAAAAAATTCCAATCAGTTTCCCTGCTTAACGTTGCTTTTTGTTTGGCACCTTCCCCACTGGCTCTGAAATCCTAATAGTTTCCGACCCTTTATTTTTGTTTCTGCAGCACATGTGGGGCCAAATGTCACATTTTTGTCAGTCAGTCAGTTGGTGATCATATTCTTGACCTATCTGTTGCTTCCTCTCCAGTCCACAGGCCTTCCACAGCAGAACTTCATGCATTTAGCACCAGGCAGTGTGTCGTACAGCTCCGGTGCAGGAGGAGGAGGAGGAGGGGGAGGAGGAGGAGGAGGAGGAGGAGGAGGAGGGGGAGCCACCTCCCAAGCTCTAGCTGCAGCCACAGCAGCTCTGGCTGACAGTGGGATCCTCTCCTCACCTCACACACACCTCCACAGAAACATTAACTCTCCACAAAGACCTCCCAGCACTGGAAACACAGGTGTGTGCATGTGTGTATGCTTGATAATCTAGGGGGGAAGGCAGATAATGAGATATTTGTCTTGCTGTTTTCTAACTCATTGCGTGCTCACTGAGCGTTTGACACTGCCACTGAAAACACAACAGTTGGTTCATGTAAATGTAGAAGTTTACCTTTTGTATGGGTTTGCCAGCATCTATGCCAAATAAAACACAGTCAGCAAATAGGACTGATAACGATCAGGAAAAAACAAATACCAGCAAACAAATTCTGAAGATTCTGTTTTTCGTTGGATACATGCTAGTGATTTCAGAACACAAACTGGTGGAAAAAGAAATCAAATAGCAATCAGTGTGTGTGTGTGTGTGTGTGTTTCTGTGTGTGTTGATCCTCAGGTGGTCTGCAGGGCAGTTCTGATCTGGCTTTGCAGAACGGGTCTGGACCAGTTGGTATGTATCTCTCAGGAGTCATAGAAGTCAAGTCAAGTCAAAGCATGCCTTAAAAAGCTGTACACATAATAAAAATAGCAATGAGCGCCTGAGCTGACTAGCCAATCAGCATTGCCAACTGATCATCCAAAGGAAGCCAAACTGTCCAATGAAGGGGCAATTTTTTGGAGAATTTTATCCTTCCCAAAACCAATTTTGGTACCTGATCTTTGAGTAGTAGCACTGTTTGGATGTGATATGATTGCTATTGTTGTTATATGGCCTGGATCAGGTAAAAAATGAACACATACAGAGAATTCTGGTATTATGTCGTTTGGCAGTGGTGACTGAAAAAGAACACAAATAAATACATTTAGAAACAAGTATCAATTCCTTTAAAAAGCTGTTAAAGTGCAGCCACAATTTAGTAAAGTAGACATTAAAGTAACATTACAGTAACTTGCATTTTGCTAGCTCTGGCTAGCGTTATACTAGCGGAAAACAATTCTTCTAAAGTCACTACTGCACATTGGAACATTTTCAGCTTAAATGCGAGTTGAAGCATCTGTGTTATGCCAGGGATTCACTGCAGAGTCATTCCAACCTTCTTTACAAACTGTCCTCATCTTCGTGCTCTCCCTCCCAGTACAGCATGTCTCATATGACCACTGCCATTATGTAATGTCAAGAGCAAGAAGAGATCAATTATTCATTATTATCTCTTGTATAATATATAGCCGTACTTTCTCCGTTCCAACCTCATAACCTCCCCCCCACTGATTTTAACACATTCCAAATCTTCAAATATTTCTGAACTCAGGTGCATTGTGCTTTCCACTAAAAAGAAAAGACTGCAAGAGGCTCTGAAAAGATCCCTGACACAATGTTGATTCGAACAGATCGCACACACCAGGGGCTTCTCTATGAATCAGTCAACTTGTCAGTCAGTCCTTATGGGAAAGTCAGAATTTCCTTACCATCATTTCTCAAAAAGTCATTGTATTTCCACATTTCTGTGTTCAGTGAATGGTTTCGTGGGCTCACCTGGTGGAAGCAGCTTGGGGAAGATCATACCAGCCAAATCTCCTCCTCTTCCACCTCCTGGGAACAGCCTGGTCGCTACCAGCCGCAAGACAGAGCTCCGAGTGGTCATCCCTCAGTCCAAAGGAATGATGCAAACACTGGTAAGTGTGTGCGTGGCGAACAACAACATGAAAACACACTGACAAATACGCAGCTACCACCTTATCAGTAGCTTATGAAATTGTGCGACTGAAAATGTTGTACTTCTTAGCTGCTCATGTACAACTCTGTAAAAACACAGGCCTTCAGACTTTTAAACTAAGTTCATTGGAAATCCAAACTGTTCGTGATGTTTTTTAAGACTGAGGGATGGTGGACGCAGACGAGCACAGAGTAAATAGATTATGCAAATTACCACTGAGCTGGTCAGCGACCTTTCAGGGCAATTGGTCTGACACCAGCTGGACCACATGTCTGGTGACTTTGTAAATGAACTCATTGTTCTTTTAACGAGGAGAGGATGTCACTGTTCAGGATTGAAGAATTCTGCATATCACTGTTGCCAATAAATTGCTTGTCTAATTTAAAATTAAAATTAAAAGAATCAGTTTTCAATAGTTTAACAGTTTTTTTTTACATTTTAATGTTTCTCACCATAACACATTGTGTGCATTTTAAAGGTCCAGTGTGTAGGATTTAGGGGGATCTATTGGCAGAAATAGAATATGATATTCATATGTATGTTAACATTAGTGTACAATCACCTGAAAGTAAGAATCGTTGTTTATTCATTGCCTTAGAATGAGCCCCTAATATCTATAGGGGGAGCGGGTCGTCCTCCATGTAGTCCGCCGTGTTGCACTGCCATGTTTCTGCATTAGCCCAAAACTGACAAACCAAACACTGGTAACAGAGAGGACTTTTCACATTTTTAGTGTCGGAAGTAGCTTCTCCTACACGCCTGGAAAGGGAGGGGGAGGCAAGGGGTATTTGGATGTTGTAATCTGCAAACTCACTACTAGATGCCACTAAATCTTAAAAACTGGTCTTTTAAAGCCTTACAAACAGACTAAATGCATTGCAAATGACATTTTCAAAGTATTTCTTCTTCTCCAACTTCATCACCACATTGCTACCCTTTACAGCCCTTGAGCGCCTCTAATTGACAATGTATGCGTCATAAGCCGATGTCTCTAGGTTATCAGACTAGATCCAAACAGATCAGGGACCTGTTTATCAAAACATTGTAGCACTATTGGTCAGAAACTTGTCAAGAAACCATCACTGTAATTATCCTTTTCAGTTTCTTCTGTCCATGTATGGTTCTGTCCCCACTTAAAAAGATGTATTTTAGCTTTTTCTTGCCCTTTTATTTTCATTATTTATGTGACGTTATTAGAGATTACAGCTTTACATGAAATGATATTCTTCATCATAGAAATCTACATAATTACTATTGTTGCTTAATATGCTATTCACAGCACTAAATAGCAGCCTATTGTTTAAGACATTTGACTGATAACTCCCCTAAACATTAATACAGAAGAAATCCACTATTTTATAGCCCTGGCTGTGCTGTTTCAAAAGTAGTTTTGATATATTGTGAAGCCAAAACAGCAAATGCTGGGGTTGCTACTGGTAATCACAAGGATAGACTATGTAGGCCTTTGGGGATATCTACAGTAACTAAAAGCCCACAGTAGGCGGCAACTTGTCCACTTTGTTGGAAAAGGAGTGCAGATTCTCTGTGGAAGCTCAAGTCAGGTTTAGACACAGTGCCACTAGAACTCATATGCAGAAATATATGCTGTTACGTTCTATTCACATTTCAAATTTTGGCACAAAAAAGCCCTCAGAAAGTGCATAGTACAAGTAGTTTGAATGATTAGAAGCATGAAATCTAACAGAGTTGGTGAAGCGGTCCTCTGGTCTGTCGAGTGAAGGAGACTTCAGAGCTTCTTGAGTCTTTCTTTCTCCGGATTGTACATTCAGCATCTGTGCTGGGTTATTGAAGTTATTGATTTGCCCTGAACTCCCTTACTGTTGCCCTTCCCTCCCACGCTGTGCTCCAACATGATGTAACGATTAGCAAACAATGGAAACTGAGACGTTTTTTTCTTTTTTATAGTGACCAGGCGGCTCCAGTATTCTGCTGAGGGATCCAGCAGACTTTTACATTTTGCAGTGATCCATCACTGGACAGCATTTCTTAATCCTCCTGTTATGAGTCCAGCCTTTTGGGAGATATGGTGTAATTGTTTTGAATAGTATTCATTTTTAAAAAATACAACTTTTTTCACGTTTTTTTTGTCAATTAGGGATATTCATCAGTATTACTAAAGTACTGTCTGAGTAAATTTCAGGTAAAGAAATGACAAATAATCTCACAGTCAAGACTGCTTCTCCAGAAAAGAGTTTATCATTGCAGTTTCTCATCATTCTGATTATTGCAGGTCACTGGATGACAAACCACTGGCTGTCATCGTGTTTGCAGTTAGCATGGCCTTTTTCAGCGGTCTGACAGTGTTAAATACCAGCTGTTATGGGTTGACACTGGCGTGCAGTTTAAGCATGCAACAGAACCATAAACAATAGCATGCTAATGTTTTCACAATGTGTAAGCCAACATAAGAGGGTAGTAGCTGCTCAGATGACAGCATGCATTTGTTTCTGCTTTTCATTCACTGCAGTAAAAGATGTTGAGTTGTGGTCAGACAGCAGCTCCTCTGTTTGATCATTCTGAAACTGCCTTTCCCTTCCTCCTCTATGCGCATGTGTCCATTTAAGCGTGTTATGCTTTAAGTACTGTGTGTGTTTTGCACAAACAGGCAAGAACAATACTGAGGTTGCAGATTTTTTTTTTGCAGAGTTTCTTAAAAGCAATATCCATAAGTAGCTTAGCAGGTCTGCCTTTCTTCACAGGCTGCATTTGTTGAACATCATCATTACATGTTAGCTACAGCTCTTCTCTACAATTCTCTAGTGTTTGTCAGTCGTGGTGAGGGGAACACCACAGATAACACCAGGAAAGAGGAAGGAAACAATACAACGCTCCATGCACTCACACTGGGTTAACTTTGATGACATGTTAACTCTAAGCATGTATCGGTTGGTTAACCCACTGTGTGTGTGTGTGTGTGTGTGTGTGTGTGTATAGCAGTGAATGACTTCATTCAGGGTGATGTCATTGCTGACATTATCAAGCTGGAATGCCAACACCCAGAGAGGAACAACACAAAACTTCTAATTACTCTTAGAAATTTGTTAAGTTAAAGAGCCACCAGTTTTTATTACCAGCAGCTTTACTAGCCAAGCATGAAGCATGCCAAACCAAATTGAAGAATGAAATGCATGCTGGTATTAAGTGTTTTTTGGATCAATCAAGTAAATTAACACTGGGGTTGTAGCAGTAGGTCTCATTCGAATTTCTTAATGAGACTGCAACCAGTTTAAATGCAAAACACTTAATCTTGCAAAGTAGCTCAAAATGAACCACATGATTCAGAGGATAAGAAGTATTTTCATTTCAATCACTGTTTTACAAACTAGGCCCTGTGTTTTGAAATACTTAGTAATCGGTCTGTGTTATAAAAATTGATTTATGGGTTAAGATTTAGAGATTCACTAAAGACATGGTAATATAAACCATCAACATCCATCAACAGCCAGGTGCTCTGTTCAGCCAAGTTCAGGCACACACTCTGGAAGCTGGAGGCAAGTTAGAGCAAGTTAGAGTCCAAATGTAGGAAAGTAGTCAGTAAAGCATGAGAAGATGTGGTGGGTTAATAAAAAGTGGGGACACCAGCAGGTAAATTTTACATCATGCCTAGAATACAGTGTAAGAGTACTCGAGGTTTGATCTCTTCCGTTAAAAGGAATCAGTTCTCCCTGGTAGTTGATAGACTCAATCTATACTGACACCATGTGGTTGAAATGGGGCATCACAGGTATGTTCAGTAAAACTGACATGGAAGCACGGAAAGGAAGCAGACAGAGTGAAGTCTGTTTCAGAGTCTAATGAATAAGCTTAGTGAGTGTGTATCTGCTTTTATTTATTTTCAGAGTAACCAGAGGCTGAGTGGCAGTCAGTCCAGCCAGCCTCTGTCCACCCCAATGGTCTCCATCACCACACCCAGTCTGCCTCACCAGAGTATGGCCTACTCCAGCATCAACTCTGCTTACAATAACGGTACCTGATGATTATTAGTATTTGTTATGCGTTGCTGTCATTAGCGTAGCCCCTGAGGACCAATGATACGGCCTAAAAAAAAGATGCTGAAATGTTGCTGTTTTTCTTTATTTTATTACATAAATTCATGGATAAGTTACATGATCATTTATGTGCAGATAAAATTTCAAATGAGAGGACAGGAGAACCACAGTAACACATACATAATATGTGCCGTTTTGCCCAAAGAACCCCACAGGGCTGCGAGGTCAGATGGTTCAGACATTCTTAGCATGAAGCTACATATGGAAGACAGCTCTTTTGGACATTTTGTTAGGATTAGAATTACTATATCTCTGTTGTGAAAAGATGCAAAAATACATATAAAAAAAGTATAAAGATATGCTGTATAAATATGATTATTTTTATTCAAAATTATCACCAAATGCCAACATTCATGTGTCTTCTCTGCACGTGATGCTAAAACTCCAGTGAACATTGGTGAAACTGAAATAGTTTCAGGTGGTTTGACAGCTCTTTGTGGGAATGTGAGCAAAGTATCAAAGAAGCTTTTCAGTCTGCCACTGAGCTGTATGAAGGAATCGACTCGACGTATCAGTCATCATTTATATGCCATCTCTCTCTTTGTCAGATTACTCGCTGAGCAGTGCAGAGCTGTCAGGCTTCAGCGCCCCTGCAGGTCCTTCTTTGGGCTCCATGGCGGCATGGCAGCAACACCAGCTGGGCTCACTGGGGTAAGGACCTGACAGATAACCTGTCTCTCCTCACTGTTTTTACTGTTTCACTGTTTGGTAAGAGTTTTAGTAACTGCCATGCTGCCACGCTAGACTGCTGATGGCAGTGTCCTAAATTCAAAATGTTACTCAAAGTAACATCACATTTTCTAAGATCGTCATGTTTTATATGCAAAATAATAGTAACAATAATAATAGTAAGTGAACACTTGAGTAAATGTGTTAATATTCCAGGTTTCAGTTTCAGTATTGGCCAACTAGAGAGAAAATGTCTTTTCTGCCTGCGTACCTGTTAGTTTCACCACTAGGTGGCACCTTCACTCCACAGTGACAGCCATAAAACATCCTCCTCCTCTGTCCCTCTGCCTGTAGGTCAGGCAGCTCCAACCTCTCCATCAACACCAGCCACATCAAAGCCGAGCCGATCTCCCCACCCCGCGACCACGTCAGCCAATCAGGGTACATGACCCAGGCTCATGCCCCTCCTCATCATCACTCCTCCACCTGCTCATCCACCAGAGCAGAGATGGGGAGGTCTCCTGCAGACAGCGTCAGCTCCTCCTGCAGCTCCCACGAGGGCGCCAGCGACCGGGAGGAGCAGCAACGGCTGGACTTCCACTCTCTCCCTGTGAGTCGGTCAGAGAGTCCGACGGTCAAACGAATGCGAATGGACAGCTGGGTGACATAAACCCCGCAGTCACATGATGACACAACACCAGGGCAAACGCAGGAAGGACACTGTTATGCAATGTGGATTTTATTGATGTGTTATTTTTCATTAAACTATCTGTTGGTATGTCTTTTTTTTTTTTTTTTTGGTGGTCACGTGTTTGAAAAGGGTTGAGCGAAATTAGCCTGAAAATTCTGGATACGTCAGAATCATCTCATCACCTTTCAGGAAATCTTCATTTGTACTTCACACACAACCATCCATCCTTTATAAAATGGAAATCACTGAAGCATCACAGACTGATAATGTGGGTCCAATTGCAGTACAATCTGTCATTGTCTTATCCAGTGGGATGCAGTACAGTACGCAGAAGAATCAAAAAGGCGAGATGTGGTCAGTCAGTCTCGTGGCTTCATGATGTGGGTAGTAAAGAAGTGCTTCTGGATGTCTCCCACTGGGTGTCACCCAATTCATTTCTGATCTTCTCAGGGTTGAAACGTTGAGCAAGTCCAACATGAAAGCAATAGTCCCTCCACATCATCCCTGTTCTTCTCTTTATAAAAACACTTATTTATATTAGCCAAAGCAGTATGCTGTTTGTGTGTGTGTTTTTATATTGTGCACAGAATAAGACAATATTTCATTCAGAGTTCAAACTGAAAGCCATGGACACTTGCTCTTTATGTACTACCAAAATATGTCATTATTGTTTTGTATATACTATCTTTAATATATATCACTTTTGGTGTAACTATATATTGTTAATCTGTGTGTTGTATCTGCATGACACCACCACCTTGTTTTACAAAAGTAGGCTATATTTTTGTGGATGACAGCCATAACTGCAAGGCATTGTCCTTTCCATTCTCATCAAGCGTCTGCTGGATAAATCTTTTTTGTGAAGGACAACATGTTGCACTATCTTGAAACCAGGTATACAAAAATATACTGGGAGGTAATGCACTCTGGAAAACATATTTTAATGAACAAATTTAGCTCTTCAGAAATTGAGACAAACATGGCACTAGATAAGACGGAGAGATAAATCCGGCCAGACTGATAAGGTGAGGTGAGGATACATCAGCTCATATGGGACAAGATGAAATCTGCTTTTTTGATCACAAAGAGAAATGCATTTCTTAACTAACCACAGATAAAGGCTAACTGAAATATGTAAATGCACACAGTACTGCTGCTTTTGTCATACAGATTCATGTACAACCCTGAATCCAAAAAAGCTGCGACATTGTGTGAAACATGAATAAAAACAGAATTCAGTCACTCACAGACAAACTGTGTTTACCGACAAGAGTTTTCCAAACTGTTCCTGAGCCCATGTAGTAGCATCCTTTCACAAAGTGGTGAACCTTGCTCCATCCTCCAGAAATTAAATATGTCTTCTTTAAGTGTTTATCAAAAACTTTTTGGGGCTCAGGGTTGTACATTATTACGACAGAGTGACAGTGAATCGGTTTGAATTTAGAGGAATGCAGAGGGATAGGCTGGAGAAATTCAGTTTTCTGATGTTGGACATAGGGATTTACTGAACGGTTGTGTTACTGAGCAGTAAAACACTAAATGCTGAGAAAATGAAACGTGGTGGTACAAGGTAGCACGTGGTGACGAGTGCAAAAGCTGCAAGAGGAACCACAGTGGTTCCCCTGAATGAGTGTGGGCTGGAAGCATATCAGTCATGGGCTTGAGTAGTAAGAGACAATTGAGAGAAGAGCGAAAGTTTTAAAGAAGGACGAAAACATCTCGGGTTCATAAACAATTCCAGTATGTCAGAGAGTGTCATCAGTCCACTCCTAAAGCAATGCTGCATTTTCATGACACCAGCCTTATGAAAAAGGCATCTGGTATCTGGATATGCCAGCTGCAGACCATAAATGGAAGATGTGGCAACTGTGCAAATCACTACTGCAGAGGAAGTCAGTGATTGGTTCATGGGAATGCAGGAATGAGACAAGAAGGGGAAAAACTGGAGAAAAAAAACTGTTTACAGTCAGTTCTGTTAGAAAAGGCCGACACTGATAGTATCAGTATGTACAAGACTGGACTGTTATCATCTTTATTCTCTAACAGCCTGCTGGAAACAGACAGGAAGTGTGTAGTTCACAGAGGATGTACTGGGTAAGTCAGATATTGTTTGTATACAGCAGACCCAGATTAAACTGCGCGTTCTTTGGTAGAGAACTGGGACAAGAATAAAATGACTACATCCTGTCAGCAGGTAAGATATAAATGAAGTGGAAGAACTTGATTCAGAAGAGATCGCTGATGATCTATTGCAGGAACAGATATTAGTGTGCAGAGTTTACTTGTGAGAAGAAAAAAGGTCATGTGATTTTGTCTTAAAGCATCTCAATTCAGTTAGAAATTTTGAATTTTGGTCAGTGATTAAAACAAATCTTAATGGAAACATACTTAATATTAGGACCATTCTGTTGCTTAACTGCATACTCCTATGAAGTCGAATGAGCGGCTCTTGAGTGGCCTTAGTGCAATTAACATGTATAATTTAGGTATAATAAAAGCACGTTATCTGACCACAGTAATCGCATGAAAAATGTCTATACTTGTAGAGGATTACACTAGTTCAGATGAAGAGAAAACCACACTGGCCAAGGCCTCATTCACCCAGTGCACTGAGGTGGAGAACTGGAGGGTGGAGGGATTACATGCACCAAGGTTAATGGGAACGATGAGCGCAAACAGCTGTTTGAGGAGAGGATTAGGTTTATGTGCTCTACAAAGAAGTATAGCAAATAAAAAGAAGCTTTTTCTTTCTTTTCTGGTGGACATATTCGAGGACGAGTTGACTCCAGCTGGGTTCGGCTTTACATCTAACAGTCACCTCACAGGATGGTTTTGCGTGATTACACCCCTGACTCCTCAAAAGGATTCAGTCATTTATGGAACACAATCTGGATTTTTGCATATTGAAGTGACTTCAGACTAAAGCACATCTGGATTGCTTCTGCTTGGCTGGAGCTCAAACTTACAGCTCTAGCTATGCAGATGTCACTGCCGGGCCTGCATAAGTATGAAACCTATCTTTCAGACAAGTGTAGGCTGTGTGTGCACTTGACTTACTTTTAAGGTCTCAACCGGCTCAAAGCACAACACAGCACTTCCACTGAGATTTAGCAAACATGCTCCACGCTCTCACCCAACTCAAGTTTGGTGGAGTGACCGCCGAACGGAAAACAGCTTTATTTTGAAAATACAAGCTGAATGGAACAATCTTATTAAAAAAACATGTATTAAGCATCCAGTGAATGACTACCATAATATTAGGTTAAATAAATGTATTAAACGTGTGTTCAGGCTATCTTACTGCTAAAAAAAACTAGATAAAACATATTTAGCCAACATGTTATCGCTCTATGTAAATTTTCTAGACTATTGTCGGGTGTTATTTGGTGCGCGCTCGCAGGCGGAAGTTTTATTTTGAAAGTCGTATCGTAAGAATATGTGTTGTGTCTGGCTTGATGTTTGATGCTCGCGGACAGGAGGAAGTCTTCTCACAGCCACATATTTTTACGGTCGGTACGTCCTGAGCCGCCGCCGTCGTGTTTCTTACACCGGCCATGAGGTGAATGAGAAACACTCTCCAGAGGTTCTTGGCAGCGGAAAAAGGTAAAAGTTGACTCATTATTTCCTCTTCTAGGGGAGAAGCAGAACGTGAACAAGTTTAGTTACCTGTGGGGGTCTTTGAGGTGGAGCTAGTCAGGTGAGCCTCCTTCCTGCCCAGAAACGTGTCCTCTGGCGGACAGATGAGAAGCCTCGGCGGCTCTCAGCTCAGCTCTTGCTTTGCTCTCTAACTTCGTGGGAATTTTCCATTTTTGCGTCTGTGTGGAAGGAGGCTGAGTCAGTGACACACCGGTCCCAGAGCAACACCCCGCCGGACACAGCGAGAAGCCGCCACTGAGAAGTTTGCGGTCATTTTTCAACGGCTGGTGCTTGTTGGCCGGTGTGTGTTACCTGCCGAATAAAAGAGCAGCCCCCTATCGACTCAGTGACCGATAGTTGACATGCAGTAGTGTAATTAATCCTTTCCCAGAGGCGAGATAATGTAATTTTCAATATTTTTGTAAAGGAGATTGGTGTGAGTTTTTCTTAAAGAGCAGCAGGTCACTTTTAGGCAGTGTCATCGCAGTGAGAGGAGAGCGTTGATGTGGCTTTTCCAGGATGCATTTTTAGAGAAGTACTATAGTTCACAACCTGAGCCTGATCGCTTACTTTCACTAACTCTGGATGCAACGTGAAACCTCTTTGAGGTCATACTTGGCGTCTCAAAACGGTATTTACCAAAGGACGTCCAGCATGCTGCAGACCCAGAGGCTCGGGGTCTTGTTTATGTTTCCGCAGTATACAAAAGCTTGTTACCACTTAACTAACAACAACAAAAGTTCGAAAACTGCTGGAACTGCAGATTTTTTTTATTCATGCATGAGCTAATAATTCCTTTCTTGTGATGTTTTCCGCAGTAAGCCTCAGTCTTGCACCATATCAAACTGAAGCAGTTTCAGGAAATAGCCTCTTGTCTTGTTCAGGCAGGGCTGCTATGCGGTTGCACAACTCAGCCCACCAGCTGAGAAGAAAACATAAGAGCCATATCAAGTCTTTGAAGGCTACCATTTTTTTAAGGTAGCCAATCACACATAAATTATTATGAGAAGATTACTGTGCAGAAGGGATTAATAAATGAGAACATCTGATCCACCATGATCCAGGGCTGCCCAAAGTGGGTGCCGTGGGCCAAAGTTGGCCCGCCATCATCTTGATTTGTCCAAAGTTCCTCCATGTCAAAGTGTCATTGGGCAAGATGCTGAAGCCTAAACTGCTCCAGTGTGTGTGTGTGTGAGTGTGTGTGTGTGTGTGTGAGAGAGAGAGTGTGTGTGTGAGAGAGAGAATGCACAAATGTGACATGTTATAAAGCAGTGCAGTGCCTGGCAGTGTGAATGCATTACCATATTCTGAGCACAGCGGGCAGAGTTACACTTTAGGGAAATTGGTATCTTAGTGCCATTTTGCATCTTAACAATTCAAGACAATAGGTGTTTGCTTGCAGCCTGTGGCTCTCCGTTAAGTTTCAGTTTTGCCCCTCCAAGGGAAAAAGTTTGGTCACCCCTGATCTGTCTCTTTCAGGCGGATGAAATCATTACTTGTTCATCATTCAGGCCTCTAGAGTTTACAGGACCCAGTCTGCAAAAGCACTTTCATGTGTAACAACGGATTAACCCAGCATCTTTCTAAAATGCTTTCATCTGTTATTTGTATTCTATGGGGCATTATGTAAAATCAGTGTCTTTGTTTTTTGGTGGTGGTGACCTCATTTGGGAATGAAAGTAGAAATATGTGCATGTTTTCTATATGCCATGGGTCCATGTGTCAGTCTGCTCCAGCAGCTGTAGTTAGGATGGCTTATTGTATACAGGATTCCATCAATTCAGATTCATTTTAATGAATTTAATCATCATTTGCATAATTTATAGTAGCAAAGGTTGACAGTTAAAATGCTATTGAGGTGAAATATACGGACACAACTTGTCCTCATATGACTCTTTTATAGAGCAGAGATATCAAGTTTCAGTTATTGTCATTTTACAACACAGGGTTGCACAGTAAAATGTCAGTTGTTGCTCCTTCATGCTACAAATACATCAAACATGAATCAGTCTTTTTTTAGGGAAATCTGTTATTTGATTAGCTGCAAGCATCATAATATTAGTCTGAATATATGCTTTTATATAATAGAATTTTTTAATACTACAGGTACTGCAGGTTCACTCGTGTATTTGTTCTCTGTCCTCTGGCCATATTATTTTGGTGTAACATACTGTCACTCTCTATGATCTGACTTACTTCAGAGCACTTACAGTCTTGGTCATTTTGTGTTTCCCTCTTTTTGTTTCATCTACTACTATTCTACTTTTTATCTACATCTAGGTTCAGTCGTTTTATTAAATGCTGCGACCTTGGACCCTCTGCACTGTTGGTTGCTTGCTTATCGTGATCTATGTGATGAATCATGTTTTTGTTGGCCGTCTCCCAGAATTTCCCTTCACGTAAGATAGCCAGATAAATGACTAAAATGTGATGTAAGTCAGGGTAGTGAGACACGTTTCGGGACCTTTTTGCCTGCAGAAAGGACGGATGCTCCAGCCGTGTCTCCTTGAACTGGGCTGGCTTTGCGCCTGCAGCCTTCACGTGTCCACAGACTGGGCTGGCACTGGCCACGCACTGTAACAGGGATGTAATTTGCCATTCAAACATGATCAGGCTCATATTTTTAAATCAGGGTTTGATGGAAGCGTACTTCTCCCCATTAACAAATTGGAATCACAGCAGGTCTGACCATACCTGGCCAGCTGTGCGGCCTGTGCATTTAAAGGATATCTGTCTGGTCCAGGTTAAGTCTGCCTAACCCCTCTGGCTTGACTGGCAGTTGAAATGAGTGTCATGGCCCTCTCAGCTGTGTGGCCACCTGGTCCTATATCTCACTTACATGATTACACAAGGGCCCTGTTTTATAAGCAGTGGACTGTTAGTTTCACAGTTTTGAGACTACGCCTTTAGTAATACACAATTTACACATAACTGATTTCATAGTCAAATCAAAGCTTCCGTGTCCCGCTCATTGACACCTCACACACACTGTTATTTGCACACACGGTTAATATGGTCTGACGCTTGTAATATTTGTAACTGAGCTTTTTAATAACTAGGACTTTTATCACAGTGAGTGCAGTGTGCAGCTCAGGAGCATCTAAACACTGCAGGTTTAATCCCAGTCTCAGTCAGTACCTAAGCTCAAGAACAACGTTAATATAAGTGACTGTGCAGCAAGCACGCACAAGATTATTTGGCTAAAGCTGCTAAATGCCTCCATATACATTAACTTTCTCTCCATGTTGCTTTGTTTCTGGACTCTGCATGGTCTGTCGGGGGTCATAGACATACAGCACCTCCGTTCACGTTTGACCTCATTTCTTTTACTTGCTTGTAAAGTTGTTGATGCTAATTATAAGTTGAGTGGAAGGTGCTCTGACATACCGTAAGGCTATGTAGCAAAACACCCTAACAATGTGATGTAATGGCAACACAAGGGATGCAGGCTGTTAGCCCTGCAGGCTGTCATGCAGGTGAACTGGTTTGTGTGCTGCGACCAGTGCCACAGTAACTGGAGGTGAAAGACATTCCGGTTGTAATATTTATTGGACTCTTTAGTCTCCACCAAGTCCGGAGGGAAATATCTGGACGCTTGTTAGCTGTAAATGCTCCATGGTGCTGGCATGGTGCTTCACTCCACTACAACTCCACCAGCCTTTTATGTGACTCAGGGACACTAAAATAAATGAGCTGAGAGCAAAACATAGACTTCTCCGATTTTTGTCCAACAAACAAAATCCCATGTAATCAGAATAATTGGATTACAATTGTAATGGCTTGAAGTCACAGTGAAGGGGAAGTTAGAGCGTCTTTAGTTTTAATGATTTTGTACCATCGGGTTTACTTACAAGAGGCATTAAATCAAATCCTTCAGATGTGACTGGAACATTAAACTCAGCATCGTTCAGCAAATACTGCATGATATGGAGCTATAGGGGGATATAGTGCTCTCCAACTACAAAGTTTTTGCCAGCTGGCATTAGGCTTGGTACAGTTATTACATAATGGCGATGGTGATTCATTTTGCGTAATCTTTAGAAATGTTTCTGTTTGCTTGTACTAAAACAGCTGGATGAAACTGACAGAAATGTCATATTTCCACGTTGTTTTCCACGGTTTGACGTTGTAGCTTTTTTAATGACGTGGTTTAATGGCACCTGAGTGGAGAATTAGTGCCACTAACCGGTTATCTCGAGGCACTTAACTTGTAATGTTCACATAATGGCAGTGGATGAAAACGCACGTAGCTTTGCATTTGCTTTTGCCGATTTTCTGCAAATTTGGTAGAACTTTTTGCTCCATAGAAACCTGGATAGAAATGTTGCAACAAATAGAAAGTAAACTAGGTATGTTTCTACTATGTATACTTTAAATAAACTGTTCCTTTCCTCTTGAATTATAAACAGATCCACGGTCAGGCCGCTGTCAGGCCCATCAGTGGCCATCATCCTTTTTCTCTGCCTGCTGTCTCTCTCTCACCAATCCAGTCATCCACCATCTAATCCGTGTATTTGGGTCAGGCGAGAGAATTCTGAATCCAGGCTGCAGATATCTGAGTCATCAGTTTACTCATTTTCTCCAAACTTGTCATAGAGATAAGTGGTTGTAGACTAACAGTTAGTAAAACAACTACAGCTCTCCTCTAGCTTTACTTGTTCAGAATAATATCCCTTTTGGAAAAAATATCATTTCAGGATGACCTGTCGTTGTGCACTTTGTTACCAGCATCTGAAATCAGGAGGCGCATTTTGAAATGCTTGGAATCTCAAACTGCATTGTCACTTTCACTCCTTAACATCTCTTTTGTAAACACTGATTCTTGTCTTGTTCCTTGATCTGTCACCTCCCTTTGTCTTCCTTGCCCCCACCAACTGATAACATGACGGGTCATCGGTCGCAGTTAATGACAATACAAAGTCTGAGGCCAGTAGTAAGAGGCTTATATAAAATCAGGCCTCGTCAGGGCCGGCAGCAGCAGCTCTGGGCAGGTACTGCTGCAGTTTGTATTGCAGAGATCATTTGGAACGATGACAGCTTAAAGCATTAATGACGCATCACAATATGCACAGACCGCTTTGTCTACTCATGGTTCGTTCATTTCATTTGAAGAAGAGATCCAGTTTATAATAAGAGTGACTTTGGATTGGGTAAGCTATGATTGCATGATAGATGACTCAGCCAAATACACATGTGTGCGCACACACGTACACACACAAACAGCTGTTAAGCAGTGGCTGCATTCCAAAAATCAGGTTGGACCTCGCTCCGTTTTTACACCCACCTGTACAGTATAATGCAGAGCTACGGTGTGTGGTGGCTGCACAACCCACTGCCCTAAGGCTGCAGCGCAGAAACATCCCAACCACAGCAAAATAAGAAGAAAATATGCAAATGCAGGCAGAAAGCAGCGTCTCTGCAGATAAACACACCACCGCACACTTCTAGTGGCTCATAAGTGATGATTGAGAGGGGTTACGTCTGTGTGTGTCTATGCATTGTTTTTTAGGAATATCCTGCATAGTATACCTTTAAAATAATCTAATCTCAACCAGTTTTCAGCCGCATCTTCGTGGTCTTTGTGAGACCTTCAAAGACCATGGGATGCAGTTGAACGATTGTAGGAGCAAGCAGGTGGACCTTTGAGTTTACACTATGTAAACAAAGGTCACAAATTCACTTTATTATTCACATTTTTTCTAATGAAGGAAAATGTGAGGACACTAAACAACAGTTTGCAGTGTTATTGCATCATACACACATTTCTCCTTTCACACATGTACATACATACATAATTTTTGAGAACTGCACCTACAGCCCAGAGCATGCTAAGCTTGTGGTTTTGGTTATTACGAGCATCTTAGTTGCCGTGTCATTTCATTTTGTTTGCTAGTGGGTGGGATCATTTATATGCAGCGTCACTGCACATTGGCCTGTGTTCAATAAGGGTCCACTATTTGACCTTTCATGGCCTGTTGAAGTTGCACACAGCTGGATGAAAAAGCATGTGAAAGATGCAAATAATGTTCAGGGTTAGGGGTATTATCAATACATATTACAGTTATCAATATAAGAATGATCGATTAGTTTATGATAATCTTGGGCAACATTAGTTTTTTTGCTCTTTTGTCTCTAATTAAAGAGCTAATAATATGATATCTGCTATTGATAAGAATAAAACAAAATAATTTCTCAAAATGTCAACCTATTGGTTTAAGTTACAGTTAATCAGGAATGTTAGATTTTCATTTCCTCATGAATACAGTCACCCTTTAATAGTGATCCAGACCAAACTGAGCTTCATTTTCTGTTCATATTTCATCTGAGTTACATGTGGCCAGAAAGAATCTGAGTCTGACAGAACTTACCCAGCCAGTCGTGAGTGTCTGGAATTGCAGCGAAGTCAAAGACAGACATTTACGAATTGCAGACAGTCATAGCTGTGCACAGTGACTGACTCCTCTCTGTCTCTCTTTTTGTTTTAACTCTAGCTGTCAGTGATGTCCAGATCTTAGACACAGACCAACCCTCCCTCCCATCATGGACTCCAAGAAGACAGGCGTGCTGCGGCATCTCCGCCAGAAGATGCTGCCACACCTCCGGCGAGGCAAGACGAGCCCGAACAAGTCGCACGTCCATCACGAACACATCCTGGACAATCGGATGAGCTCCTCCGTTCCCGACATGAGAGACATGAGGCAGGAATATGCTCACGTCTCCTCCAGGAGGCAGCTCCAACAGTACAACTCCCCCAGCTACAGCAGCCCCTCCTCACCATTTGTAAAGTCCGCTAGAGGCCCGGGAGCAGGTGGGAGTGGCCTGAAGATGGGAGCAGTTGGTGGAGAAGCTGAGACGAGTGAACACAGACTAAGTGTGCCTGTAGTCTGCACAGACTGGGCCTCCTCCCAGGAGTCACTCAACAGTGTTTGTGAAGAGGAGAAGAGCACCCCGGAGACAGACTACAGATCTGCTGGGGGCATGGAGCCCGAGGAGCTGGCCCTGCCGGAGGTGATGACCGTCTACAGCCCAGACCTTCCCTCTGTGCAGGTGTCCCAGGACAGCTCACAGGTACAGGCGCTGCGTTTGAAACAGATCACACAGATCATTCCATCATCAGATTTGTCGATTGTTTAACAGTGAGCTTCTCTGTGACAAACAGGTGAAGAGAGCGTACTTCTAAAAAACTGGCTGCTTTAGTGCACATTTCCGGGTGTGAGGTGTCAGGTGTATTTGCACAGGACGTCCAAAGTTTAACTTGGAGGAGCTGGATGGAGTTGAAATTCAAAATCAATAGTCTACAGCAGCATTTGGCAAACACTGGCTGTTTGTGGTTTTGTAATGTCAGGGCATGAGATTGAATGAGTCGCGTCTATGCAACAATATGACACTTGACAAGGATGTGGATTAAAACGTGACTGCCACACTGGCACGGTGCACCTTATCCTTAGCAAATTGATCTTTTACTGTACAATGAAGGTAAGACAAAATATCACTTAAACTTTTTTTGGAGGCATATCTAAAATATTTCTAGTCTGGATGGATATAGTCATTTCCATAGATATTGCCATGCATATATGGCAATAGGTGGCAGAATTAAAAAAGATGTGCAACTGATACTGCATGTCTGTTAATAGTTATTTATTCTCGAATTAATAAACTATTTTCAACTACTTCAAGCCATGCCTGGTGACTAGCTGACCTGTCAATCATGGTTGTCACTTCATATGATAGTCGTTTTTTGCAGCAAATTATGCAGCCTGCAGAAATTTGTACATATCCTTGATTTGGTTGTTCCAGAAAAGCTTAATCACTGGGCAGCTATAAAAACCTTATGTCTTTAGTGGTGCCACAGTGGAGACTTCTTGAGTATTGATTCCCTCAAATGTCACGTTGCTATTGCCTATTGCCTCCTAGTAGTCACTAGATTGGCTTGAACTAAGACAAAAGCAATTACTGCCATATTGAGACATGCATAACCTTTCTACACCTTTATTTAATCAGGTAATCTCATTGAGCTCAAGATCTCTTGTGCGAGAGAGACCTGAGTGGAGTATGAAGGAAAACAAACATAGGCAAACATATTGAGAAATCTATACAAACAACGTAACATCATATTAGCAGAGACAAAACATAAATAGTTCAGTGAGGCTCATGTATATAGCTTTGTCTGTGAATAATTTAGCATTATGATATAATGACTTTTTAGATATTCCAACCTGTAAGTTGGCCATCTTGCAGTGTCACAGTAGTCTGCATTTCCAAAATCATTAGAAAAAACTGGACACAAAGACTCAAAGGATTGCCAAAGTCAGGGTATGTATACCTTCATGAGCTAATATTGGCCGTGTTTACCCCCAGTCTGTGAGATCGGAGTCGTGTCCTTTCACAATCATGTTTGCTGTTTGAAAGCTCATATTTCAGTAAATACCTTCTCCAATGGCTGATGCTATGAACAAAAGAAAGCAATTATCTTATGTCATGTGCACCTGCGTTGCAGGACACTTAGTCAGAGGGATCGCTTTCTCTGTAGGGGAAAGGTGCTGTGCCGAGTTGTCACATGTCTTCGCTTGTCAGTTCAGAGCTACTTCTGTTTTTAAGTGTCAGAGTCATTTTTATTTTTCCTCTAACGGTGCTGTTCCTGAATTCCCCAAAACATTTATTGCCTGGTGACATTGTGGGAGGGGTTTTGAGGAGACCGGATGTGGCCAGGGTGCAGTAGGACAGCTGAATGACATGAGGGAGTCACGCTGGTTCTTCACAGATGAAAATGGCTGAACCAAACAGAGCAGAGAGTGAATGTTGTCTAATGACTTAGCGCCACACCCTCGATGGTCTTACTGTGATGACATGGCATTTGGTGCAGCTAGCTCCTAACTTATGTCAGCGCAAAATCTTTTCTTTGCCTTTGAAACCTGTTTCACAAAATCAAGAGAAGTAATCTTAACCGTCATCACTTGTCCAGGGAAATATTTCACCATCTGCCAGATGGATTGAGCTTCAGGGAAATGTGTTCAGACATGCATGTCCTGCTCAGGATGAATTGCAGTCTCTTTGGTGATCCCTTGATGAACTTTTCATCTTGTACCTTCATCAGGTCAAAATGTCATTTTTCAGTGCTGGGATTTATGACCAAACACCTTTTAAAACCACTGACATTCCCATCAGCCTTAGCTGTACTTTGGGTTTAGTGTTAATTAGCCACATGTTAGCATGCTAGCACAATAAATTAAGATGAATATGGTAGCATGTCAGCATTGCCATTGTGAGCATGTTAGCATGCAGATGTGGCTCATTACAGCCTCACAGAGCGGTTTAAGGCGGTCACTGTGTACGACAGTGCTGTACTTACATGAAATTACATTTAACTCTTCACAACAACATTGCAGCATAAGAAAACTGCAGGCAAGTCGGGTCAAATCAAATTGACTTGACTTGATTTGACTTACTGTACAGTTCAGACAATGAATGTATTGTACACACAGTGTAAAACCAGGGGGGCTAACAGGGGCACAGCAGTTCATTTTTTCCCTGGGGCCCCAGAGCAGGTTAATCCGGCCACGATCTCCCAAACTCTCTTCAACTTTACCCTTAAAATTTGTAGGAACATACACCAGAGAGAAAAAAAACATGCAACAGTCTGGAAAATCACCATTCTTGTCTTTATTCCTGCAAGTGCATTTTTTTGGCCAAAAACCCAGATGCACCTCATAGGTTGCCTAAAGATCTGTAAAAATTGTCAATATATTGCATAGTACTCAGTCCCTCATGGTTTAAAGCCTACAAGGAGGTAAAGGCTCAGAACTGTAGACACAGCAGGGCAGAAAGACAGCAAATTCCCTTTTTTCCAGTGCTATGTTCTGTGGTTTAATGCTGCTCTGTCCCCAGGATACAGGAATTTTTAATAAATACTCAAAGGATTTGTGCTGGTGGTAGAAATGCCAAAGAGATCAGTTCCTGAACCTTTGACTGATCAGCAGACAAACATTGCTCTTTCATTATCTGGGACTTTCCGCCTCATATTTCACATGATGGATTTTTAAAAAAACATCTTTGCCTTCACAGTATGATAGTCACGATTTCAACGGTCATGTGTTAAAAGACGAGGACAACCAAAATGTAAGTCCTGCTCTCCAAGTTGGGCATTTTTTTCGTTTGTATCTAGATGCAGTGTTGCTGACCTGATATAATTTTGATTATTATTTACTATGTTGTCTACTAAGATTTATCTCACAAATAAAGCATGTTGAAGAGGTGATTGCAGGTGGCTTCATTGCTGTGTTTAAAAGGACTGTGCAGTGGAGGGTTTCTGTCAAGTGGCTGTCATCGTGTTTTTTGTGATGTATTGTGCAGACAGCAGCGTTGTGCTTTGGCCGACACACACTCATGTCAAAGTTTAATTCCAGATTATTGTGCTGTGTTTAGGACATGATGGGACAGTAGGCCGTGTGTGGCTCAGTGTTCGGTGTGTGTCATCCTGGCTTTTGTGGCTGGTCAGCGCTGAGCAGGGTGATTCCAGGCTCCCGGGGTTTATTCTCTGAAAGACGTTTATTTTGGTGGAGGCTTAATAGTGATTAAATAACATTAAATGACAAGAAGCATAGATGGCATACAACTGCATGAAGCCGTCCCAACGGTGTACTTTTTATATTGTTTCAAAAACAACATAAACATAGTACAAAATGAGGAGCAATAGATATGGTAAGTAAATTCCAGTATGTGGAAGAAGATGTGACCTTGAAATGAATAAATGAATGTACAACAGCACAAAAGGCTTCAGCCAGACGTCCCAGTGTTGTGAGAAAAGCCCAGAGCAGCTTTCCTTCATAGGATTGGCTTGTGTTGTGATACGGACAATGTGGACATGGCAAGTCATTCCCCAGTATTGTTATTCCAAAAAGACTAGTAAACAAGCACAAAATTAAAGCAAATTTCCTCATTTGCTTTAACCCCTAATGACAGCTTAGAGTGAGTTTTCAAATTAGTAGCACAGAAACACAATGAAACAAAGGAAAGGGTAAGAAATGTGATCTGATACTGTAAGATTGAATAAAGAATTCTGATAAAGTCAAAACTATTAAATTAGAGAATGAGGAGCTTTTCCGCTGTTGGGCTGGATATCCATCTCAATTCTCCATCATGGCAAAAATGTGTCTGGGGCACCAACTACCGAACGCTAACATCAAATGTTTGGCCAGAATTGTAATCTTTCATGTGTTTTTGATCAGATAGTTCTTGATTAAAATCACAATTTTCTCCATCACTTCAGAAAAATATGCATATTTAGCTATAGTGAAGTATCTAAAAAAGTATATTAATAGTATCTGTACAGAAAGTATTATTATTACAAACTTATTGTATATAACACAAACCAGGTATGCTTCTTCTTCACATATGATATGTGTTCATATTCACATACAGCAGTAGATTGGCTCAGACAGTCTAGATGTAATCAGGTGTTCTACTAGTGGTGATGAAATAAATCATGATTATTTTTTGGTGTGTGCGTCCAGTGTGAGATGGGCAACGAGACCCTGAGCGTGTCGGAGAACAGCTGGTCCCCTCCCAGGTCCTTCCTGCTCACCATCAGCCTGAAGGAAGGACGCAACCTGGTCATCAGAGACCGCTGTGGTAAGATCTGTAGCTACACGTACAGCACACATACTGCATAGCAACAGGGAAGTGCAACAAAGGATGCATATCATGTCACATATGGCCAATAGAAGGTACACAGCAGGCGTCTCTTTGTTTGATCTTGTCCTGTTGTTTTGCATGCACAGGTGGCAGCTGTAACCTTACAGACAAACGTGCAGGTAGAATGATAAGATGGGACGTGTTCTGAGTCTGATATAATGCAAACAACACTAAATCAACTGGATCGTCACCAACCGGGAAGTAAATTTTTCAGAAGGAGGACACTGGGTCGATGCAGGAACAAACAATACTTCAGCATATTAGGAAACACAACAGCAAATGAGAAGCGTTGGAGTGGAATGATGTTGATCGCTTAGCATTGCTCTCCTCAATCTTAAATCAGTGTTTGATCAAATTTTTTAGCTCTTCCCTGCTTGTTGCTCAGCCTTTTCTGTCCATATGATTTCTCTGCCTGGACATTTAATGAGCTCTGCAGCTTGTAGTGCATGTACTGTATCCAAAGTTCATTCCTCCCATGTTATGTAGATCTCACAGCTGCAGTAGACACTCTGTCCTCTGCAGGCATTTTTCCTCAGCAAGGAAAGTATATACTGTGTGCTGTGTTTCTCACATTGGTCTTATTCTTATATTCTTGTTACTGCTGACACGTGGTGTTACCGTTTGCCACCTGTGTAATGATTTAACATGCACATGAGCATTTCTGTCCCAGTGAGTAAGCGCTACCTCTGTTATTCATGTATTCTTCCAGCTGTGTTGTCATGCCCTTAGAGAGATCACTTAAATCATATCAGAGCTCATCGGTCCTCATCTCTGTTTAGTTTTCTAAACTTTGAAGATTATTTGTGTCCAGGGGAGTGTTCTCTAGTTTTAACCCCACCTAAAAAGCTGTGTCCTCTGCCGGTGTGTGTTTTCGCTTGCGCTGGCCTCAGTTTGTGTGTTTAGCCTTGGTTCATTAATGACCGTCAGGAGCGTCTATTTGATTACACCCTGTGTTATTGAATCCAGGGACACCAAAGACAGGTTAGCTGTGAAGCTCCTGTAACAGCCCGGGCAGGATTCCAAACAGCACATTAGAACCTGTCTGAGCCACACCCGGCATTCATTTAACCCGGCCTTTCACTCTGCGTATGTATTTGAATTGCATTTTTTCTCTCAGGTTGCCTCATGTTTGCACAACCCGGCTCTGCGTAAAGATAACACAGAGGATGAGGGGCAGGCTCAACATTTGGTTTCAAACATTATTGCAGAGCCCATATGGCCTTTTAGAAGCAGTGCATAAACCAACTTTTATTTGATTATATACACTGCATGCAGAGCATATGCTGACAGCTGTTTGCTGATGGATAGCACTGGTTTGTTGTGTAATAGGTTTGTAACAGCAAAACCGCACAGAACCGGGCATGATCACAGAGGATATTGATGCAGAGGAGTACAAGCTGATGGTCAACTTACTGTTGGGTAGCTTGCTGCCCTCAGCTGGTCGATGGAGAGAATAGCTCAAAGTCACAGTTAGTGTTTCCTTTACCTTGAAGTGTAAATGATTTGACAGAGCAGCAACAAGTATAAACTATGAAGGCGTAAATGATGGTTTCATGAAAGATAGTAGTAAAAAGAAAAAGCAGTATTCTGAATCCCGGTTTATCTGCACGTGATACATTTGTCATAAATACTAATAAACACTTAATCACTCACAAAGTTGTCAGCTGCCATCACTTTTCACACTGGGAGCTGACATCTGATTGGCTTTTAATTCAGGAAGTTGTGGTCCCTTCGGTTAGAGAGGAAAAAAAAAACCACATCCTCCATACAGACACATGAGAGATGACACCACGAGCAGGCTGATCCTCCCACTTACTGGAAACCAGAAACTTAGAAGTTAAGAAACAGGGGTAAATTGCTATTTAGAAACCTAGTTTGGAAACTAGAAGCAGGGTGATTTCTTTTGTTTTTATTACAGTCACTCATGATGACAAGTCAGCCGTGCTTTTGAAAGATGGAGTGAAAAGAGGAGAGTGATGTCCTGTCATAGCCATGTCATGTCATGGCTCAGGAGGGATATTTTGCTGAAACAAAACGTTCTGAAAAATTGTTGGCTATGACTTCATTTCTGATGAAGTTATGTTAATGTCTGATTAACCCTTGCAGGCTCAATTAACCACTGCGTTGTGGTCTGTTAATTAATGTTTAATCCCCCAGTAGCAGAAACTATACCTATCAAGAACTGTGTGTATTGGTGCTGTGTTATTGAAAAAGTCTGATCAGTATAAGAAACATCAGTAACTTCTGAACTGCATTGTTTTCTGCTGTATATCATTTTCAGGTACCAGCGATCCTTATGTGAAATTCAAACTGGAAGGAAAAACGTTCTACAAAAGCAAAGTGGTTTATAAGGACCTCAACCCCACATGGAATGAGACCTTCTCCCTGCCTTTGAAGGATCTGAACCAGAAACTGTACATTAAGGTAACTTAACAGTCCCTCCGGTAACGTTAATTATTTTACCATGGGACAGTGATACTGTTGTGTTAACCGCGCATAAGAAACGCACTGCAGTAAAATGTGAAATGTGCTGGATTTGTCATGTGGCCAGTCAGAGCTTCTTTATACTGTAATGCTCAATGTGTTCGCTGTTGCAATGCGTGATTGTACCTCAGGTGGTGCGGCTCCAGAGCCATGCACGAGGGAAGCCTGATGTGCAGCTGTGTGGGATGAGCCCACACATGGATTAAATGTTTTATTCAACAGCTGTCTTGCTGAATGTTTTGCTACCACAACACTTCACCTCAAGTCAACTGTTGTTTCATCCACCCACCCACCCCTCAAGCTGAATCTTCAGAACATTTCATCAGTGAATGAAATTAAAAAATGTGTGTTATCATCAAAATCCACAGCTGGTCAGTTTCTGCACACCGTTCACAGTAGCAGATAACTGTGATCATGGTGTATGAGGTTCTGCACACGGTCGTCCAGTCAGCCACTCACTGTTACAACAATGGTGTCCACGATGCCCTCTGTATTAACAGCCTCTTCACATTTGACATGACCCAGGTATACGACCGAGATCTCACAACTGATGACTTCATGGGCTCCGCCAGTGTCACCCTGAGTGATCTGGAGATTGACAAGTGAGTGCCTGGGTGGGCGTGTGGTGGTAACTCTGAGTGAGTGTAGTATCTGTTGGAGCAGTTGGAGTGTGCACTGTGACACTGCAAATATCAGCTCTCAAAACAAGAAAAAAATTATAAAATAGAGGATATATTACTTCAAATCAGCAAAATTATCTATCAATAGAACAGGGAAATTTCACTTACCAAGATATCAATCACAAAGAACCCACAGTTATCTTAAAAGTGGTGCAGTAAGTCTAAAGAAGAGAAAGAAGACTTCGGCAAAGCAGTTTTGTACGTGTCGGTGTTGTCTTTATAAGTAATAAGTTACTCAGAGCCAATAATAAAATGTCAGTAAGATGTAACAATACTCTCCTATTAAGATAAGAGAGGACAAAAAGCCTGAAACAAGTGAAGTGCTCCAACTGGCGAGAAGATTGAATTGTCAGACAAAAACACAAGATAAGATATTGTATTAAGAAATTTGAAGTGTAATATGTAGCTTATGAACTCAGGCTGGTTTTTCCACTTATATCAATATTTAATAGTTTAAAAAAATCCTCTGATGACAATATTTCATATCCTTTATCCTTAAAAACGATTGTAACCATAATATGTACTGAGACAGTTTTCAGATGGAAAATAAACTTGTCGGTGCTCTCTTGTGGACAAACTATGTAATGACACAGAAAAAAAATGACCTCAGACACATCGTTGGCATTTCTCTGTTGCAATTTCTTGTTGCTTATTGGTTGATATTCATTGGCCACTATGACCCAGCCGCTCAAGTGCAGCTATTCATTTGGCGCATAAGTGGTGAAAATTAGGAGACGCTTGAAGGAAGGATTTCTCCCCAACGGTGAACAGTGCAGTTGCAGTTTAATAGAACGATTTTATTTTCAGTGTATATTAAACTAGTGGTGTAATTATCTAAGCAAAAAGTGAAGATTGTAAAGGTACCAAAAACACTTCATCATGTAGCAGAAAGGTGTTTCTGCTTCCCTGTCCTGTCAGTCACCTTGTAAATCCTCAGAATACATATGCGGCCTACATGATACATAACTGCTCATATCTGATCCAGACCTGTTTAATCTCTTTCACTGAAGCTGAAATTCACTTTTTTTTAGAGTCAATGAGCTGTGTTTGCCTTTGGACGACCCAAACAGCCTGGAGGAGGACATGGGGGTGGTGCTGGTGGACATGAGTCTGTCACACAGAGATGGAGACAGCAAAAAAGGCAATGTATGGCAAGCTTTCATATATATATGCTGCATGTTGTCTTGGGATACCTAGCATTTATTACACATTTATGTTTTTCCAATGTTTCTGTCTATGTCCAACTAACCACATTGTCATTTTGTTTTGCACCTAACTTGCATGCTCCTGTTGGCAGCGGTGGCCCCGAAAACGAAGTATTAGGGTAAGGCATGATGGAGGGAACACACTGAACAGACAAACATTCACTCTGGTTAGCATTCTGTGTCTGACAGATTTAAAACGGAGAATTTATTACATCAAGGATGAAAGCAATAGTGAAATATAGAAATTTAGAAATCTAGAGCTTCCACTCCGGCCTGAAATAATAATAAGTCAGTGTTACGGCCTCCCTCAACACTGTTCAGAGTAGTCGAACACTTTCGGAGGACCAGTCAATTTTTTTTCCTTGCACAAGGGGGCAGCAGATCACCACATTCTTTTAAAAAATGGGTGTCTTCCATAGGAAATAAAGTCTGACAAATATATATGATGCAATCAGTAATTAGAAGCATGGAAATTCTTAACAGCTGAGTTATTACTATACCTACCTGATACCTAATAAACACTTGTTGCTTCCAAAACAGCAGAAAGTTTTTGAGGTATTCTTTTTTTTTTTTTCATGCCGACACAATACTCAACTTGATTTGTGTGTCTAGAGTCGCCCCTCCGATCTGCTGTCTGTCTGCTGATATTCTATATTTTTCTTATTGTCAGTAAATCCCATGAAAAGACCAAAACCATCTCTCGATACTTCTACGTCCCCAGCCTGTGGCCCTCGTAACAATAACAAACCAAAACAAAGCAAATAATAGTGCCAGCTGTATCCATGAAGTGAGTCTGGTCATTGTGTTCTGACTTCTCTCTAACAAGGTGTTTTCAGCCACAGATCAGCTGCTGCTAAATGCATGTGGTTTTTTTTCTTAATTTTTTTTTTTGCTTGTGATGCTATTTCCTCCATACTCTAACCTCTGTAGTGCATGCGTCTCTGAAGCTGAGTGGGGCAGCTCTTTCTGAGATGCTTGAGCCGCCACATCTGGCGTCCCTGCTCATTCCGAGGATTAGTCTAAAAACTCTTCACCATGTCTGCATGTTCATAAACTGAGTTTCAGCCTTGTGATTCTGTGTTCGGAGGTTGTTTGCATTACAGAGCAGGTGTACCTAATAAAGTGGCCACTGTGAGTGCACGTCCCCTCGCTGCATCAGATACTTATTGTACCATGTGCCAAGTGCATTCACTGTGGTCTGTTAATTGAAACCCGATTTTCCGCCTATGCATGTGGCAGAACATACTCACACGGGGCGGCAGTGTCAGCTCGATCTGCGTTAATTGAATCTCGGTTAAATGTGTCTCCCTCCAGTGCTGTGTCTTCATGCAAGCTCAGCTAATTGTCTTAGAATATGGCTCCCTATTTTATAAGGAAGAGAGACGCTGCTCTGCATTGTAGCTACTGCAGGATTTACCTAATCTCTCAGTGAAATGAAATGAACAATTTCATTTTCCCTTTCACTGGAGAAGAGAGATAATGTGGTCTCACTCAGCTCTATTCTGTAATGTCCGAAACACTGATTTGGAGCAAGTTGCCTCTTTATACAGCACAGGTGACACTGTGGAGGTAGAATCCCCCTCGGGTCCTGGTACCGGACTGTGTTTCGTATCGTTTCTTCTTTGTATCTGCATGATGCACGAGCATTGTTAGAAAAGAGATATTCTTCGTAAACACGTCAAAGCAGTTTGATTTGGTTTGATTGAAGTCTTAGATATCCTGATAGCGCGTGCATGTTTTCTATTTGAATTCCGAAGCTCTCTTTCCTGCTTCTCTCCTCTGTTTCAAATCGCTCTCCTGCAGGCTGGAGGCTCATCTCAGAGCTTTCGTCTGTCGGAGTCACTGAGGAAGAGTCAGCTGTGGACTTCTGTTGTGTCAGTGACGCTGGTCGAGGGTCAGGAGCTGCCGCTGGACACTCAGGGAGGTCAGCTCTTTGTTCGCTTCAGACTGGGAGAGCAGAGATACAGAAGCAAGGTACTGTGTGGAGCACTAATGCTTTTAATCTCCTCCGCTCCCCTCCTCCTCCTCCTCTGCTTGAATTGTCTTTGTTATCCGTAATACCTCTCTATTCCTCTTCCCCCCTCCACTCCTTTTTTACTCTTTTCTTCTCCTCACGCTCTTTTATTCCTTCATCTTGTCTTGTCATCTGCACTTTCCTTTCACAAGTGAGCTTTGCTGTTTCTTTGAAACAGTACAAGTCCATTTTATTTATATAGTGGAAGGTCAGAGGTCAGCGTCAGCTGTAGAGCTGAACTTTGATCTTGCTCAAGGACACTTCAGCTGTATGGATTTTGAAGGACATTTTATTTAAAAGTTGAGCCACATTGCTACCTCTGTGGCTGTCACAGCTTACACTGTGTAATGGAATGGCGGATTATAAAAATGTAACATTATGTTTTTTACAGAAATGTTGCTGTATAAGATCTGTATGTATATATGATATAAACCTTGGTTCCTTGGGGAATTTATTTCTTCTTGAATTTCTTTTTGTATTTATTAGTATTGTCGTATGTCAACCTTGACTATACATTAGACCGTGTTTTGTGCAGCAAATCTCTGAGTATACACTATTTATTTAATTTTACATTCACATTTGTCATAACTGATGCTGTGTCCAGAGTGACTTCCAATTAATATAAAAGGACAATAATCTGTCAGGAAGTGGAAATATGTATATTTATATAATCTCTGACGTGATCGCAGATCATGTGAAAAAGAAGTTCTGGGAAAAGGAATGGAATAAGATTAAACAGATTTCTGCTGTGTGTCATGAAATGCCTGAGCTGTAATCGCTGCTCATCCTGGCAGCTGGATGATGTCGAGCAGTGATGCTCACTTTCTGCGCTGCTGGCTCTGTGGGCACTGTCATTGACGATTACCTCGCTACTCTGCAACATCATCCATTACACATCAAAGCTGCGATCTAATGAGCAGCATTGCTCCCTTTCCTTGTCTTATATGCAGGCTCTAGTAACAGTAGTTACTTTCTATGCCTTCATGTGCGATGGGAATTTCTGATGCTGATTTCTGAAGCTGCTTAAACAACAACACATTGCACAGAAATGTGGTTAAAAAATCTAGACACACTGCAGCTGGTTAATTTTCTAAATATTAGCCATGAAGGTTAATCCAGATGACTACAAACATGTTTTATGACATTCAACTGACACAAAATTGACTTTTACAGCCGTTGCAAAAGTTAATTACTGTTGTAACATAACAGGGAAACTGGGGTATAAATGTTTTCTGACTCTTTTATATCTACATTGGACCCACAATTTGCTGAGTGGGTCCAATGTACATATTCATGAATGTCTGTAAGTATTTTTGTATGTTTCATTTCTGATTCAGAATCACTGCAAAGTGTCCAGACCTCAGTGGAGAGAGAGGTTCACTCTAAACCAGTTCATGGACAGTCCAGACATCCTGGAGGTGGAGCTCTGGTCCAAGGAAGGACGAAGGACTGAGGAGTGTTTGGGAACGTGAGTCTGCATTCAGAACCTGCGTGACTGTATGTGTGTGTGCTTGACCTTCAAAGCCAGCATGGGAGCATCTTCAAAACTAATGCTGTGATTCGTCTCGCTGCAAAACACCTGAACCATGTGAACAAAAAACAAAACAAGACAAAACATACTTTTCAAGAAGAGTTTTGACATTTCCAGAGAAGCTGCCCCTGCAAAGGTATACCTGTGTGTGTGTGTGTGTGTGTGTGTGTGTGTGTGTGTGTGTGTGTGTGTGTGTGTGTGTGTGTGTGTGTGTGTGTGTGTGTGTGTGTGTGTGGTGTAAATGTGCAGGCAGGTGTTTTACGTGTCTAAGTGAACAATCAGTTTTTAAGTGTGCAGCCTTCATGATGTTGCTTCCCAGTAATTAGCTACTGGGTTTTACCATACAGCAATTACCAATGTGTGTTTATCTTGTGATCATGGCTGTGTGCACATGCTATACCTGCATCTTATTGTGTGTGACACTGTATGTCCATGTGTGATGTATGCAAATTTTAATCTTCGCATGACTGCAACTATATCTGCATGTGTGCGCCTGCATGAGCATACACCTTGTGAACGCCTTTGTATGTGTATCTGTATACAGGTGTGACGTTGACCTGTCCAGGGTCCCTTTCAACCAGAGGCAGCTATTCACACAGACCCTGGACCAAGGGAGAGGACGCTTGGTCTTCCTGCTTACACTGAACACATGCAGCGGCGTCTCCGTCTCTGACCTCTGTGCTGCGCCTCTTGACGAACCTCACGAACAACAGAACCAGCTGGACAACTACGTCAGTACCTGTACCTTGAACATTTCTCTCTGTACTGTGTGTTTGTATCGCTTTACAACGGACATGTCCCAGCTAAAGTGTCAGTGTACCAGACACTTTTATTTGACATCAGTACAATGTTTTACTCAATTTTCTAAGTACAATTCCAGTTCCAAAAAAGTTTGGACGCTCTGTGAAATGTGAATAAATACAGAATGTGATTTTTTTGCTTTTACCAACGATGGTCTCATGAAGTGTTCCCTGTTTTGGAATCAGGCTTGTATGAAAGCAGCCAGTGGCAGAGAGATAGACTGAGCTCTAGAGAGAATCTGGGTCAGTCTAAAGCTTGTTAATTAAGCCCATTACAATAGGCTATGAAGAGAAAGGCATGTGTGGTGGTCTCAGTCATTGTGAAGTGAATGTTCAAACTTAAGTCTGAAGATATTAAAACATGCCTAGATTGAAGAGGAAATTTGGAAATGAAGTGAAGTCTAAACTGTTCCCAGGGTTTTTGCGCTGCTTTCTGTGACGAACGGACCAGAGATGGCAGTGTTTGCCCTGGAATGAGAGAGTCAGTAACAAAGATGTCTGCCTCCTCAGTGTTTCTGACACCAGATAGACGGTCATGTAGTGGAGAGGTCTGTAAGAGTTACTTTAAGACGCGGCTGGGTGGCATGGATACAACCATGAAAAGACATGGGGATACCATACTTTATAATCAGCCTTAAATATTGTTACCAAAAGCTGCACTTAAAGTGCAATGCCTATTTCTCATTATCTGTTAGCTTACAGTCGTGCCATATTTTACCAACTATTTAGCAAAGCATAAAACATTTTAGAGGATCCGGTTATGTTGTACCTGTCTTGCAGCAGCTGGTTTCAGTTCATACCAGAAAAGTATAAACTTGCAGTGACTTGAAACTTTAACTTTGGATTAACAGTTTTAACAGCGTTTTTTGTTGTTTAACACTGCAGTTGCAAGCACGTTGCTTTGAGAACAAGCTCTTGTTGGTGTTTGTAAGTTTTGGCAGAAAATACTGACATGTTAGAATGAAGGCAGACCTTTCTACTGCAGAATGGAAAATGTCATCTGAATCTGTATCTGGTCTAACGACCAAAATGCTGGTTTTTAATGGCTTTTGGTGGCTTTCTCTCAAATCCCAGATGTCACACAAACTTATTTCACTGAACATTTTCCTTGAAACTCACTTCCTTTCTCAACAGTGGAAAAGTGCTAGCATATTTGGCACTGAGGTGGAAAACAGGTCTGCTGTGCATGCTGTGGATTTATTTATTTCCTATGATTCAAATCATATGGATGACCTGGCTAGTTTGTACACACTTCTAAACAATAACAGCATGTTTATATGTGTATATGATGTGAATCTATAATATATATATATATCTATATAGATATAGATATTATAGATTCTATATCTATATCAGGGTTTTTAGTCCCAGATTAGTTTTTTTGTCACGACTGTACTTGAATGAAAAAGTCTGGCTCATCTCACAGATTTTGAGGATTGTGTAGTCTTGGTGGCAGTAAGTGTGCTCTGAGTGTCTTCTGATCTTCCTAAACCCTCATGTTCTGTCTGCTTACTGTCCCCACAGAGTTTGAAAAGGTCCCTGATAAACCTCCGTGATGTTGGTTTCCTTCAAGTCAAAGTTTTGAAGGCTGCAGATCTGATGGCTGCTGATTTAAATGGTGACTTGCATTCAATTTCTTTCTTTGTTCTGTCACAGTGGACAGAGGGAGCCCAGTGTGAACGTGTTTTTGTTGTGTTTTGCAGGCAAGAGTGATCCCTTCTGTGTGCTGGAACTGGGGAATGACAGACTGCAGACCCACACGGTCTACAAGAGCCTCCACCCAGAGTGGAATAAAGTCTTCACACTGTCAGTTTGAGTCTCCTTTCTCTTATTAATATACATGATGTATGTAGGACCACATGTGTGCTGTATGCTGTATGCTGTTTGACAACAAACAGGGACATGCAGTGGTGCGTATGGGCTGGTTTGTGAGGAGTGTGTGACCTCCTTGTTTGTCTCCGCAGCCCTGTCAAAGACATTCATGATGTTCTGGTGGTGACTATCTTTGATGAGGATGGAGACAAGGCGCCAGACTTCCTAGGAAAAGTTGCCATTCCCCTGCTCTCGGTACTCACTACCTCACTAAGAGTCCGTCACGCAGACAATAGACTAATCTATTTACACTCTGTGTCGAAATTAAAGTGAAGAGGGCGATAACACTCCAGTGGGTTGAAGACTCGCTAAGATGTAATCCAGCATGACTGATGGTCAGGTTCACGGCTGAGTTCAGCACCTGACGCCCTTTCTGTCCTGCAGATCCGCAGGGGACAGCAGATCGCCTTCCCACTGAAGAAAGAGGACTTAGTTCGGCTGTCGAAGGGGAGCATCACTCTGGAGCTGGAGGTTATTTTTAACCCCGTAAGTAAAAGTTAAGCCTGCGAGGAGATGGGCCTGGTTCGGTCTGCGTCTCATGGCCTCATGACTTTTTTTTCCCATCAGGTCAGAGCAAGTATAAGAACCTTCCAACCAAGGGAGAGAAGATTCATGGAGGATAATCCCAAATTTTCCAAAAAGGTTTGACCCTGCTCAGATTCATTTGCATATTAAATTCATTTATTTATTTATAATCCATTTTGCAATCAGTCAAAAATATTTTGTAACACCCAGGATACATCAGATTGTAACTGTAGCTGTTAGGTTGATTTCTGGAGTGTAAATGATCGATAGGACGTTAATCATCTGTTTTGATGCTTTTCTTATCTGATAGTGAACTGAATATCTTGGGGTGTTAGGCTGTAAACAAGGGATTTGAAGACATTAGATGTTATTGACATTTGATGGACAAAACAATGAATTATTTAATCTAGAAAATAGTTGAAAATGAAGCCCAAACCCCCATCACATTAAACATTAGCAACCAACAGCAATAATTGGATAATTGAAATTTCCAAGAAAAGGAGTGAAGAGAATGAAAGAAAGAGAGGTATAAGACAAGTTGTGCAAATGTTACCATGTTTGTTGTCAATTAGCTCTTTATGAACTGACCATGAGCAGTTTTTACTTTGCCTTTCTCTAAAAAGCACTGGCTACAAAAGCAAAGACTTTCCTTGGCCTAAATTAGTTGAATCGAGCTTTAATTGACCCCAACTGTGACTGAGCTCTTGTCCACTGTTCTGCTACATTAGTTTGATATACAGTGTGCAAGACAGGGTGCAAGACAGGGTGCCTGACTGTCTGTGCTTCCCACAAAGACTCATTGTTGTCAGACAATACGTTACTCACTAACGCCAAAATTGGCTTTCGCACTGACGACTCGGATCATAACGTCCAGGCTTTCCTTCTGTTTTAATGTTGAAAGTCTTGGTTGACAAAATCAGGTCAGATTACTGACATTTTTTTTCCCCCTGACCACAATGGCTCATTCTAAAAGATACAGTACCAGCTACTCTCATTAATTCACTAGCTGACTGGACGTTTCCTGTTTGGCTTGAATACATTTCGTACAAAATTAAACCCATACACGATGAAACCATAATTGAGAGCATGTTTATCCACATTTTAAAGATAACGACTGTTATATTTATGTGTTTTTCGTGTTTATCTTTCAGACTCTGGCCAGGAACGTGCTGCGTGTTCAGACAGTGTACAGGGCTATCATGTCGACTCTGCAGTACATCAAAAGCTGCTTCCAGTGGGAGAGCGTTCAGAGGAGCCTGCTAGCCTTCCTGGTGAAGTGCTTTAACTGCTTATCAAAACACTATCTGCATTTCCCCCTGTTTTCCCTTCGAGCTGTGGAAGACAACCGCAGTCTGGCCAGCCCCTACTTGAACTCTCCCAGTGAGAATCTTAATCAATGCGGTGTTGGGCTCAGCAGAAACGCTGGCTTGGCCCTGGCTCTGTGCTGGAGTGGCCGCTTTCAGTGCTGCGTGTCTCCTGGATGCAGAGTTAAGCCTCAGCTGGAGAGAGTAGAGTCCCAGTGGAGTCGAGATAGAGTCTATTTTTGTTCTACTTCCCTGACAACTCATTAACCCTCTGTCCAATCTGTGCTCAGTTTGATTTAGACCCCATTATGCAGACAGAAGTCCAATTAAAAGGCTCTTCAGAGATAAGGCTTATTCTCCATCCTGCCATTGTTGAATACAAGTGTTTAGCAAGTGTGAAGACAGAAACACGAGAGCAGCCTCTCAGCCTTGTCTTTAAACTGAAAAGTGGAGTAGTCGCTGATCTTTTTGACATTACTCACTCTTAGATCTAGCTCGATTGAAATGGCATACAGCAAGTTGTGCATTAACTATACAGGCAGTCAAGGTCATGGAAAGTTTCTTTTGTTTTTGCAGCTGATGTCCTGCAGATGGCACTGAAGATTTGCTCAGCATCCAAGCAATTTTTTATGAGTCGGGTAAAGAGATACTGTACGCCAGCCAATAGTACAGTTTGTTCAATTTGCTGTGAAAAATGGGACAGAGCTGTTATCTGTACAGAAGCCACTCTTTAGCTTCGAGTCGTGCATTTAGTTTTGTAATTTAGATTCAATTCAGATACGGATCACTTGGACCCACAACGTGTGTCGTCCAGGATGGGGTCAGGGGTCAGTGCGCTTTAACCAGAAACTGCTTGCAATGAAAATGTTTAAACCATAGTTAATGCACAGTACTCACAATGGAACACCACTTTTTGAAGGCAAAAGATTTTGCCTGGAGAATACCCAATCCCCCCTTAAATATATATATGTATAGTGTTAATTATTAGCGATAATGTTGTTTTGCCTGACAGTTCAGACACACACACTCAAACATAAATTATACAAGCATGAACACACTCATCCTCCCACTGCATTTCAGTGTTTGAAAGACAGTACCATCTGAACTCGTGCTTTCACACTAACGCTCCACGCCTTTTCAAGCCTCGGTGAGAAGAAACAAATGCCTGCTTAATACCGCCACATGAGAGGAATGGATCAAAGCTTCACTTACATGACAGGACAGAGTGACGAAATACCTGCAACACCTGCAGGTTGTCGGACAGCTTTGTAAAAGGTGGTGGGACTTGCTGTTTAACTTCTCTTAGTTTTTTTATGAGTGGTAATTTTTATTTTGAAATATAACATCAGTGCTGTAATCATAAAAAAAGATACAGACTAAATCCACAGAACTTCCTCAATTTCCCAAACCCAACCCAAGCAAAGAAACAAGAGGAGGCACCAGTGGCGTGCTAAGAAGTACAGAGAAAAAGAAAAAATATATAAACCAATCATTTTGAGAGAAGGTACAAACATATAACTCCCACATGGAAATCAATGTCATCGGTGTGCTTCCACCTCCTCCTTTCACTTGATAAAAGAAATAAATGTGCCCCACTCGAGGAAATATTTTTCTTTCATGTTACACATTCCTTATGACCGTCTGTCATGAGGCAACTGCTCTGAACTCTTTCACCTAGTCCTTAAAAAGAGGTTCCCGAGATGGACTCACTGTCCAAGCCTCACGCCTTCAGTGATCACGCAAGATCACACAACACCCCCTAAGATACGAAAAAACTGTGCACATGTGGCGTTAGCAACATAACAGTGAATCTCTCTTCAACATGGATGGATTTTGAGGCATGGCCACTGTGCATGCATCAGTGTACCCTCATCATTTCCTGAAAGCTACATAATCTTCGAAACAGAGTCTATAAAACCGACCTGGGATCCAGTAGGAATGATTGCACAGCTGCTGTATATAGAATTTGAGAAAAAGTCTTAATTTTGTTGTTATGCTCCACAGATATGGGAGGTGTTGCATTTGTTTCTAAGAATAATAACTCATTGATCACACTGCTCCTGTCATATATTTGCATTAAGACTAAAAGTTTAACACTGGACACAGAATAAGCACAATAACTCAGTTCAGTACACTCGATGGTTTTGCTGCTACAGCCTCACTTTGTCCGGTATGACCATTAGCTCATGGTGGCTAAAGTTTGCTAATGGTCCACTGACTTTATGATTCCTTTTCTCTTGTGCTAGTGCTACGCTGCATTTTAGCATTTAGCATTATCCCATAATTGTTACTTGTGTCCTCAGTAGCTGCTGTTCAGCAGAAGTTACAGAGTTAAAACAATGAATGGAGTAAATGATGTCAGTGATTTCTGTGCTCTTAAATTACCGCTGTGCCATGCAAACCCTTCCCCGAGCATTAGCGTGGAAATCCTGCTGCATTCTGAAAATGTGCGACCCTCCAGTTCAGTAGCCCTCCTAACATTACGTAGCCTTTCATTTTTTCTCTCTCTCTCTCTGATCTGGATTGGATTTCCAGAGCCCCTTTTGCTGTCGAAGACTGTGTAATGCCACTCAAGCTGAAATGGGCTGCAATTATCACAATCTTTATTGCCCGAGTATACATTTCCACCAAAGCGTGACTTGGCTTTCCCCCTGTCCCGGCTCTCCCAGTCATTACAAAGTCCTCACTAATAAAACATAACCCTTTCAGTGAGGAATTGGTTTCATCTCCTCTCCCAGGCCCTGTTTTGGCTTGTGATAACACAGACGAGAGCATGCTTGGCTTTTTGCACATTAAAGCTGATGGTGGTAGCGGTGGCGGTGGTGGTGGTGGGGAGGGGATCTGTCATCTTTTATGTCAGTTGGTGCCTCAGAGGAGAGTGATGTCTTTACCAGATGTTCACTTCTATTTTTATTAGCATATAAAAACCTGTAAACCCGTCCCCATGCCTTGTGGCTCGCTGCCATTTTGGCCGGCGCTGCCTCTCTGACAGGATTATTTTATAGTTCCATTTAGCCGTGCGATTGAGACATCACAAGCCATATTTCTTTATCCCCTCATCCATTTTACCTGAGCCACGCACAGGTGGAATGTGCATCACAAGCATTATGATGTTAATGACATTCACACAGGCTCCCTGCGGCTGCAGTGAATCGTGTGGTCGGCATTAATGTACACAAGATGAGAGAGGCAGAACAATTAGATGTACGTGTTTGCAGGAGGTGGATGGGGGGGTCACTCAGACCAGAGTGCTCGCCCCACACGACATGCAAAATAGCTGTATGTAGGAGGCGAGGCTTTGATAATGGCAGAGTAGCCTTTTTCAGCTTGACCAGTGCTTATGTGATCAATAGCAGATCAGATCAGCCTTTAGCTGAAGGGGATTCAGGAACTATTCAAAATGTCTTTGGATGTGAGATTGTTTTATCGTCACACCCCTCTTGTATCTGCCCTCACTGATATCTGACCTCTGTGGCCCTTTGCCTGCAGGTGTTTGTGGTGACAGTGTGGTACTGGGAGTTTTACATGCTGCCCTTCTTCCTGGTCCTGCTCATCTCGTGGAACTACCTCCAGATCCGCTCCGGCCGTGTCAGTCAGGACTTGGTGAGTCCAGACCCCCTCCGTCAGCTTCGTCCTCCTCCTTCAGCTCCAAGGCCTGCTGGCTCCTGTTCACACTCCTTTCTTTATTTTGTAGAATAAAAAAACAGCTACCTCAACCACATTTTGTTCTCATAAGTAAAAGCTGGTTTGTTTCCATAGCAACCAGCTGCACCTAGCCACACGATACATAATAATAAAATAACACATAATAAATAAGCCCAGAAAACTCACTGAATAGACTAATGCAACATATCATTAGCTAATTTGCAGTGTTTGTTCCTCACTGACGCTGCTTTCTTTTTTTGCAGCCTGTTTCTAGTTATTGTCCTGAATCCTGTCTCCTCTTCACTGTAATTGGTCTGTTGCCCTCTTTTTGTTGTGACTGGTCAAATTAGAAAAACTTTTAGGCCTTGCCTCTGAAAAGGTCACAATTCACGGTGCTTTCCTCCAGAAAAAATGATGTTGTATCTTGTCTGTGCTCTGTACAGAGCAGCAGCTGTATTTACTGAATACAGTAATGGTAGTTCAACACAGACTGTAGGTTATAGCAAATTACATAGACAGAGCACTGCTCAGACAACAATCTACTTCATTATATTCTGAAATCAGTGAGGTATGTGCTGATTTACAGCCATGTAGGGCTGCAACTAACAGTTATCTTCATTATTTTTCAGATTTCTCTGTTTTTTTTCCTTTTGTTAATTATTATTTTTTTAGATGATACAAGTCAGAAAATTGTGAAAACTGGGCACCCACTACTAAGTCTTCAAGAGCCCGAAACAGAAGGATGTTAAATTTGCAAAGATACAAAACGAAAACAAATAACTCAAATCAGTTATAAAAATAGTTGACAGTTTATTTTGTCAATCAACTAAACTAACTAAGCATTTCTACAACCATGCTAGTTACTGTATAGTATATTGCACCAAACAGCATATTGAGCCAGACCACTTAAAACTGTAGGTGGGGAACCTTTTTCCTGTCAAGGGCTGTTTGTAACATACTATTGAACACATATATCACATTAACCTCTGCAGTTGCTGGACTGCTTCTCTTCGGTGAGGCGTCTGATGTCAGATTGTTGTGGTGATGATGATGATGATGATGCTCAGTGGTTTGTGTCAGTCAGTCTTGTGCAGAACTGAGTCTTTGTAAGAGTCAGTTTTGAAAAGCGCTGCTCACAGTAGTAGGTTGTCCCAAACAGATGCAAACTTCAGGTCATGCCTCCTCAGAATGGGGAAAATCCTGAGGACCTACAAGGCTTCACAAACTCTCCTTCTAAAAGAGGTCTCAGCTTCTTAGCTGTTAGCGCGCTGACCACAAACCTGGCCTGCAGAACAGTGTCTCTGTCAGAACGTGGTCTTGCGAAAGCTGCTTGATGGGCACCCAAACTGAAAGAGCGTTAACTTTATCCAAGCACATTTGTCCTTGCGGCTCATCCAGTTCAACATGCATGTAGCTGTAATGAGTCTTGAAACTAACTTAAACTAACTTAGACACATTGACTGGCCTTTTACTTCAACAGAAATAATTATTTGTCCATTTCTCTGCATCTGCTTTTCTTTTCCTGACAGTCACAATGATGCATGTTAATGTAACAGCGACCTGCACGTTGCGTTCAGGGAAGGACCTGTTATTTTACTATTTTATTTTATTTTTGTGTTTCTCAGTTTTTATATATTTCTGAATTTCCTCGCTTACCAGACTTAACGTTTGGAGGCCTGACGTTCCCCCCGGTTTAAAATAACTGTTCCAGGTGTACACTCTACCATCATGTGACACTGAAATCATTCTCTTTGTATGACTGGTAATGGGAGAATACAATCTCTCGTACCAAATATCCAAAACTGTTCAAACTTCTCCAGAAACGAGTGTGTTGATGTATGATTCCAATACTCAAATTGGTTTTCAGGGCTTAATCTTATTGCAAAGTGCAACAAGAGACACATGAGAGCAGATTTTTTTGCCACATCACGATTCATTTTTAAACCTACAAGAACTGATTTTAGGCAATGTGATGGCAGCGGGAACAAGCAGTGGACACAACATTGGCAGAGCATCACCTTTTAAGCTGAAATGGTGAACTTGTTAGCAAACAACTTCCTGTTTACAGAGCAGTGACAGAGCAACAACATCATTCATTTGGAGTCGTGTTTCTGGCCACCAGGCCAACATAAATTAAATGTTGACTCTCCTTTTAACTCTGTTTTTGGTGTCAGCCAGCTCCTGAAAAATCATACCTCTTAACTAGTAAATGTGTGTAAATATGTTCACTAGCTAGTTGCCAACTTTGTCTGCTATTTGGTGCTGGACAGGTGGTGTAAAACAGCTGCCTGCTGTGGCTAAAACAACACTATGAGAGCAGTGAAAGTGAACCAAAGCAGTTAAGATTTGAGAACGCTCAACGGAGCTGAGATCATTCTCTGAGTTTGTCACTTTGAGCAACTTAATGTGTCCTGATGGAGACCTTCAGTTGTCTTGACTTCTGATGAAAACAGCCAACGTGGCCTGTCAGTCATCTGTCCTGCAGGGCCGAGGGCTTTTGGAGGCTGACCTCAGGATCACCACAGATCCCTGCACTTCGTCAGATGGCGACCCCAATGAGACAAAGTTTAAAACGCAGAAACTTGTGGAAACACTAGAATCTCATGTCCTTTTTTTCTTTTTCAGGACAATATGGATTTGGGGGATGAGGATGAGGATGATGAGAAGGTATGTACCTGTGGTGGAGCATCTCTATTTCTATATGCTGATGAATAGAAAAGACATTATTTTTATTTGTTGACAAAGACGATTTATGATTTATGTTGTGAAGCTTTTTGTTCAGTAATAAACCTTCTGATGCGTTTTGATGCCTGCCAACCACTAGTTGTATTTTTTTTTTGTAAACTTGTGGTTACTAAAAGACATTTGGGCTTAATAAAGACCTCACCAGCCCGTTTCCACATGTCACAACACATTCATATGCTAATAGAGGGGCGGGGGGAAAGGTTCTGCTGCATTTGGGAAAGTCCCTGAGCTTAAAACACCATACAATACCATCAATATGGAACTAATGACAGCACTTAGACATGCTTTTTCAAAGCTCATTTTGAAAGTTTGTGTCGAAAGTGTTACAATGCTTTTAGGCAATGAAATATTTCTTCGGAGTGACAGCAGTTTATTGTAGACATTTTGAATGGCTCGCATTGGCCTGGTGTAAAGTACTCTTCATACTGGCTCCAAGTGGGAACATGACCCTGAAATGGCTGAAGTGCTTTAGTGCATAATGGATATTTGCCTGAGGCGAACGTAAATTGTCTTACATGTGGTTTTTGAGACTGATAGTCACTGTGCATCTGGAATGTCCCAGGTTTGATCCCTTCTACAGCTCTTTTCCCAGGCTAGTCCCCTGAGTCTGGATGGCATCGAGCCAGCAGTCACTCACAGCGCTTCCGAGCAGAAGCAAACACTTGTACATCATAGAGATCACAAAGTGACAAAGACCGTGACTTTGGCCAGTCCGCAGTCCCCCAGTAACCACGGCTGCTATGCCACCGACCATCCTCCCAGAGCCCAGCGCCTCTCTTTAGTCCTCTAACCCTCCTTCAGTCTCCCTGTGTTTGATGTGGACATGTGGCCGAGTCTGTCTGAAGTCTGGCTCTCACTCCAGAGATTTACTCTGTTTACTTTAAGGCCATCCGTCCCTCCAGGGATCTGGACTAGTCTGAGAATGGTACCTCATCTCTTTCATAATGTGAAGTCCAGTCCCTTTATGAAGAGCTTTTACATCAAAAAGCCATTTTTAAACTTGCTCTTAAAGCATCTGCCTGCTGTGTTTCTCAGAGATATTTAGATTAAAGAATCAAACACGTGGCCTTGAGAATCTCTCAGATACGTCTGAATAGATAAAGCCATAAGAGCTCTGTTATCATATGGTTGAGCTGACGTGTTTTTGATTTTTTTTAAAGGCTATTTAGGGTACAAACCAAACTAAAATCCAAATATTTGTGATATTCAGATTGCATCTACTTCAGAATAGTTCTTTTTTAATTAATCAGTGTAATAAATCATACTTCTTATTGAAAAAAAAATTTATTGAACCTTTTATTAATCAGGAGGTATTTTCTGATGCGATACACTCATTTATAAGGGCAATGTAAAATGGTTAACACACAGCTGCATGAGAACACACACATAAAGCAAAATAAACTACATTTAAAGTAAAACTAAAGGACAAATTTGTTTTTTGCATTTTTTTTATATAACTCGTGTGATTGTTTGTACTTGTTTCACGTCCTTTTTAAACGTGTATTCAATCTGTATTATTTGGGACTGATAGTTCTTTCAGGAGTTAAGAATAATTTAATGAGCCACATGTCTGACAGTCTGTCACTAATGATTAAAGCAAGTGTCCTTTTCAACCAGCACAAACCTTTTATCAGATTCATGAAGACAGTCTTTAATTTCTTAAATGTGCACTTTTGTCAGATTTCTAATACAATCAGCTGCTGAAAATTATTTTATTTCTCCTTAAATAAAATTCCCCAACCAATACACGCCGACAAAATAAGAAATAAGCTAACCTAACACAACCTTGTTTGTGCTCTGTGTTCTGCTGTAGGAGTCAGAGAGAAGAGGGCTGATGGAGAAAATCCACATGGTCCAAGACACCATCATCACCCTTCAAAACCTGCTGGACGAGATTGCCTGTTTCGGGGAGAGGATTAAAAAGTAAGAATTAAACATCCAGCGTGGTAATTACAGCTCTCTACAGTTGAATTTTTAAATATAAAAAATCTCAATGTTTATGGCCACACTTTTAAAATTATTATTAATTATAATTCTGGAATATTTTAACAGTATTTTAGTTGTTGTTGTCTTGTAGTTATCCAGTGCAAAAGAAAAAGAGGAGCATTAGAGGGGCCTCAGTGACATTTTACTGCTGTTTTTTATGTAACTTCACTAAACGGATCTGGAACAGAAGTTCCTCCTCAGCACTGACCTCCTGATGTTTATGATCTGAATTTTCCAGCACTTTCAACTGGTCGGTGCCGTTCCTGTCCAGCCTGGCTTTACTGATCTTTGCCATCGTAACAATCATTACATACTACATTCCTGTGCGCTACATCGTTTTAATATGGGGTGAGTCTGAAACACTGTTTATCATCTCACCTGTTTTGTGTTTGTCTGCCTCCATTTTAGCTAAATGCCTCATCACCCCCTGTAATCCCTGCCCACCGTCTATTCTATTTTTATTACTTTCCCAAGCATCTTTCTGCTATCCATGAGATTTACAAGGTCACAGGAGTATTTGCTCCCATATTTCCTGGCCGATCAGACTTCCTCCCCTTTATCTGCTCAACATCAGCTGCTTATAATGTTAGCGATGTATGAATTGAAGCATATCCTATTGTTAAAAGTAAGATGCTGGTAAGATTACAGTCTGAATGACCAGGAACTCTTCCAGCCGAAAAAGTGAAAGAAAAACAATATACTGTACATAATGTAGTACTCCAGGCAATATTGCCTGGACAGCATGTGTCTCCTCTGCAGGTATTTGTTTGTGTGGAAACAAAGAGCGCAGCCACAAGAGACTTCTGTTAATGATATGTTGGTGTGAATTTCTGTTTTAGGTATCAATAAATTCACCAAGAAATTACGGAACCCGTACAGCATTGACAACAATGAAGTGCTTGATTTCCTGACGAGGGTGCCTTCAGATGTGCAGAAGGTAAGCCCCGCTGGATCAGCCGGCCAGGAAGCCCAAAATCCCAGAGCCCGCTAGCTTTGCATTTCACTAAAACAACTCCCAGGCATTCACCACTCTTGTCTGTATAATTAGCTTCATCTGTATAATTATGTAGCCCAGTATAATTTCTGTTGTGTTTTGGTCATGATACATCCCTGGTGGAGGTCTGCTGCTTAGTAGCTTTGCAGCGCAGGCTGTTCCCAGGCTGAGACAGGAGACGCTGCTGGTGTCTCCTGTATGAACTCACCAGCCTCAGCAAGAGCAGAATATCAGCCCGCACGCTGCAGCTCCTCCAACTCACATCAGCCAAAATGAGCCAAAAAGAGCCAAAATAAGTTAGTACGTTTAGCTGGTTTTGTAGAATAATTTACATCAATTTACTAAGAGTGAAAATCAGCACACTTTTTCAGCAAAAATCATCATCAAAATTGCAGGATTTTTGCATTGAAAATGGCTACCTCCAGCAGACAGCAGACAGGCGTTTTTAAGTGCAGACTATTCTCAAGAAATGTTTGGCTTTTCTTTTTTCTGTCTCTCCTCCTCTGTGTGTTCTGCTGTGCTGACCTCTCTTCTTCCTTTATTCCCTCTCTCCTCTCTGTCTTCTCTCTCTCCTCCTCACCCTCTGTCTCTGCCCTTTTCTCTTTAAGCTGTTTGACCCCATTTGCCTCCTCCCTCTCCTTCTTCAATGCCCTTGGGCCTCTGGGTTTAGTGGCAGTGACTCTGTGTGGTTTCTCCGCTGACCGCTGTTATTCTGTCTATACAATGACGGTGGTCATCCTGCTCACTGGCGGCAGGACTTTGTCATACACGCGCCCGGGTCTTATTTGATTTTCAATAGTGTTTGAACATAAAGTAATGCATCAGTGGTAAATGGACTAATAGCTGGTTCTTCCTTCGTGCAGGTGCAGTACAGTGAGATGAAAGGCAGCAGGAAGAAGAAAACCTCGTAGAATGTAGGACGGTCTGTAAACGGGACCTGATGCTGCTGTTTGTGGACTTCCCGCCTAAAAACAGTTTCCTGATGATCAGCAGAATCTCAGCTTTTGTCCGTTTTGGGATGCGTGGTCGGTTTGAATCGGCTGTGTCGATACACAGCTCAGCACCATGCAATTCAACCCGCACCTAAAGACCGTTCAGCCAAAGAAGTCCATACTGAGGACCCTGCAAATACTACTTTACCACGTTTTTACAATTTTTAAAAAATATAATTTCCAAAGATTGTAGGTGTTTTATTGTATGTACAGTTTATTCTTTAAGATAATCAATTAGAAGCTGCTTTATTTTTTATTCCTGGCCCCAGATTCTGTCAGCTAAAAAAATATTTTTTATTATACCGAATGTAGACATATGTTTGGTATTTATGTGTATATTTTTACATAATTGACATTGACAGATGTAAAGACTTTAATTGAAAAATGGATTATCCATCATTTGAAAAAAATGGCTAACTTTAAAAAGTATGAGTTGTCATAAGGAGTTTTTGTAGAAAATTGTTGTATTTTTATGTACAAGGTTTTTAATATAAATGATTAATGTTTATATTACAATTAATGGAGCCTTTCATATGTCCATATACAGCAACATATCAAAAAATCAAAGCAAATATAATGCATGATATCCCTTTGTTTCTTACATTTAACTTTTAAATGATCAAGAGCTACATGCATAGAGTATTGACTTATTCCTTGTACGTCAATATGACCATATGGATTCATTTTTACATACTAAGATAAGTGCCTAAATTTTATAGAGGATGCACTGTGCTATATGTTGTATTTGAGTCTTTACTAATGAGTGGAAGGGGGCCAGATCTGTACTCATAACTTTATTTATTAATGACAATCACAGATGAAGACTTTGTGTCTCTCATTTCTATCAGAAATAAATGCACACAATCTCAGTTATATGTTCTGCCTGTCTGTCTCAGCTCTGTGCTGTGTCTCCTTGAATTCCCCTGCACGCCATATTCATCCTCTCCGTGCTCCTGTGCTGCAGGATTGTGGGCGTCTAACAGCACGGTTTCTGGGCCCCCTCTTCATTAGGCTTTCATGAAGCGAGGCGAGGCTGTGTGAGACCTCGCTGGCACCCGGGCTCCCCACTGTGTGGATGGCCCTTGGGCGACGCCACGAGCGCGAGAACCTCGGCGACCTCCTCTCAGCTGCTGTGACGAGATGCCTGCAGCCAGCATCCTATCAAGCACAGCAGCCAGACAAACCTCCGGTACCGGGCTACGCACCGCTCAGGAGCAGGAATTTAAAACCAGCCACAAGCAACAACAGCCGCACCAATTTAGGGATTGGAGAATTGAAGTAGTTAAGATGTTGGCGTTCAGAGTAATACCCTGGGATTTATGGCTTTTAAGTCAGAGCGCGTGGGTTCACAGTCAGCAGCCTCTTAAATGAGAAACGAGTAAAGTTAGAGGAAAACTGCTCTCATGAAATGCAAGAAGAATCCCATAATTTCTGCATCAAATGTGATGCAAATGTATTGCATAGAAAATATTTGCTGATTGAACTGATTAAATACTGAAGATGTCAGCATTTTTAGTAAATTTGGTGTCTATTAACTCTGGATTGTTTGAGAAATACATGAAATAACACTCCTGGAGAAACAAACAATATCCTTTTTGCACGGCTCATTGCAATATAAACGTAATATCCTACACAATGCTACACTATAGAAGGTAATTTGATGATTTGTCCAATTGTCTTGAGGGCAGAGGATGTGGAGAATGTGGCAGACGCTGACCTGTATATCTCCATCTAGTTATAATGTTGACTTAGGTATCAATATTAATAACCCGCTGTCAAGGACACTAGAAGGACATCTCAATTTGACACTTATAGGCTCAGCATGAATATGTATAGGCAGCGAGACGCTTCAGAATTACCAAGTAAAATCACGCTTCACACGTGGGGACTAATGTGATGTGGCACATGCATTCTGATGAGCCCCAAATACCGAGGCTGATCGGTCTCAAAAGACTTGTTATAACTCAATATCAGACCTGAGAATGGTCAGCTGTGTCTGAGAGTGTGTGTGCGTGTGTATGTGTGCAGACAGAGGCACTGCATAGAAAGCTCTGAAGAGGGTGTGAATGTCCATTATTATCCATCAACAGTCTTTATTAAGTAGTTAATAACTACATCCAGCATGGACCGTGTGTGTGTGTGTGTGTGGGTGGGTGGAGGCGGGATGGAGGGGTCTAATAGGCAACATAGTGTTTTACTGGTTCCCAACATAAAACATTGCCAGTGAGCAAACTGCAGAGCAGCAGGAAGCTGTTTTCACACTGACAGCGAGCCTGCTTGGTTTGTTTGTGGCTCACTTTGTCTCTACTTCTAAGGCACTTCACTTTCAAGCTCTGGATGCTGTCGGAAACTTTATGGGCACTGAAAGTATAATTATATACAAGCATTAATTTTAAGGAAAAACGGGCACGGAGCATTGAAGCGCAAATATGGTCAACCATCTTACTGAAAGCTGATTGGTTCCAATCAACACACTGTTGGGACGACGTTGAGCAGCACAGTCAGGCTTAGTTGTTCACCGAACGTTAGGATCATACATGTTCATTCATTCTGTTTCCAAACATCAGCTGTCATCATGCGAGTTGTATAATTATCATCACATCGTTCTGATAATGAGAATCATTATCATCACCATCATTGCTGTTAACCTCTCCCTAGCAACAAAATGTGTTTTAATAAAGTAGCTTTTCAGACTGCTGGGCTGGAATGAGTGTGATCTCCTTCTCTAACTCTCCGCGGAATGACAGGGAATTAGAATATTTCTAGAATAAATGTCTGACTTTTCCTTTAATTTAGCCACCTAATGTTTGGTCTGCTGTCCTACAGCAGAGATGTTTCAGCTCATCTCTGAGCAATCATTCTGTCAAAGGTTTCCACTTTTGAAAATTCTTATAATTGCTTCATCCCTTGTTCAGCAATCACTGCTTTCAGTAATGAGCTTGATTTTGACCATGTGGGCAGTTCACCTGCCCCCCACCACTCCCCATGGTGTTGACAATCCTTCAGGGAGTCTGGGTGCAGGTAAATCACAGGCACAGCGTGTACGAGCTGGGCTGCTGCCCAGAGGCTGTGGGGCGACTGTGTTGTTCCAGAGCAGGCCAGCATCAAAGCCCTCGATCCACAAGAGCCCGAGGCTACGAGCAGCCCACAGCGCTGATTGACGGAGGAGGTGCAGAATGATTTTGTGAGAGACCAACACACTGATATTAAGTTGGCCTTTTGTTGGTGTCTTTTTTGAATATATCTGCAGAATGTGGTAAAAAATCTGTAGAATGACGTGGTTGTAAAAAAAAAAGAAGAAAAAGTTAAATACGTTGGCTGTTGATTTATCTTAAAGGACAAGACCAGCAAAAATGTTTCGTTTGGTTACTGTCAACAAATCCCCTGAAAATACCGAAGCCGTCTCTCAGCCCTGTTGGAGCTCCCCATGCAGCCTGTGTGTGGCACTCAGCCACAAACTTATTCCTTCCTTCTAACAATATACATTTTTGAAAACTGGTTTAACAATATATAGTTTCAGCTTCTGAAAACGCTAAATAATTTCCTGAAAGAGGTGGGCTGGGTAATTTCTGGCAAGTTGGAGAGTATTTTCAGCTGTGGGTAATTACGCCTGTTGGTCCTCTAGTGCAGAGGCTCCTAAGCAAATGCATTCAGTGCACATAAAAATCATATATATATATATTAATTCTTATTCATTATAACTGTCAGTGTTTTGGTTTGGTTAAGTCAGTTGAATTCAGCCACCACTTACTGCAGCTGAAACATGACGTTTCAGCCATTGATTTGTTGCTGTCAGATATTTCAACCATCTATCTTTGGCTCACTATTTAAGCACATAGCCATTGCTTTTAGCAACTGTTTCAGCTTCTCTGCTTGCTAATAGCTTTCACACACTTCTGCAATATGTGATGTTAAGGTGCTATAGCTGACACTATTACACACTACTATGACTAACTTCATTTCTTCCCACAAACCCCCTGGCAAATGCAGAAGTACCCTCTTGGGTACAGGTAGCCCTGTTGGGAATCACTGATCTAGTATTCACGGCAGCAGGACGGCAGATGTGGGATTGGCTTAAAATAAACGTCAGTGTCCATGTTCAAGGAGCCCAGCACAACTGTGGCTCACTGATGTGTTTTTATTAGATTATGAATAACAATGGAGGTCTATGACTCAGAAGAATGAGCTACATAAGGTTACCATACTCAGACAATAGCTGTCGGTAGGATCAATTCATTGTTGGTTTTGTGCCTCTTTACGGGATCTGTTGACAATTAGAAAACAAATAGAATAGTTCCAGACTTGTCCTTTAAATGAAAACCTGGAGAGAAGACGAGAGGTTTTATTTTGTACATCAGAGCTTAAATTGTATTGCGTACAGTATCAAGGGTTTCACACCTCCATTGACATAATCCTGTATTCTGCTGTCTGCTTATTACAGAATGTTCTACCAGAAACATTACGGACAGAAATGCACACCCTGACAATGTTAAACAGTGGGCTACTTTTATATGCAACTTGAAAGTTCTATTTGCATAATCAGCTATATAAATTTACCTGAGGATTATTGTCCCTCGTCATTATGAATTTCAGACTGCTGCTCATGGCGAGCATTTTCCAGCCTTGCTCTACATGTGTTGCACCTTTTGAGGATAATTCAGTCACAGAATATGGTTGACACGATGGCAGCTTCTTTACACATTTATTAATGTACAAGATGTTTTCATATGCTAACAGTTAACTTTAATTACAGGAATAATGCAGCATTCAAGACTGACGTATTCCAGCACAGTGGGGGTACGGACTGTTGGACTTTCTACGAAATGGTGTTTTTAATTAATTCATACAGAGTTGCAAGCATATTATGATCAATATATATCATTAGTAATAATGACTATATTGTAATTGATTGTTTTACATTAAAAGGTTCATCTGAATCGGTGTTGTGCACAAGAATATTGAGTGTTTGGTCTTAGCTCTGATGTCAACATAAACATTGATGAAATTCGTCTAGGTTTCAACAACGTTTCAACTTTTTTTCAACGTCGAAATGTTTGCTGGGTTTAGATCAGAAGCAGTGTAATTAACAGCCGTAGAGCATGTTAATCCTCATGATGTCCCAGTAGGACATGCCCTGCCTCTGGCCGATCTGGACGTTGGGGTCGGGGATGGGGGTGATGGAGTCCATCCCGTACTGGATGGAGAAGGCCGTTCTTCCATAGTGCATGATGGAGGAGTAGTCGTAGGGAGTGTTGAGGTTGTTGGTGGACTGCTTGTAGAAGTTGTAGGCCATCTGCGGGTCGATGTTCTCCCAGTTGATCTTGACGTAGTAGTCGCGGTCGCTTCTGGTCTGTTCGTGCTGGAAGCCCAGAGCGTGGTTGATCTCGTGCTGGATGATGCCGTGGTAGAGGCAGCCCTGCCTGTTGAGAGAGAGCACCTGTCTGCCTCCCGTTCTCCCCAGAGCGGAGAAACATCCCACTTTGTTCTCGATGCTGATGTAGTCGTACTCGTTCTGACGGGGGACGAAGCGGAGGCAGGTGCTGCTGTGGAAGGCCTGCATGGCGTAGTCGATCTTCTGCCTCTCCCAGCCGCTGAACTCGCTGCTCACGGTGAAGGGGATCATCACCAAGCCGTTGGAAGCTTTCCTCCACAGGCAGTTCTGGGACCAGCACATCATGGCGTTTCTGGTTCTGGGAGCCAGCAGGTCTCCTTCCAGCAGGATCTCATCGGTGGCGTTGTTGGAGGTCAGAATCCTGGTGGTGATGTCCACGGCGTCCGGGACTTCTTCTCGGCCTCCTTCCTCCTGGAGAGGATGTGCCTGACAGAGGCCGAGCAGGAGCAGCAGCAGCAGGCTGACAGAAGGAGTCATCTTCAGGGTCGGTCTGGAGGCTGTGGAGCTTCTGTGGAGAGCTGCTGTGGAGAGACTCCGTGAAGCTTGATGTCTGACTCGGTTCAGTCCAGGGTCTTTATACTCTCCTCTACAGGTGTGTCTCCAGGAGGATTATGGGTAGGGGTCCACACTGCCAGACCTAAATAAACATGTGAAGGGAGGACTCCACAGACAAACCTACTTTTTAAACATAGGATCTAATTCCCCAAAAGTCTCTGTCTATTTGTCCTTTGTGTGCCACATTGCTCCTCAGATACATCAAGCTCAGCTGTTTTTATTGTTCTTTGATTTACAAATGGCTTTTTAGCAACCTTTACCAAAGAATATATGTACAATTAAATTTGTGTGACCCAAATACTGTATCTTCACTCTCTGATGACCTGTGTAAGTGAAATCCCCTGTGTGTCTTTTATGACAAGCTGTGGAAGTTGCAGCAATATCTGCGTGTCCCTTTGTGAGGATGATAGACGGCCTATTGAAACTCTTGCATATGTAGAGGATGTTAATAGGTTCCTGTGGGACATGTTGCTGTGGCCGTGCCCGAGACGGCTCTGCAGTCAAAAAGAGAGAGAAAAGAATACTAAACTGTATGAAACAGTCCAAGCTATTGTAGAAAACCATCATGGCTGTCTGTCCATCAGGGACACTCAGAAGGCACGCCAGTAATGTTTGTTTACTGATGCATGCATGCTAATTTATGATGTATTTTCACTGAATTTGTTTACTCTTAGTTTGCTGCATCTAGATGCACCTTTCATTTTTCTAGTTTTCTACTTCTCTCCATGCTTTCTTCATCTAAAAATGAAAAGTCAAAGTCAAATAAATGATTTTTCATCTTAGTTTGGATATTCCAGCCCTTGAAAACAGCTTCATTCTGTAATATATTCTCAAACACAATGAGATATTGTTGTTTATTGGTGTTTAACCATGAATCCGGGATGTGATATGTCCTCTTTTCTCGTGAAAATATGGACTCTAATTTGTTCAATTTAATTATCACATATAAACCTACTACACCTCCCTTGAATCCTGGCCTCATATAAAGTGTAAAGATGAATTGTGAAAAGAATGTGTGTTTTCTCTCAAATGCCCCCCCAGCCCCAAAACCCCTCTCCCCCCTCAATCTCATCAGCCACCGTGATTAAGGTTTGGCATTGGGGATTGTGCTGTCTTTTTGGAGAGATATTTCAGCTGCATTTCTGACACTCTGAAAGGAGAGGAAGATAAAGGAGGCGTCGGGGAAAAAACTCCTTCCCGTTGTGTGAGTCCTAGAGAGGGCCTTGAACCCTGCCATTCACGCCTTTCTCTCCATCAGCTGAGTCTAATTGCCAGAGAGGACAGGAGACCCCAGGCCCGATCGTTCCTTATCCTCTTTAGCGCTTTCAGGCGAGTGAAAGGCGAGCTTCTGCTTTTGATCTTTTCTCTGATTCGCTTTTTCTTCTCTGTCATCCCTACCATCCTCTCCTCAGGAGTGACACCAGCTCCTTTCACTGCCTGCCCCCGTCTCCATCTGCCCAAAATAATGACCAAGGCCCAGGCATTATTAAACAGAGGTGGAGAAGGGAGGTCAGCACTGGGAGAGGGAGCGGGAGGTCTGGATGAGGACTCCAAACTCGTCTAAGGAGGGGTGCCCCTATTCCAAATCTACTCCGTAGCCTCTCTGTGTTCCCCTAGATTCATCCCTTACAGTTTTCATGGCCTTAGCCTGGAGAAAGCCCATTCTTTAATAGACCTTGGACGTGAAGGCTCGTCCTTTCCCAGAGACGCTGCTACAATAAGACCCCAGGCTGCTTGAGACAATGGGGCCTGTGTGATCTCTCAGCCAGACTCAGGATGAGACGATGCCTTGCTTGCCAGTCCCATGGGAGGGTAGACCCAGTGGTCATTGTTGACAGCTAATGGACAGCATCTTTCCACTGGCAGGCCCCCCTGCAGACTGTGTCATTTTAGGTTGCTTAATAACAACACTCAGGCCGGACCGACCGAGGAATTCTATCAAGAACAGCAGTTTGTTTGCAGATGAAAATCATTCCCCTCACAAATCTCAAAAGCTAACACTGGGGGGTGATTGGATGAATGCAGCCGACGAGCAAAGACAGCATTCAGTGGGGGAAATTCAATATATCTCATGAAAAGAGAAAGTGGTCATATGCCTGAAAAGACCAGTATTAGAATCACTTCATTCAACTTGAACAATAAAAGTACAGGCACTTGTTTTTCTTAAGCCGCAGCAGAGACATACTGACAACTAATAATAGAGCCATACATGCTGACATACAAGGTGCAGAACAATGCGAGACATGAGGAAGAAAAGACTCTACATATCACTCTTATCACTCTACAATTACATGTTCAGCACTTATAGCAGTTGTAAATGCAGACCTCGTGTTTGGCAGGAGTCAGATCGATGTTAGAGACAGCTGAACAGCTGCTCCTCTCTTGGCTGCCATGGGGATGAAGAACAGGCTGTCCCGGTGAATGTGCATATACTACATCTATACGAGACGGATATTCACTCGTGTGCATTTCGCATTCTTTTCATACATGTGTATAAGGATCGTCGCAGTACAAGTGCACTTTCAATGCTATAGAAGCAAGTGTGAGGGACATAAACAGTACATCGTTGTCCTTGGGGCACTTTTCAGACTGTTCATCAGTAACTGAGGGGTTGTGGTCTGAAAAGGACACACAACAAGTCTGAAGAGAAAATATGTGGCCTCATTTTTGTTCTATGTCGCCAAAATCCCCAAAGTTTTGTAATCATCAGCCTATATGTCATATCATTTTTTAGACTTATTGTATCAAGCAGTATTTTTACCACGGTTGATAACCGTCAGTAATGTTTGTGGTGACTCAGCAGCGGTTAGGCTACATGAATGTCTTCATCCTCCGCATGAAATCACAAGGCACGCTCTTTGATGTCCCTCCATGTCTCTACTCCGAGCAGAAAATCTGCTCTGTAAACAATCTTACATCTGTCCCTATATCTATTTCACTGTGCCGCACTGGTGGTCTGAAGGTAAGCCACATTTTCAAAATGCGTGGAAGACTCCACAAAGTGTTTCTCACGAGGCCTCTTCTCTTTTCGAAGCCTCAGACAGCGCTGCATTTAATCCCTGCAGACCCTAAAAACAGTTGCGCTTTGGCTCTTAACTGTGATCACACTGATGACAACCTTAACGCCCTAATGTTAACGTTTGCCATGTTCACCAGCTGAGTTTAGCATGTTAGCATGCTAACATTTGCTAAACAGCACTAAACTTGATAATGGCACTACAGGCGTTACTGTGTGCTCCACATTTCTCGGCAGTCCATCCTGCAGTTGCTGAAACATCACCACAACACCACAAATGTCAGTTTTATGGTGGCAGTAGAGGAACAATCAGGGGCTCACCAAGGTCAGTCGGGTTCATCCTCTTGGGAACATGAATGAATAAAATGTCATGCCAATCCATCCAATAGTTGTTGAGATTTTTCAGCTGACAGACCAATATTGGCACCTATAGAGCGATGCTGCTAGCATGGCTAAAAGCACATAAAACTAAATAATGGATGAATGGGTGATAATTCAGTACTTTATTAATCCTTCACTGGGGAAATTTCACCTTTTTAATGAGCTTGATATGAGTTCAACGTCCCTGTTAATACACTGGCCAACTAAACCACTGGGGTGTCCTGGAAATACCTCTGGAAAACGTCTCTCTGAGTTGAGAAAGAGAGACTGAGAGCGGGCTTATCTAAATTACTATCAAGTGCTGGAGGCAGTAGAGTGTTAATTTCATGTGCTGTCTGCTGGAGAGGAAGAACTTGTATTTGTCTTCCTGCATCGTCTGTGTTTTTGTTTTCCTCTTTTATTTTTTTCATGTGTAGTGGTGAGCGGCTCAGGCCAGAGTGTGACGGATCCTGGAGTGCGGGAGGAGGAGAGGAGATGGAGGGAGGGGGGGAGGAAAAGGGCAGAGTGTTAGGTCAGGCTGATAGAGATGTCAGCACTGCTTCAGTAATCTTGTGACGCCTAAGAGAGCGGCAAAAAAAAAAAAAAAAAAAAGCAAGGAAGGAGGCAGGACGGCTGAAAGACCAGCGGCTTGGTGACAGCAGAAGCAGAGACCACCCCAACAACAGCAGCAGGGGATGCTGGGAGGGGAGGGAGGGCTGGGGCGAGGGAGGAGGGTGCAGCGGGAGGGGTGGGGGGGTGTGAGGAGTGAAGCCGGAGGGGGAAGCTGATCTTCAGTTACACATTATAACTGATAGTTAACCCTCCTCCTCACAGCAGTGTGTTAGAAAGAGAGAGAGTGGTGAGCCAGTTATCAACGCAGCGGAGGATTTAAGCCTTGTCCACCTCATTTAACATCTCCAGCAGGCTGGAGTTATTTATTGTAGTGCCAAATGCAATGTACCTAATGGAAAGCAGCATAACACACTGGAAAAGACTCAACAGGAGAGCCTTAAAAATAAGAGAAAATGGATTTTAGGACAATAATTGACCTTTCTTGTGTGCTGCCTTTCTGATCTTTAATTTGTCATTAATTGGAATTTAAATATATTTCCTTAAGTAAAACCTTTATACATCACACCTCTATAACTATACACATGCTTATACACACTAGCTTGCTTTCACAATATGCACAAATACATAGTCATTATGTTGCCTTTATCATGTAGGCCTACTCTCATATCCGCTGAGTCCATCAACAGCAACAATGCCATGTTCTGTATCCGGCTGTAAACGTGGAGCTGTTGGAGTCCGCTGCTCTGTTTATTGGGTGACCCAGTAATGAAATGTGATTCAGGTGGTAGATGGATATCTGCAGTGAAATATCTCTGCTCACTGGCTGCAGCCCAGACGTCGCCTTCTGCTCGCTCCTGCTGTAAAGTGTGATTTGCTGTGTTTAGCCTTTTGTCTGGGACAATTATGTTCACCATTAACAAGCTTTCTTCTGTTATTGTTCATATCAATTAGAGGTTGACGGTAATTTGAGCTGATGGTGGAGACGGTGCTGAGAGATTTAGTGGCGATGTTGTGGGGCATATGGGGGGCAATTAATGCCACTATTGGACACTGTTGACTCTTTCTGTCTATACTTTTATATTTCTCAGTTAGTTTTTGGTAGCAGCAACATTCTTCTCTTATACTAGACCAGGAGCACTGAGAGTTTGTTTTTCTTTATATCAATGACACTACAGCAGTGCAGATGACACCGTCAATAATTGTCCGGCGAAGATGTTGACCATGGTTTAGCTTTTATTGAGCTCCAACTATGCAATTTTACCATTTAGCTATGATCATAGGATTGGAAGATGAAACAATTGCACTTCGCAGAGCTGAAATCCTGCCTCATGGTGCTATTAACTGTTATCTGATAACCTTTCAAAGTCATGGATTAATTACACAAACTGGACTTCCTGGATTGACGGCGCAGGTTTGGTTTCAGTGTGAAGGGAAACAATGAATTCTTCAACCTCTTCAATATAGCAAGTAACAACTTATGTTGACTATTGTTTTGTCTGCTCTCAGTAAAAATAGTATTGTCGGGTAAATGCCACATAATATGGTACACTATTAATGCACTAATTCTATAATCACTCTTGATACACACCTGCTACTTTAGGCTAAATAATGTATTTTCATTGTCCTACTCAGCATTTCCTTGGACTTCAACTCTACCATTGTTTAAGAAGAAAAAAACAACTTTTTCCACAGAGCCAGTTCTTTCAGACCTTCATCCAGCTGTAAAAACATTGTGTTCCATAGATTAATGCTGTAAGATAGTTGAACTCAAAAGAAACATTTGGATAAAGCACATACAGTAAATGCCAATAACAACAATAATAACAATAATAAATCACTACCAAAAACATATATATGATGATAAAAACAATAATGCTGATTTCTCCTGGGAGGGCCAAATTCCTGGATGGGCAAACCAGTCCCCTCAGGGCCCACCCATAACTATCAGTCTGAGCCCCAGAAACCTCTACCAGGATGACCAGGAATACATGGTGCAAACAAAAGTCAAGAAACCGCTCACCAGGGTATTAACTGAGGGCAAGTCAGATGGGTATGTCAACATTTAAGTTTTAAACCACCCTTCAATCCAAACTAGTATTTATATGTGTGTGTGTGTTTTTTTTAAAAATACATTTATAATTTCAGTCTGTGCACCCATTTGAGGTGGCAGTGGTGCCCCTGCTTTTCTGAGGCATGAATAACACCTCATACATGGGCAGCATTCCAGCGCTGAAACCTGCTCCGTCCTCTTTGTCTGAGCTGCAGAGAGGGCTGCAGGATGCCCATCAGTGGCATGGCTCAGATAATGACCAAATGAGAATTATTGATAGGAAGGGGTGCCGGGTGCCCCGTGCACATTAGCATGACGCCAGCTGGTCGCAGTACCGCTGCTTCACCACCCAGAGCATCGCTAATGCAATTACCTGGACAGGGCCTGTACACAGAGGTAATTTTATAGCTCTGTTCATACATCTTAATCTTGCCATGCAGTCGTTCGGTCGGTTTAGTCAAACAATAAAGCAGGCTGGGGTTTTTTGTTCTTGTTTTGTAAATATATACTATGGAACAAAACAACAAATGTGTGGGAACATGGTGTTAGCAGCCATGATATTCTGTGGAACCTATAAAGCTAAAATTAAATTAATTATGGTGCATTTCTCAAGTTTGCGGTGTTGGGGAGTAACTAGTTGTAGATGTAATTGCGTTGTATAATTAAAGTACTAAAAATAAATGTAATTGAAATCCATTACAGTTCCTGAGGGGAAAAAAGTTAATGAAATTACAATTACTAATCAAAATGTTGGTGAGAACAAGGCGGTTGCATCTTAATTTACTGTTTTGGGTAAAAGCTCATAGAATATAACGTTCATTCTGTTGCTTTGTGCAGGAATGTCTTCTTCTGGCATATTTCTGGACAGCGCAGGTCAGCAAAGCCCTTGTGTGCAACACAATCAGTAGGAGGATGGGTTACAAGGAGCTGCTGTGTAGACAGGCTCCATTCATTGGGCAGCATGTGCTCAGATATTGAGCATTGTTTTTGATTGGTTCTTTGGTTTGAAATGGCACCTCCTCTCATCTGTCACTCAAGCATAATCAGTGCTGAGTCTGTTGGGAGGTTCACACTGCCGATTTACATCTATGTTTTTAGGTCTTTTATTGCCCAGTTTAAAACTATTTGAAAAATAATAGAATATAATAACTTACATTACTTTGATGAAGTAATTGAAATAGTTTTACTATTTCTTTTCTATTTATTTATTACATTTTTAGCAGGGTGACTATTCTGTAGCATTTCTGCTACATTTTGAAAGTAACCCAAGGCATCTTAAACATGTTACCAACACTGCACGAGTACAGTACGATGGCGAATGTGGTTAAAGAACATATAAAACATGTGGAAGTAAAAAATACAAGTACAATAAGAACAAATTCTTATTCCCTCGACAGTAAATCTGGTATCCATCTGAAAAATAACAAACTGCTATGAAGGAGAACCTTTATGTAATTATTATTGAATATTAGACAAGACCCACAAAACAAGAATCAGTCTACGTGGAACAATGGTGCATCTGGAACACATATATTATTATTATATTTCCTATTTATTAAATCTATTTGTATGCATGTTTAGAAAGGGCTTAGAAATACATTTCTGTTCTATCTTTTCTCTCACACACAATAAGACAATGACAAAAACAACAAAATTAACATCAACGCACTAATGCAAAGCAGCGGAGAGTTCCCACATGTTACCCAGTTGACATCCCTGCACATGGAGATGAAAAACATTTCTAATGGGGCCAAAGAAATAATTCTGGTGTATCACGGGAGAGGGGAGGGAGGGGAGACGGTTGCTAGATTCCCAGCATGTCCACATATGACAGTCCTTCGCCCAGGGCTGGCCGACGCAGCGACATTGTGCGCCTGTCATAGCTGCCCTTCAACAGCAGATGAAGCTGTCAGCAGGACGATGACTTTATTCTGACAGCCGCTCCACCCTCTCTCTTCAGAACGCTGCAAATAAATATGTTGGGTTTCAAAGCTGCCAAGGCAGACGTTGGACAGTGGGTCAGGGGGCCAAACGCAGAGCAAAAGCATTCCCTTCCCCTCGTAACCTGTTCTCAATGAGCCTGGTCACCTCGCCAAGGCGCCCATTCAGAGTGAGCCATCCAAAGGGCCCCAGGGCCCCAGATCTCACACACTGCCTGCCGGGGGAGTTCTGTGAGCTCCTCTCTGCCTCTGACAGCCATCACTCGCTCTCCCTCGCTCTCTTTCTCTGTGCATCTCTGTGATTGCCACGTCGGAGAGCCAAAAATATCCTCAGCAGAGAGAAGCAGCGAACAGTTCAAACCTTTTATGACAGAAAGTGATTCAATCCGATGAGGATGAAATGACCTCTCCCAACTGACTCAGTGTGAAAAAGAAACATTTATTCATGAAGTTTCTCTGGATGATGAAGTCAAAATTTCATCATCAGAGCAGCATGCAGGTGAAAGAAAAGCACTGGTTTGTATTTTGTTGTTTGAATGGAGCTGACAGGCCATCTGCAGTGTGAGAGCTTCTCTTCCTTCTCCTCTCACCTCCTTTTTTCCTCTTGTGTAAGACACAAAATGATGACTCTTTTCAGCTGCTTCGTCTTCATTTTGCAAACTAACCAAACATAATACATAAAAATCCGTTTTGTTGAGCTGTTTAATGAGGGATTTCACATATAATCATACGCAACGTGATTCCAGGAATGATCTGCGGCTTTTTCATATATAAGAATATTAAGATGAAAGTTTGCTGACATCTAGCTGACGATTACTTGATAAGTTGATCGCCAAAACTCATGAACAACAGTTTTGAGGTACTTGTTCTTAGTCATGTGTGACAACAAGTTGAATATCTTTCAGAAATGTGATGAGCATTTTTCAGTCATTTCTGACATTTTAAAGAAAAAGTGATGGCAGATTAATCAACAGTAAAAATAGGCGTTAGCCTCAGGCATATATCAGCAAAATAAGTTATTTAAAAGTTAATTCAAAATTTGTCAATTTAGTGCCTAACATATTTCCTTGTCTTTGACTTTAGCAGTTTAAATAATTAGAAAAACATCATAGTGTGGTCATCACTGAGGTCCAGAAAACAGTTTAGGCACGACCTATATCATCAATAATAAATGACATTCATTGCACTACTCGACCTCCATACCTGTGTCCCGTATGTGTGTCACTGTGTTAGTATGTCAGGGCCACAAGGTGAGAAGAAAAGCACAGAGACTGATGGAGGCTAGCAAAGTGAAAAAAACACAACCTGATGGAGCAAATATTTAGCAGCTGGTAACTTGTTTCAGTCTTTTCTTGCACAGCTACAAGTATACATTCTGCTTTATTCTTAAATCAGTGTTCTCAATCCCAACCACACATTGAGCTAATAATATTCTATAATAGTATGGTATGATTATATTATACCAGAGAAGAGGAGCCTTTCTGAAAAGAACAAGATCTGGGAAGGTTTAACACACGAAGCAGTGAGTGAAAAAAAAAAAAGATTTCTAAAAATCTGAGGCATGATTCTGTTTGCTGTCAACTTTCACATCTTTCTCCCAACAGTTATCTTTGGGGCATGTTCGCCTTTGATAGCAGCATCATTGTGAGAAATGTCCTGAAGTCCAAACGCTGTGACCCATATCTTACCCCACATCCTCTGCTAGAGCTGAGGAAGCAAAAACCAGACTATAAAGGATTAATTAAACATTGTGTAAGGCATATTTCACTTTAATTTAAATTTTTGGTACCTTGCAGATGTTAAAGAGAACAAACAATTCTGGCTGTGAGATAAAAACAAATCCTGGTACCCACCAATTTAAGTACAGTACATTTGACTTACTCTGTTATTATATAACAGATTACAGCCTCCTATTACATAACACATCTAAATAGAGAGACTCTCTTTGCACGCAACCAAATGCAAAACTGCTAGTTTGTGGATTAAGATTCATTTCCTCCATTTGTTTGACAGGATGGACTTTTTGGGGACTTTTTGACAATATTATGAATATGTTGCATTGACACTATTAAATGAAACATTGTAAGTAGGATTTTATATTGTATTACTTAGACAGTGAGACAAACCACTCAGAAACTGTACTGTCAACAGAAACTATTCTATGAAAAGGTTGTAGAAAGACCCACAATAACCCTGATCTCTGCTGGCTTTTCCACCTTTAAGTCACTAGCAATTTTTTTTTTTTTTTTTTTAGTAAAGCTTGTCATATGTGTAAAACCCATGCTGTTCATGCGGTTGTTATAGTTACCCTGACAGCACTCTAAATAAAGCCTACAAAGCTAATGTCATGTTTGTGAACTAATGTAATTACAGATCAGCTCAATAGACTAATGCCTGAGTTTGCACTCAGACACATTTGGAGCTGATTCATCTCCCTCACTGAAGTGACCGTTATGTTTCCACCTTGAGGCTGCACTAAACAAGAATTTCCTGTCCAAATCCATAAATAACTAGCTGCAGCACTGAGGAGAGTCCCATCTCCACGAAAACGCTGTCGACTCTCCCAATTTACCCAAATGACAGTCTGACATCAGTGTGGTCACTCATGGTGAAACCTCTGTACGTGTCAGGTGACGTCTTAAGATGTACAGGAGGGAACCAGCATCATTTAGACTGTTTTGGTCCATCTGCTTCTTGTTGCTTAAGTTCAGAATTCTTAATAAATGCATGTACATGTCATTATATTTTAGGCTGATTTTAATTTTTTTAAAAAGATGACCAACCTAGTTTGAAACGTGTCTGTTGTCCCTGCTGATGCCTTAACAAAAAGACAAGTGACAGAAACGTAAGGGATCGTTTTTGGGAAACAGCCGGTAATTTAATAGAAAGAGATGACTGTGATTTAAAATAACGTTTTGTTTGCATTTTACAAACCTCATTCATCCAATCTGAGTGTGACATCTTGTCCAGTCCAATGAGAGGTTGCAGGCACAATGAAGCGCTGATAAAAAACAGGAAGTTTGATCAAAGCAAACGCGGGTTCCATACTCACAATGATGGATTATAAGCTTTGTGACAGATTTGCGCTCTAAGAGAATGAATAGCTGCAAATGTCCTTCTGTGAATGGAGGAATGGGCCGTGATATCTGTGACCATGCTGTCTGCTGGTCAGGAAAATGTAAAGCAGAGGGACAATCTGAACCACTGGCTCACAGTCAAAACGGAACAGCGGGAATCCTTCATGATCAAAACTCAGAAGAGTCTCCAAGTGAGCTGGATTCACTCAGTGTCTTTTGTTTTTTATAGAGCATCATAGACCAGCCGAGCTGACGTCACAAATTTGTTAGAAAATTCAAACTGTTTTCTACACTTTAAGGGTCACCTCTATGTTACCTATTGCTTTAAAATCAACACGTGTTCTGCTTGCTGCTTGCTGCTTGTGACCCCATGTACCCAGAGCCCCAACCCCCGTTCCACATGTCTCAGAACCGTGGCCATAGTCCTTAAAAAAGAGATAAGATGAAGAAATTAGAAAAACAAAACTGATAACTTTTTCATTTCAGCAGGTTAAACTTGAGGAATTTCAATGATTCTCTGATCCACTGTCATCCAACATCCTCGATCAGCAAGACTACAAGCAACCGGCAGTCAGGAGATCAAGAGGTCAAAGGTCACAGCACACAGACAATATTCCTGTGACCCGTGAATGATCACTGATGATTAAGAAGTGCTAAGAAGGAAATCAAAGTCTTTCCGTCTTTGTGAGGAACAATGCTACACGGTGGGTATAAGCAAACACTGGAGAAAAATGTACACTCGAAATCCCCCGTGTTATCAGTGCAGTGACACGTCTCATATCATCGCCCACAGATGTCTCCATGAATCACTGTCCCCTGACAATGAGATGTTTGTTTAATAGTTTAACATTCCCCCTGGATGTCTGGAGTTCTTTCTTGTAACATCAGCCGACCTCTGTCTCTGTCCAGGTCCCTCAGATGAAAACAGACAAGCAGAGCTTTAACCTGTTTGTGTTCTTTCTTGCTTTTTACAATAATTTTGTACTTGCAGGAAAAAAGCAGAATGAGTGTATTGTTGAAACAAACAGGCAGCTGGGACACTGTTTTTTCAATAGTCAGTAGAACTTGTTGGAGACTTACCGAGTTTTTGAAAGGGACATGTTGCTGCTCTTAATTTCACCATTGTGATGGAATCTGAATGAAAAAAGGAGGCACAGATTTGTCGACATACTTCTCTGTTCAATTATATGGATGTAGCTGTTACTGTAAAGATCAGATTTTATTCTTTGTGAAGTTTTAGTAAACCACTTGAGCAGTTTTTGCTGAAGGACTGTTACATCACGCTGTAATACAGATCATTTCTCCCCCGAAAACCAAAGCATCTCACCCTCATCCCAATTTCCATTCTGCAGGAAAAAGGGTCCATGTGACTGAAGGATTATTTTAAATGTATATTATACTGTTAAAATTGTTAAGACTGAAGCCTTAATCCGCATGAAGCATTAAACTGTTGTAGCTGGTTGAGGTGGAGCTTTTTTGCACATACTGTACATATATATATATGTGTGTGTGTGTGTGTGTGTGTGTGTGTGTGTGTGTGTGTGTGTGTGTGTGTGCAGCATCCTGGAGAGTGGTTCACAAGCGAGGATGGAGTGAGGTCCACCACTTCCAATCTTTTTTGGAATCAGGGTTGTAGTTTAAACCAGTGGAGCCTGACCTATATAGAGGGCAAGCGCAGTCCCAATCTGAGGGCTCGCAAGATAGAGAAGAAGAAAAGAAAAAAAAGTTCTTTTTCAGACTTTAAATGAAGTCTTTAATGTTTGCATGTATGTTGTTTGAAACACTGTGTTGCTGCTATCTTGGCCTGGGGCTCCTACGAAAAATAGATTTTGTAATGTCAATGGGAGTCACATGGTTAAATAAAGGTTTGATAAATAATAAAAAAGAATTACTTCTGTGAAATTTTTGATAAATTTCTTTGGGTCTCAAACAATTATTTAAGTGAAACCATGGGAGACGTTCAGGGGGGCAATGTCTCTGGATTGCTGGATGTGCTCATAGACATTTGAAACACGACAAGAGGCCCCAGCTAGACACAGTTTTTTGTAGGTGTCACTAGCCAATACGATTGGAAAACACTGGTTTGATCTTTACAGAATAACTGTATTTTATAAGATAATTATGTTTTTATGTAAAATCTTAATTTGAAAACTAGTGACTATAGCTGTCAGATGAATGTAGTGGAGTAAAAAGTACAATATTTGCCTTGGAATTGGAATGGAGTAGAATGGAATAATATGAAATGAATAGAGTCAAGTAAAATACAAGTTGTACATAAGTATAGTACTTGACTACATGCACGTGGTTATTTTCCATCACTGGAAGAGAGTATCAACACGCCCATGCAGAGATACTGACATTCATACAGGATCGTCTTTGCTATATAACAGTAGTTCCTCTTGAAACTGGGCTCAGTGAGCTGCCTGTGATGACGCCTCCTTACATGAAACAACGCTGATGGCTCTAAATGTTAGGAGCTCACTCTGTGCACATTCTGAGCGACTGATGTTTCACTTGATACCTCAATATTTTCCACACCCACAGAGACGTTACCGTGGCCTACTTTTGCCTCTGGTCTGATCTGACTTTGCCATAGTGTCTGATTTAAGTGTTGCCATGATTTTCTTCATCCCAGTATGATTTTTCCTTTTGCCCCAGTAGCCTTTTCATAAAAAAAAAACTTTTCAGAAAGAAAGATTTGCATCTTAATGGATCTTAGCAACAGCAGAGGCCCTCTCAGCACTCTGCTTTTCAGAGTCACTTTCACGGCTGCAACAGTATGTATTAACAACCAAGCAAACAAAAAATACTGTTTCACATGTCAGCTTAATACCCGTTCCAGGAAGCTTGTTTCGATCGTGTCGTAAAAACAGATCACTGATAGCAATGTATTAGTGGGGGATTAACATGACTTTCGCCCTGCTTTCTGTGCACAATAAAGCTTTAATCTAGGCTCTGACTGGGAGGCCGGGCTGCCGGGCCGGGCCAATGAGGTGCCTCGGCGTCTGTAGCATATCCCCGCCCATGGGTGTTTCCTGTGGTGGTGGTGGTGGAGGTGGCGGTGCAGCCGGGCCTGGCAGCAGACGCGGTGACAGACGCGCCCCTGGGATTCCACCTGTCAACCGCAAACGCACTAATCGACAGGCCTCGTATAAGCTGAACTCTGCGTCACCTCTCTGTCAAATCTTCATTTTCTCATTCGTCTGACAGATTCCCTCTGCCCACCCCCACCCTCTTCTTATCCATCCCAAACTCCACCCATCCACCAGTCTGCATACAACGCACCAGCATCGACTCTCCATGTCTGCTGCACCCGAGCCAGATGCATTCTCTCACATAAAAAATAAAAAAAATTCAATAAAAGAGTTTTTGCTTTAAGGAATAATCTGAAATCTTCAGTGCAGCTTCTCACTGCTACTGAAACAAACCCCAGCCCCCACCCCACCCCCCCCTCCACCTCCCTGCCTTTCAGCTTTAATGTGACAGAGGTGGGCTTTAATGTTCTGTAGTAATTGGGTAGGAGAGGGAGAGACTGTTTGGGAGGAGGAGGAGGAGGAGGAAGGGTCATGGTCATGTTTCTCATGGAGGTTATTCTGTATCTGTCTCTTAGCAACGACAGACCAATCTTTGTACAGTCCTTGAGTTGATTGGTGCGTTTTTTTTTCCCCTCCTTGGTCCCTGAAATGTTTTACGAGGGGGCTCCTCGGCAGACAGGCTTCCTCCCACATTCACTGCTTTTAAGAATTTGTTTCCACGAGCATCAGATGGGCTCGCTAAGGCGTGGCACTCGCCCTGTAGCTGAGCCTCCCTCAGTGGAAATGTGCATTATTCGCAAAATGAATGCCAATTTTTGAAGAAAATAAAAATTGATATCAAAGTTCCTTTGAGGATGATTGCTCTATGATTAATAATCATTTTCAGTCTTTAGGACTTGAAGTTAATGTCATTAAATGAAGCTGATGGTGGTGCTCATCATCTCTCACTATCGTATCCCCCTTGTCTTCAGCCAGGGTCAGGGAAAGGGCAGCCCCTGGCCAAGGGTCAGTGGAAGGAGCCGAGGGAAACCTCTTGATTCACACCGTCAGCTTGAAGACATCAGAGCAGGGGGCCAGAGTGGCGTGATGTCAGTCAGACACATAGAACAGGATTAAAAGGGCAATTCAGGGACAAGGAAGAGAAATAAAGGAAGAAGGAAAGACCTTGTCCTCTTTTCCCAGCATCTTAAATTTACTCCTCGATAGATAGATAGATAGATAGATAGATAGATAGATAGATAGATAGATAGATAGATAGATAGATCACAGACTGGAGGGAAAAGCACACGATAGAGGGAAGACAAGCACATCTGACACAATGTAATATTTACAGTATGTAATAAAACGGCAGAAATGGACTAAGTACTGTCAAGTGGAGCTATTGATCACCTGTAAAACATTAAAGTAGATTTTTCTTTGTTGTGATGAGGATTCTGTGTTAAATGTGCCCCAGATTTATTGCTTTTGAACAGGAGTTCTGCACAAAAAGTGAAGCTGGTTCTCAGATAGCCTGCGTTTAATGCCAGCTTGTAGACAGATGGAGCTTGGTTTCAACAATGAAAGTGCTTTTAATTCTCCTGAATGTAAATTTATCTCACCATAATGCCACATTCAAATCAATGAAGCGGCTCAGGGACATCAGAGCAGCTGCAGCAAACTTTTAGGAACTTACACAGTATTTAATGGGGGTCTTCTGTAAGCTCGTGCAGTCTGGTTGTAAAAACCTCTTGGCAAAATATGACTTGATGTGTTTTTGAGAAAAGAGGATTGTGGTCGTTTCAGCTTCAGTCTATGGTCTGATAAAAGGCGTTAGGTTGAGCCACTGTACAATATGCATCCTTGTACACAACTATTCACTGAATAGGACACAGTTCAAGACTATATTATAAACTTTATCAAACATTCATAACGATAGAATAACAATAACTACTTAAATGAGTCGCTCAGTCAGCCAGTAAATAAATAAACATGAAGAGATCCAATATTATATTAAATAAAATAAAGGACACATTAAAACGATGAAAAATGTGTGTCTTCAGATATCATTCTGCTGTATATACACGACGGGATAAAATACCCTACGCTTTTTTATTTCGTGCCAAAAGCTGTGAGAATATTTGTTGGAATTTTTACTGCTTGGGTTTTTACAGTTCTGTTGTTTTTCCGCGTCTGAAACTAATGCTGCTTTTTACAATCATTAATTCCCCACAAATACGTGCAACATACCGAACGATGTTTGCGATGCAATCTGAACGCGTGTCATCAGGAAAATCCGATTTTTGTTCATTCAGACTCAATTTTTATAATAAAAACTTGAGACAAACGTGCTATAAAATCTATAAAACAAGCCATAAACAATCAGGAAATTAAAAAAAAAAAAGACAAAGAGAGGAATTGGAAAAAGTTTTATGTTTGGAGGAGGAATAAAGCTGCCTGTGTGGAATATATTTTTAATGAAACCTTGTAAAAAGGTGCAATAATCTGCTATAAAATACTCTGACTCTACATGATCAAATATTTATTTAGCAGGCTGCATTTCAAGCGTGAAATATTTCATCCACAACAGCGGATCAACAGTTTCTTCATGCTGAAATGATCAGCGCTCATTTATTGTGCGCGTCCCGTCAGACACGAAGCCCACAAAGAGCCAGTGAAACACCTCACAAACAGACAGCAGCACAGAGGAAAGAAGAGACAGCGTGCATTTTCACCGGCTATCCGCTGACTCTCACAGAAAAATCAAAGTGCAGCAACAAACGTTATTCAGGATGCTTTTTTCCGTCTTTGTAAAGTTGCGTCGTGGCTGTAGAAGAGGCACCGAGTGAAAAACAGCTTCATAAAACGGACTTTATTCCTCTTTCCCTGCTTTTACTGACGATCCACAGTCTCTGTAGCCTGTTTCAATTCAATCCAATAATTACATCAAACCAAAATATTCTGGATTTCTATAATTACGATTTTTATTAAAGTGAAATTATTTTTCAACTTTTTTTTAAAGACATACAAGCAGCATAATGTTGCTGAAATTAGATTTTGGGGAAGACTGTGAGCCAGTTCGGCATCATTATAGAATTGAGTGATAATTATTGGTTTTGTCGTTGAGGCTAAGGCTTGAAAAGCCGCAGTCAGCAGCTGTTTCACATCACAAATAAACCGGTCGGCCTGCAGTGGGACAGTCACACCAGACAGTCTATTTCACGTATTGACGTTCAGCCATGGCTGGTTTCATTCAGCCTCTCTGCTCTGAAGGCTGAGGGTTGAGGAAGGTGAGAAAACAGGAGCAGCCATGTGGTCCCTGCTTCCGTCTGCGGTTCACACCTGGAAATCACGCTGCTGTGATCCCGCAAAACAGGATCCACCAACCACACACGTCGAAGTCACATTATCGATTCATCAGGCCGAAAATATAATTTTTTATGAAATTCAGTAAAACTAGTTCACCGGCTAAAAGTCGTTTTACTGTTTTTTTTTACACCATGTCACCGTTTTCCCCAAAACTTCCAGATTCGTCTCCATCATAAATCAAGGTTATAATAATTTTCATTAGATACCAGTGACTGCCATGTTCACTTAAATTCGCACCAAACGGTTGACTCGCATCGTGAACAGGCTGGCTTCATCTCCCCACAGCACCGCAGGAGAAGAGCCTTTGGGTGGAGCATTTTCAGCTCAATCTGATTTTATTTGATAAATATAGTTTGATTATTAGTGTAACTCTGTACATTTGAAAACATTCAGATTATTAAAGCTTCCGGTGGGCTCGAGTCTTGAGGTTGAACAGTCAGTCCTTACTTGACGTTCTCATTCTTCTCATTTATTTTATTTCTTTCTTCCTTTTTTTTTGAGAATCTAATGCGTGATCTGATTGGCTGCCGACTTTGAGGCGCGCAAGCTGTTTGGCTAAATCCAAACCATGTTGCGTAATGATCCAGCCTCGGCTCCACTCGGTGCTCTCTTATTTATGACTCGGACCAATCTTAGAAAAGTGACGCAAATACGGAAGCAAACGCATTTGAGCAACGGCGGAGATATTTCTCCTCCTTCCGGCTCAGACTCAGCCAGGACTGCGCTGGTCTTCCTCCTCCACCGCGCCCTGCACAAACCCACTGCTTGTCATTTACTTCTGTTGGACCTGTACGTGTGTGGGAAAATAGTCCATTGTTTTATGTTGGCCCTTTGGCCCAGAACACCCAGGGGCCGTCGAGCGCCCAGCTTCATCCTCCTCAGGGTAAACTGTTGTGACAGAGCACTCAGGGGCCCCTCATTAGCTCTCTGTCCACTAAGAAGCAAAGAAGCTGCTTTAATCCTCTCTGTCCTCCACAATCTGGCAACACAGACGCGATTATAATTCCATTTTCATTCTGCTCACTTGTTTTATGCAGGGTTTAACCATCTTTGTGAATGAACATCCCCCTCAAAAGCAAGAAAGCACGTTTGTTGAGAGATGTTAAGTTAGTGTTAAGTAGGAATATTTAGTTAAACTGGTTTAACGTAGGTGAAAAGAGACCTTTACGACTGTAGCTGGAGGTTTCTACCACCATCTGTCTGACTCCCTATAAGGGCTGACTTATTTTTGATTGTTTTGATGCTGGTTTCACTATTCTTATACACTTCAAAATAGTGATTAATATGCAGCATGTGCATATTCATGTGGTGCAATACGAAACCTTCATCTACTTTAAAACTACAGCAGGGTGAACAGTGTGTGAGCTGTTTGCCATGTGTTTTGAACGTGTTTCTGTTGGTTAACTACATACCTGATCGAGCCCAGTGTTCTACAACTGCAGGAGGAAAGTTACATGTTTTCCTGCTGCAGGCCTTCAAATGAGGAACCTTCAAATAAGTCTTGACATGCACGTAAGGTCTGTCAACGGGAAGCAATTAGTTTGATTAAAATGTCTGATTAGTGACAATATTACAGTCAAGCAGGCTCCAAAACACCAGACAGCTCTGCTTGGCTTTCATTTCATTTCAGCAGGCAAACCTGTGCTCGCTCGCACACACACACACACACACACACACACACACACACACATTTTTTTCTTCTTTTGGGAGCGGGGGCAGTCATGAACACCATAGAACTGAAATGTCAAAATAAACCAAATACACTTTATTTATAAATCTTGAGTTATAATTTAATACGGTACCAATATGTTAACCAATATGCTTTCACAGTACATCAGAGTGGTTGTCAAAAAGAAGTAAACACAAATACACACTCACATACACACACACGCACACACACACACACACACACACACACACACACACATGCATGCACTCACACAGATACACACACGTTCAGTTCAGCAATACCCTGCAGTGGTCTGTTGTGCCATTAAGCGGCTTGGGCTCATAAATGCATGACTTATCATGAAATAGATTTGCAGACTTGTCCTAGGAAGTTGTGCACAGCTCATTTATCCCATTAACAAACTGTAGTTACATTATAGAGCCTACATCAGGCCCGGTGCTCTTAAAATCTCTCTGAGACAGTGTAAAAGACCTGGAAACATACATGAATCAGAAGGGTTTGGTAATGCATTAATCATTAATCCAGTAAAGTAATGTCATTACTTTTCCTTGCAACAAGTTACCAGTTAAAAGAAAATGACTGTGACTTTAACCATTCTACGTATAAAAATGTCAGATTAACATAAAGTTATCTAACATTGATTATCTAACATGATCTATTTTGCCATAATTAACCTGCTATCTCTGTTCAGATGAGAAGTAACAGAAAAGTTGAATTTCTCTGAGTGGTAAAATTCACTAATTTGATCAGAAATAAACATGATGGAGAATTCTTTTTTTCAAAATATTGTTTTTAGAAGGTAAAATGAAGCCTTATGACAAGAGGAAATACTTACATCTGCTAAGAAGTATTAACTAAAATATTTAACAAAATATTCATGTAGGACAGTAATGATATTACCTATGAAAGGAGTAATGCATCACTTGGCACAGCCTAACCCTGATCACGAGAAGTGCATTTCCAAACATTTTGTTTTTGCTCTTTTTCTTCTTACTCTTTGTACGTCAAAAATGGAAATGGAGCAAGAATCCAAAGTAACTTAAACAGAGCATTAATCTCACCATTCTGTCTGTACACAATTGAGCAAATGGGTTAAAGTCAGATGATGCTGGGTTTTAAACACCTGTGTTAAATCTTTCTGAAATGTTCATTTAGGTCAAAGTGCCATGTCTGGAAGGTATGAAACAAACGATAAAAAAAACGAAACAAAAAAAAAACAACAGGTTGACACAAGACAATCCCTGCACGTTTCTCACTGGCCGGGGCAAAAATACGCAAAACATTTTAAAAAGGAGCCAAAACATAATTTACAAGCACGATAAATATACACACAGGGTCCAATAAATATTGTTTGTTATCCCAAAAATCATAGACTGTGATTGGTCACCACACTGCAAAAAATGTTCATCATAACCAGTCATTTCATCTCGTGAAATATTGCTTCACTTTAAACAAGTAAAAAATTCTGCCAGTGGGGTCAAATCATTTAAAATGCTTCATTTACTTCAGGGGCCTTTCTAGATACTATGCAGAATAAGGCAGATCTCTCCTCTTGTATCAAGAAAATGGAGGTTGGTACGAGAAAAAATATGAATTGAGATAATCTATTTAACATTGGACATGTAATCATCTAATTCCACTGGCAGTTTTAGTTTTTTTTCCTTGATCGAAGCAACAGAGATTTGATGCCGCACTGAAATGACTTGATTTGACGTGCGGGACCTTTTCCTGACCTCAGAAGCACCGCTGTAGCTTTTTCCTCTATTGAATAGGCATGTAGGGCCAGTTGAAGCTGCTTCCGGACAGCAGCATGTCCCTTATCAGAGTTTCTATGGGGGTCTTCCCCACCAGACGGACGAAGAAAAGCTGCTCTATGACAGAAGATGAGACGGTGCGCAGGGAGGGCAAGCGGAGCAGCAGCTTCCCAAACCTGTTAGGCTGGTTGGGATACTGGCTCCTCACATACTCCTCTAAAGCACACTGGGATTTCTCCTGCAGACCCTCCACATGAGCCACGTCCGACAGACCACAAGCATCTACAGATGGAAAGGGGGACAGCGAAACAGGAAACAGACAGGAGAAGGAGCGGTCAAGACCAGTGCTTCAATCCAAAGGAAGGCCAGCAAAATGACGAATAGTAGTGGTTTATGTAGTGTTCAATAAATATAGGCCAACTATGATCAATAGAAGGCAAAAAAAACCCCACCAGAAATAAAAAACTATTATATTTTTAGACAAAAAACAACAGTTTATCTCTTGAAAGTTATTGTTCTTTACATATTTACTATATCACTGATCAAGACATTAAAGGAACAGGCAGGGCTGAAGACTACTAATATAGTTTACTATCTTATAATAAGCAGATCAGAGTAACAGTGACGTAGTAAGGGAACCGTAGAGCAGGAATATACAACACCACCGTGAACAATATTGAACAATGGTCAGTCATAGTCAGGAATAACATGCAATACAAGAGCAAATGTGTCCAAATGTAATCTGTAAATAAGTAAAATCCCTGTAAGTGCTGTGGTGAAAACACAACAGCATGCAGACAGGAAAATCATTATATTGTTGCCTGTCATTGACATACACTGATATCTCATCAATCTCGTGGCATCAGGGATCAAAGATGGAGCTGTTTCTGCCATTAAAATCTATAAAACCATGTTCAGCATGAGGAATAACCAAAGTATTGATATGTATCAGAGCGCATCAGCGGAGTGTCAACTGCTTTACTGTAAAAGACCGTTGCACACTGTATGTGTGGTATTTCCACACACAGCAGTGTCCTCTGTTTGCACTGTAACGCTGCAGACCGGATGGCAGCAGGGGTTAAAGAACGGTCTCTGTGTCCCAGTTTAAAGACACGTGTTCAGATGTGCTCCTGGGGACTAAAATAGACCTACAGTCCATAGGAGACCATTTTTATTTTTCACTCTGCTGCTAGTCATTCCTTTGATCCGGCTCACGATACAGCCACCAGACATCATCCTGCCTGTTGTTAAAAGGCTCTGGAATAATAATATGAATTTTACAATGCAGTGTGAAGCCAGTTTCACTGATTTCAGTAAAGGTCTTTTAAAAAAGTATTAGCTGTAAGCTAAATCCAAAGGTGTACCAATTCAAAGATATAAGAAAAATAAATGCATTGATTTACATTTATTATTTTTTTGTAATTAATATTTACCGTATTGACAAGAATTAGATTCAATTTCTCCTATTTAATTATTTTAATAAATAAAGTAAATAAATGCAGAATTTAAAGCGTACAAATCAGTTCACATCTGTTAATTTACCTGCTTTCTATTTGGAGTTTAAAACAAGCAAAAACAAACATTAAATAAAATAAAACAGTCTATTTGATAAAGTAGCTTGTTGATGCACCAGTGGAATGAAATGGAGATGCTCAGTCTTGTTTCCATTGGTAAAGGCTACTGTATGATTCATGCATACTGCTCTATATTTTAGGGATTCAATGCAGTTTGTAAATCCACAAAAAACTCACCCACAGCCTCTTAAATGTTACAATAATAATAAACTTCACAAAACTTAACTGTGTTTCTCAAGGGGCTGATAAACTTTGTAGATCCTAGTCTAAAGAAATGATACAGGTTACAAGACTTTTTCTTTTCTTTTGTCTTTTTGGGCTTACTTTTTGCTTCATCATGTGTGGAGGTCTGAGTTCTGATCAGACTGATTTTTCTTTAGGAATAATAATTGTTTGATCTAAGTATCTAACTTTTTTTTTTTGATTAGTAAAATGTGAATGAGCGAGCCCGTTCTAACGAAACATAACCCCAAAAGATTGATTTTAACAGGAGAAAGATGGAGTTGTCGGTAATGCTCTGAAAAACGAGGCATTCGTGGTTTTCCTAGAAAACGCCACATTTCTTTGAAAGTCTGTTGGTTTTAATCCTCTTATTATTTCCCACTAAACCAACGCTCATACCGTCACCGTTATTGTAAAAATATTCGTTCTCTGAAAATATTTTATTTAGGCCAAACTGATGGTTGTTTCCAATGAGACGGTCATTTATTAGTAACGCTTCAAAAAATTAAATGCTCTTAGAGTTGATCCACCTTTTATTACGCTGCAGTTTACTGAATAGTGATGTTTTATATATATACATAAAACAGAGACGTATTTGTTCATATGGTGCTTGTTTGACTGGATGTGATTTTATTTACTGTATTTTTAATGTATTTATGTATTTATTTATTTATTTATTTTTTGGACCAGGATTAAAGGTTTTGGTGAAAACACATTTCAGCCATCCAGGCCTCCGTGTTTGGGCGCAGAGAAAGAGCGCTTACCTGTGGTGAACAGCACGATGGCCTTAATGCAGCTGTACTCTGCTGAATCCACGTGCAGCACCTTCAGCTTCTCCACCTGCTCCTGGAACACCCGGATGTGGTCCATGAAGGCCACCACCCGGTCCGCGGACATCGGGGAGGCGTGGAGGCCGGCGGCGGCCAGCAGCGGGGCGACGTGGACGGGCATGGAGCACTGGGCGGCGTTCAGGACGAACAGTTCGCTCCAGGTGAGGCGGAGCAGGGCCACCTGGTCCGTTACCTGCAGGTCCGGGAAGAAGGGGATGTTGCGGGCCCACTCCACGGCGCTGAAGAGCATCCGAGCCGCCAGCTCGCAGATGTTCTCGATGCCCATGATGTTGTTGCTCTGCAGACACTGAGAGCCGAACCTGGAGGTCGGGTAGGGCTCGGCCCGCAGCAGCAGAGAGATGTATCCCGACAGGTAGGAATGACACTGCAGAGGGTCTCCGTTTGTCAGAGCAAACTGGCCGTGATAAGACTGGGTAGGAAGCCTGCCTCTCTGGACAGCTGCGACGAGAAACAGCAGAAATGTCAAATCAAGCTGGAAGGGGATTAATACGCACAATACAGACAATATCACACCAAAGAGGAACGGGAATATGCAGGAGCAACAGCGATGTCCGTTAAAACGATGGATCATCTTATAAACACACGCACACACTCGTCTTTTAGCCACAGACTTCATGTCTACGGCCATTTGTCTAATTTGAACATAAAGAAACGTGAAATTTCTACATATCCGCGCTTTACGGAAACGTACAACGTATACAGTTATTGTGGGTCGCATCAGTAGGCCGAGGCTACCCTCCAGCAGAAGCTCTTCAATCCCGGCCATGAGTAGCAGTTTTCATCAACACACACGCGCACACACACACACTCTCTGCTCGGAAGCTATTTTTAGGCCACGACCTGCAGATAATGGCGTGTGGGATTTTTCTACGTTTTCGTGGGTCTTTAAATGGCTCTATTGGATGTCGAATCGTTTACATTCACGACCAGAACTGTCGCGTTTGCGCCTTGAACTCGTGTCCTCTAATATTCGCCACTTTCTGGCGAGTAACTTCGCTCGCACCCGCTCTTCGTAACAGCCCAGGCTGCGGGGCCTGTGGGGGCTTTTCCCTTCGTCTCCGATGGTGAAATACTCTGCATTCAACTTTATTCAAATCTACAATGAAACTGTTCTCATAACTATCAGATGTCAGTGAGTTGTTTTGGCAGCAGTAGCCTAACAGAAGGCTACAGCAGGCAACGCTGGGCCTGTTCGACCAGCATGCATTATGAATAGCTAGTATACGCACACACACACACGCACACACACACAGTCCACATGCGTACACTTTATCCGTCAAAAACGTCACACACTTTGATGCTACAATTTAAACGAAAAAACATCGAAAATCACAAAAAATGTGGCGAAATGACTGTCGAATTGGAACACGTGACATTTAAAAGCGGCTCCGGGCTGTTTGAGCCACACAATGGCCACGCAGGACGCACGGAGAGCGGCCGGAGAGCAGCGCGCAGCACCGCACATGCTACGAGAGGCTAGCCGGAACACACTCATCTCTGTAACATCACGGCCGAGCCAGCGGAGATACAGACACATATATGATAGCAACACAGCGTGGACAGGCGCAGGAAACATCTCGTCCAATATCGCGGACCAGACAAAGGCGGCACGAATGGCCGTGTCCAGGAAGAAATGATACAGACACAAACTGTACAGACGCAGCATGCACAGAATTTAGAGCAGTTTTAAAGGACACACGTGTGCTCATAAATGATGTCGTTAAATGCATATTGTCAGAAGATTAGTGTCCTGGATAATATGATGTGATAATACCGATAGCAACAACAGGAGGACGCCAGCCCGTACCTTCCCTCCTCATGCCTACTTTGAGGCATTTCTTGAGGCGACAGTACTGGCACTGGTTGCGGTGGTGCTGGTCTACGGGACAGTTCCTGTTGGCCCTGCAGGTGTAGCTCAGGTTCCTCCTGACGCTGCGTTTAAAGAAGCTCTTACATCCCTCACACGTGAACTGTCCGTAGTGCTTCCCGCTGGATTTATCCCCGCACACGATGCACTCGATCTGCTGGCTCTGGTGTTTGTCCATGGACGAGGAGGAGGAGGAGGAGGAAGAGGAGGTGGTGTTGTTATTGTTGGTGGCGGTGGTCGCGGCGGCGGCGCTGGACGGATTGGGCGGCGGTGCGCCCTGAGGTGCTGCCGCTGCCGGGTTTATTTCCAGAGAGGGCGCCGGGTTCATGTGTCCCGCCAGCTCCCCGGGCAGAGACAGAGGCGCGACCTGGGACACCGGGGAGGAGAGGGTCCCCTGACTGTCCCCGACGCCCTCGGTGTTTCTCCACGCCACCATAGCCATATCGACCGTCTCCAAAACTTTGCGCGCCCAACTTTCCTCTTTTTACGCGATAATTAACGCTCGCGATTCGTCTGCATCAATCACTAGCAAAAATTCAAGGAAACTGCAGCATTGTTGGACAAAACTAAATACAAGTTACGCATCGAAATACGAACAGAGCGCATGAAATAACGGCCATATAATTATAACGCGCGACTTCACAAGTACAGAATGGGCAGTCACCCAGAAACAGCTTCGGCGCGGTGGAAATCCAAAAAGAAAGCTTCATTCAGACCGAGATAATGTACTATAACATCCACAGAGGGGAAGTAAAGACAGACAACACTGTGCCAAAATCCTCGGAGGAATGCAACGTTATCCCAAAAATATACAATCTTTAAACAGAACACCATGCGTGCAGATCCTTCATCAGAGATGGAGTCGCCGGACCAGGCTTTCCAGACGCTCCCTGCTCTCCCGATCAGTCAGAAGTTACATTAAAAAGACAACGGATGGGAGAGAGAGGGAGAGAGAGAGAGAGAGAAAGAGAGTGATGGATGAGGATTTTGATGATGCTTTGCTCGGGACGGAGGAGGAGAGTGGTGCGTCCCCGCGTCACGGGCTGTGACTCGGTGACGTCAGTGTTTGGGGCGGGGTTAACGCGAGGAGAAGCTGGTCTGGGAGCAGCAGGAGAAGCAGCAGCGTGGGGCCCCAGTCGTTTGAGCTAACAGCCCCCTTCCTCTGATCTTTTCTGGTTGTCTTCTCTCTTTGTTTGCGCGTGCGGTGCTGCGGCTACTTGACTCCAATACTTGCAGTGACTCAGTCAGGCCATTGTCTCTGTCTCTGTCCTCTACTCTGAAATATAAGGAGAGGACATACTTCAGCTCACACTTCATTCTCACGTGAGGAGTGCAACGGACACAGAAGCAGCAGATCCTGACTGCAGTAATTTGATGCCACCTAGTGTCATCAGTAACTTACGCAGAAAATTACCTAAGACTAAAAGATGCTCATGGCCTGACGAGATAAATCTACTGCATTACTAATGAACTGTCTTCACTGCACATGTTATGTAAAGGGTCCATCATGCATATGACTATATGTTAACACTCACTGCTCCCCTCACAGCTCTGTTGCAGTATTTCAACCCTGACTGTAATTTTATTTGTGTAATTGGACTTTTCTCAGTTCTCATGTTTCATTTTATGTAAAAATAATTTTCCCCTAATATTTATTTTTTAGAAACTGCTGCATCATAAATTTGCTAAATGTGAAGCCACTCATAGTGACCTGTCAGTTAGGAGGGGAGGGGATAATTCAATTTTCTCTGCTTGTCTCGTTAATATGTTTTTTATTTTTCACTCTAAGGATGTAATGTGAGCACAGTCCACAGTTTTGATTAGCATGTAAAAGTGCATATTTAACCATGTGTGGATGTAAACATGACTAAAATTTTACTAAGTCACTTAAAATTTTAATTGACTTAAAATGATTCTTACACTAATGTTACATCTACTTAATTACAGTTTTACCAATAGAGAAAACATCTAGGATACTGTGTTACTGTTTTTCATCCCTGCCTTCGCTGTCGTTCAACATGCAGCTTCTCATTGCTTTAATGAAAGATTTTTATAGCCACTAAATATACTGAAATCATGGAAAGCACAGAGACCAAAACTAATCAGTGTTTTGCAGAGACACTCATCATATGTTTAAAATTAGGATGAAATCTAAAACTTAGCCTGCTGTTTTCCATCAGTACAACTAATATCTTATAATATGTTGCTTTAGAATACATATAGACAGTATAGCACAGCTGCAACAATTTACAGCTGGAACCTACTGCACACACAGCGCATGACTGCACCTATATAAAACACTTTTGTTTTTTGCACTTATAGGGTCATATGCACAGTGTTACCCTCTTGTCCCAGTACCATCTCCACACACTATACTACTTTTAGCTCCTGGTGTGTTTCCAGTGTCACAAAGATTCATTCTTGTCCATTTTTTTGTATTCAGGGATTAAATGATTTCAATGTTCACGGAGGTTCTTGGTAGCAAATCATCGCCATGTGAAAATGACTGCATCGCCATTTCACTGTTGACTCATGCTCCATGAGTCCTGAGGCTGAGTGTGCCGTCACGTTCTTCCAGACGGCCAGCTTCGCAGTCATTCACTGACTGCTCACACACAAAACGAGCTCTGCTCTGCCTGCTAACAAAACACACGGCTGCCGTCCAAGACTGATCAACAGTGGAAGGTCAAGGCGAAAGTGTTTACTGCGCTGGGTGGGGATGATGCATTCCTCCACAGTTTAATGCACTGACCTCTCCCCTCCCTGCTCTATCTCGTGGCAAGACGAGTTCACATTAAACACAGATTTGAGAGTTTAAAGATGATAAATCCCCAGTTTTTGCTGATCTGGTGCCCTTTAAGATTTATCACACATGGCGAGCTGAAAGCAAGCTAATTGGAGGCAAAGTGAGGAAGAGTATGGACAGGTGAGACCCACTGTGTGTGCAAAACTACCTGGATGTAGCACAGTGGGAGGCAGCGCTAACTTGCTGCTCAGAGACCAGCAGCATTTCTTAAGGCTTCAAGGTGACTTCGTAAACACATATAGTTGAATTACAGTTCCCCGCTAAGCTCTTTACCCCCTCTAACTACCATATGGTTATCTGTTAAATCCACCAAGTGTTTAATATCAGGACAGGTACAGTACAAGTACAACAGGCTTGCTCGAGGTGAGAGAGATGAGCCCGTCCCATGACCTCTGTGCGCGTCCACTGGAGGAAACCTAAAGAGGACACACACACACACACACAGAGGAGAGGTAGTAGTACCACAATGATGTCACTTCGGGGAAACTTCACAAAGATAGAAAGTATTATTGAGAGTATTTTCAGAATCGTGCACATTATGGTGCTCTGGGACAATGCAGTAGTATTCATGGCATTCAGAGTAAATGGGCGTGGTGTAAGCTCATTATGTTAATGAGATTAATGGTTGTGATCTAAAAGTACACTGCTTCCTGTCTCATATCCTCCAGCAGGTCTCTCCTGCTAATGATTTGGCAAAGCCTCAGTGAGTGTATAGATCTGACCCACCCTGCAGACCACCTTTACTCAGTGTAAAGGAAACACAACACCAAACCACAACCACAATAATCTTCCATTTGTTAATATAGCACCACTCAAAACACAGTTACAAAGTGCTTTACAATAAAAACAACACATTTATGACACAAAAACTAAAAACTAAACACAGTAAAACAAATGTATGGGAAAAATCAAACAACAGTGCATACTTATACCAACCAAAGGAGCGAGAGAGAGAACGCTGTGGGACCGCTGATGGCAAGGTGCAGCTAGTCACATGATTCACCTACCAGGACAAACACACAAGCGTACAACCTGGACGCCACACAGCCTACAGGTCACCCCCCTTGATAACAGGATAGGAAACACCAGAATCCAGAATAAGGCAAGTTTATCAAAAAAGATAAAAAAAACCCAAAACATTTTGCCATTTAAAGAACCAGTATGTAAGATTTCTATTTGCAGCGTATGTAGCGTAAGTATGTTTTCATTAGTGTATAATCACCTGAAAGTAAGAATTGTCAAAAGGGGTGAGGTGAAGGGTACTTAGTTGGTTGCAATCTGCAATCTCACTGCTAGATGCCACTAAATCCTACACACCAATGTGATGATTAGTAAGCAAAGTCACACTGTAACATAAAGAGTCACCTGTTGTCATCTCATCAGATGGTTGTGGTTGATCACAGGCGCAACATCACAATCCACATGAGCATGAAAATGTTTTTTTTATGTATTCATGAATAATTTAACTGGTAGCATATTCTCCTCCCTTCCTCAGATTAATCACTTATTATTTACACTCACAATCACTACTTGTGACAATATATGCTTGATGCTAAAATGGAAGGTTAACAGGCATGAATGTAAATCTTCTAAATAAGTTGACACTTTTGGCATTCCTTTTATGGGCTAAGAGGGTGTTTTATATATATGGCACATTTGCTCACAGGTCAGAGTTCACCTCTGTTCACCCTTTGACCATGCTTTACAGTGTAAGCTTTCCCACCCTAACAGGTGCAACAAAACAACACGGCAAATGAGGAAGAAGAATTTGGAGGGAGGCTAACATAAGTGAAAACACTTGGGCAATGTTAAAATGCTGCTATAAAGATGTATATGGAGAGTAATAGTGATGTTGAACAGTGACTTGAAACCAAAATAGAATTTACAATGAATAGTTACAGCAATATGTGTTTCTATCATCTTCTCAGTGGATGCTAATGGGAGCAGGTACTGTAGATTGTCTCCTTGCTTTTATCTTTGGCAGCCATTGAAACAAAGCTGGAATCACTTAAGGCTGCTAAGCAGGTCAAATCCTGGGCAGAGAGCAGCACTTGTCAGTTAGATTAGTGCGCCTCAGCCACTGCTTCACCTGTGACTGCTGGACCGCTTTTCGCCTTTCATTAACCCCACACCACTGACCTCTGACTCCTTCAGGGCCGCTGCAGCATTCACCATGAGGTAAATTTCATGCTTGAGAGACACATTGTGCTACATGTCAGTGTGCAATGATAACGCACCACCAACGGTCTTCCCTGTTGTGAGCCAAGCCATCCTGGCAAAGTGAAGGGATCTTCATTAGGACTCGTACAGAGCTCTACTTAACCTCTGACCTCACTCAGACGAGAACTCATTATCTGGCACAAGATTAACCCACATACTGAGTAAATGATCAAAATGCACACAACTCAGCTTTAAATTGAGACGTAGTCTTTACAGCGAAATAAGCCAGATTAAAAAAAAAGATACCAGAGACGATTGCTGCCGTCTGTCTCTAGAGATGCATCATCAGTGCTTCAGATGTTTTGCTCATGTTAACATCTGCACACTGTTCTGGCGTGCATGAATACAATAATTGTCCTTTTAAACAGGGGAAGATTGTTGATTGCGTTCACAAATAACTGGTTATTTCTAAACACAGTTTTCTTAATTAGTGTGTTGTTATTTGTGATCTTTTACTGAATGACATAGACATTAACAGCTTTAAATGAGGAAAATGCATTATTTTTTTTAACTGTTAGATGCATAAGTGGGATAAAAATTACCCAGCGGACCTGTTTTGATTTTGTTTCTGTTTTTTTGTTTTTTGAATGAATTTCCTATGAAAATGAATAGGAACAGTTCCTTAGCAGTTTCTTTTGTCACATACATGCCTGGAAGGGTTACTGGAGTGTTTCAACAGTTGCTACATGTCATTTGCTCAAGTGTGTTTTTTGCCCTGGTTGGTGAGCAGCAGTGAAACCCTTGATGGCTGAGAGGAGGGCAAGCTTTGGTGCTTCCAGGAAGTTTCCTTGTCCTTGATCTGTTGATCTGTGGCCACTGCAGGGAGGTGATGCTGGGATGTTGTGATGTACTTGATGTTACATTGGTTCAGACGGCTGTGTCAAGGCCAGGAGGGACATGGACACTTGGAGGCTTGTCTGAATGACACAGAAACTCAAAAACAGAGTCTTTCTTGGTGCTTTTCAAGGTCAGGTGGCATAAATGACTGTAATTCAGGGAGACTGTCCCTTTGTATCCGTCTGCATTTGGAATAGTTTTACAGCAGGGTGGGGTGTTGTATGTGTATAGTCCTTTTAAAAAGGCATTAAATATGGAAAGTTGGAAATAGTGCAATGGTGTTAATTTGGCATTTAAATAATGAGATTTTGCAACCGCTTTTCTCTGCGCCGCCCTCGGCACTGATTTGTTTCCACATTTTTGCAGGCAAAAACACAACAAAGACCCTTTTTTCTCCAACAGGACCAAATGTCATTCAAAGGAAAGACACTTCTTTTGTCCTTCACAGCGGCACATTTCCTCAGACTGAGAACACTGTCTGCTGTTTTGATTGATCGCGTATTTGTATCTATTCATAGAGGCCAGATTCATCATCCCAATTTGTCAAGTTGCTCGAGTGCTGAGTTAATTATGTGCAGGAGAGCCAGGAAAAGCAGACAACCTCCTGTTTAGACTCATCTGAGGTTTCCCTGCCTCACCTTGCTCCAAACGAGCAGCCAAAGCTTCACTGGGCTACAGGAGCTGCTTGGCACCATGGGTAATTAGTATGATGAATGCTTTAGTGGAACAAATAGTGGCAGTCGCTTGTCTCGCTCATCGTGTGGCTGTGCTGTCGTAGCTCAGGGGCTGCGGGCTCATCAGGGTAATGGATGATTCTGCAACAGGACTATCCCTCAACCAACAGTGCCACTACTGAGCGGGAAACACAGAGTTTACAGGCTTTTTCTCTGTGCCTCTTACTTTCCCAAATGCATCCATGCTGGTTATAGATGTCAAGTGCATGTTTGGAAGGTTGCTAACCACCAATAAGAGTTTAGTCTAGAAATATGCAATCAAGGAAGCCTTCTTCAAGACCTGGACACAGGAAATGCAAGACTTGACACATTATTACAAATATGTTTTTGTGATTTTTTTTCCACACAGCCTCTCTGGACTGCATACGTGGATATGCAAACATCTTCATATTAATCCTCTGTGGGATTCTCTTCCATGCCTGGGGTGTAGAGCCGCCGCTGCCGAAATGATGGATCACATTATTAGATTAGAGGAGAGCAAGGACAGCCGGCAACTGGATTTGCAATTCACAGCCTCTTTTGTAATATGGACCTTTTCTGCATGAAAGGGATAATTGGGACGTTGTCACCGAGTCAGAGATTGTGTTTTTTAACAATGTGGGGAACCTTGCAATAAATCAGGTCAGCTGTCAGAGCCACGTCACAAGACGGGGCATTAGTCAAATATGCAGAATAATTCTTTTGCATACAATGTAAGGAGGAATACATCATCATTTATTTGAAGTGAGGCAAGTCCAGATATCCTAATTTTTCCAACAAATGAAGGGCATATGGTGATTTTGTCTTGTGGATGAACCCGGGGGCAGAGACAGCATGAAGCTTTGGCTCTTTGTGCTGTCATTTCAGGACCAGCTAATGGCCTGTGCTTACTCTGTGCCTTGACTTTTCAACCCACTGTGACAGTGAATAATATGCGGCACATAGAGCTGAATTCTCAGCCATGTCATCCATGGAGCGGAAGCTGAATATGTTGACTGCCACAGACAGGTAATCCATAGCTATATCAGTAAAAAAAAAAAAAGAAAAAAAAGAAAACCACAAGTTCATTGAAATGTTTCGATAGCAGCCAGACCCACAGCTAACAGAGCGTGAAAGACAGGCGAGGTCGCGGAAAGGTTATTTCTGGGTCCAGGAGGTGAGACTTTGGGGATGTGGACACGTCAGTCCGGCAGAGTCCTCGGGTCAATGTGAAGACAAGTGGAAGACACATTTCTCTGTCAGCACGCAGAGAGCCCGCACGGGTTCAGGCTTTTGTCGTGAAGTCCCAAGTCATTGAGTCAATAGCCAAGGAACATGACACAACCTCTCACAGTCACTCGGCATCAAGCGGAACAGGGAATGGCATGCTTTCCATTTCACTGCACCGTGGCCCCGGCAAGACCCCGTCTGCACTCGAGAAACAGGAGAGCTCTGAGCCCCGGCTCTCGCATAGAAGCAACGCTGCAACCTGGCCCCGGACACGTACATCGCTCCCTCAAAGCAGCGGCGCAAGGTGATCCACCGGTCAATCCATAACCCGAGCTATTATCTCCACTGGCTGTTGTAGCGCGGCGGGGAGGCCCGGGGATAACCAGAGGGCTTGGATGACAGGAAATTAGATCATAGCAAAGCACAAGCACATTTCGATTAAACTGATGTCAGGATTTATCTTCTTCTGTCAATGCATTTAGACGAGAAAAGAAAATGTGACCTTTCACCTTATCTGAGACTAGGAAGCTACACATCATATTGTCTGTGCATGAAAAGCAATGTCTAAACAAATAAAAATGAAGTATTGTGTATTCCTCATATCATCATGTTCTGCAGTGGTTCCCAGTCTTTTTGTTTGTGACTCTTATAGCCAACACATTTCTGCTAATAACCCCACAGTACGGGGTGTGTACGATCTGAACAGTACAGAATATAAGCTGTGAGCACCAGAGAATGATGTTCCCTTTTCAGATCGTTTGACTGTAGTCCTGAGAAGGTCATCTCATTACCCCAAAGATTTTTCACGCGACTCCTTTGTGGGGTCCCAGCTCCCCAGGTTTGGAGCCATTCATCTAGTGGTTCAAACATACAGGGAGGTAAATTCGTTACCCTCCAGCTGAATGCTGGTATTTTGTGGCTGCGTTTCAGAAGGTTTTAGGGATGGAAAAGTTGGTCTGTTGGTTAGTTCATCACTTTTTGGTCCAGATGGAAAAATCTCAACAACTATTGGAAAGCCTTGAAAGTTTGTACTGGCATTCATCTTCCCCCTCGGGGGATCAATCCCTCTGACTCTGGTGATCTCCTGACTTTTTCCCCAGCCTCACCATGAGGTTGACATTTGTGGATTTGAGCCAAATGTCTCGAGAGCTATTGGATAGATTATCATGAAATTTGGTTCAAGCATTCATCCCCCTCAGGAGGAATTGTAGTCGTTTAGGTATGGCTCATCTGGCAACATCATGCAGGAAAAAATTCTCCAGTATTTTGGTTCTTGGTGAAATACCTGCATAGCTCATGGCACTTCTGTCACCTTCAGCTCTACTTTGTGCTTAGTGCTTAATTTGGAAATGTTACTATTCTAACATGCTAAACTATGTTGTGGTAAACATTACCAGCACGTCTGCCTGTTGGCAGCTAAAAGCATCGCTGTGCCTGAGTGCGAGCATGGCTGCAGACTTTGTTCTACACCGCCACAGATTCTGACAGGTGGCAGAACATTACCTGGTTGTTCAAGGGTGCGGGTGTTTGGTGGATGAACAGCTAGTGTGATTCTGGCATATTGAGTATGAAAACTGATACTTCAGTGGTGTGAAAACCACCTCACAGTGAGACCTGATGAATATAACCATAGATTGGACGATAACAGTCAGGCAGAAAAGGGGTTATTAAAAACAAAAATAGTATATTTAATGTATTTACAATAAACATACAATCATGTAATCTTTTCCAAAAAATATACAGAACATAAAGCTTTTAAATATAAATTCATATAATTTAAAGAAAAAAGAAAACAAATCAAAGAAGCAATAGAGCATATCTAAAAATCTTTAGTGATGCTTTGAAAATATAGGTGATATTTTCCTATTTCAATTCCCTTTTCTTTTCCACGGTGCTCTGCAAAGGGCCATGAAATTCACATGATGAATACCTCCCACAACATCAGCAAACACATCACTCTAAAACCGTCACTAACATGGTTAGCACATGGTTTCACTTTAATCAAAGGCAACATGCTGCCTGAAGGCTCAAACCAAAGGATTATCTATCTGCATATGAAGAGTTTGCTTCCAAAATACCATCCATCATTTACAAAAACTGACTATCCGTAGGAAATAATTCATCGCAACAAAAACAGTTCATGGACCTATTTACAAGACAACTGTCGGTTGATGTCAAAGTGTTTCTTGAATGATAAACCTCAGGACGTTTTGCCCATAAAATGTCATATTTTGGCAGGAAACTCTTCATATGTCAATACTTCTGTCACTAAAGATCCGCTATAAAAGTCAATCTGCTGTTACCACAAGGCAAGGTCATCAAAAGAGAATAATGAGAAAAATAGGATGTAAAAAAACATTTACGCTCCAAAGTTATTTTCTCATCACAAGGCAAAACAGTCCTGTCGCCGCAGGTGAATACAAGGTCAAGCAAGCGCTGTCACACTTGCCAGCGCATTAGACAGACCTAGAATATGTTGGCTTCTTCTTCGCGATATTACAGTGCACAGGTTGATATGGCACAACACAGGCTCCCATTAGAAAGCCTCAGAGTAGAGCTTAGTATCCAGGCACAGGTGCAGGACTGCTATCAGTGAAGTTTGGCTGTTTTTCTACGGTCAACCTTATCTACTGTACAATGTCAGGCTATAGCTTAACATTGGTGCCACTTTTTTCAAGCAAAGTATTGTTTTTATTTGGACCAAAGCAACAAACAGTTATCAGCTTTGCCACTGATGGAAAGAGAGATTAATCTAAAATAGACAATACCTTCACTAGTAGAAAAGTCCTACATATTAACAGTTATTACATCCTAAATAATATTGTTTTCTAGACCCATATACAATATTTTATAGGCAATATGTTTTTGGGACACTTTTGTATGATATGGTGAAAGTAAGTAGAGGGATATCACAGAAAGGCTACATACAGCTGGAGGATCTGCTCTGAGCTCCAGCGTGGTGAGACAAAGTTCTCTGCAGGACATTACAGAACACTTCTATGGTGTCACTTTGGCACTTGTATGGCACTATTATATACAGAGGGGTCAGCACTATGACACACTGGACGTTACAGTTATCAAAGACAGCGCCACCTGTCTGGAGCTGCTGAGGAGGAGATGGTGGCCAGCTGGTAATGTTAGTTAACACCACCCTCCCTGTTAGAAGCTTCCTTTTATCATCGTTTGTACTGTACATCTCAGCATACTGTCCGGCTGTCCTGAATGTCCTGCTAGGAGCCGATCCTCCCATCAGGGACAGTCAAATTTGAAGCGTGAAGACTGTTTCAAACACTAAATCAGTGCCCCAAAATTCTTCCCTTTTAGGAATTATAGTCTCACTGTGGTGCTAAAAATCTGTACTTATACTCTTATAGTTCACATCAAACCAAGCAGACCTTTGTTTAGATTAGTCTGGCCTGGTTTGGCATGGCTCTGCGTTGAATGTAGGTCCATTGTTGATCTCCAACATTCTCAAACTATCTGTCATCTACTGCCTGTTTTCTCCATTTGATAAAAATATTATTTTATTCTTTTTTTATGATGCCGAAGCATCAATGTATAGTTTAAGTCTTATACTATTATCATTGAAGAACTAAACTAAATACATCATGGTGTGGATCCAAAGTAATTTCCATCATTTGCAAAAAAAAAAAAAAGAAAAAGAAAAAGACTCATAAAACATGAGTGGCAGCATAAAATGAAACTGAATCATGAAAATTTGCAGGTGGCTTTGACTGTCTTAAAAGAACAGTTTTGGAACTATGCTTATTTGATTTCTAGTCAACAGTTATATATGAAGATTGATACCGTTCTCACGTCTGTATGGTACATATGAAGCTACAACTAGCAGCTGGTTAGCCTAATTTAGCCACACAGAAAGTAGGGGAAAACAGCTATCCAGTTCCTTTAAAGCTAACCTGTTTACACCATATATCTTGTTTGTTTAACATGTAAAAAACAAGCATATTTATTGTTGCACAATGTGCACAAATTGTTACAGTTTTGGACAAAGCCAGGCTGGCGGTTTCCCAGTATTTCCAGCCTTTATGCTAAGCTAACCAGCTGCTGTCTCTCATGTTTACTGTAAGGCGTGTTTGGTATCAATCTTCTCGTCTCCTCTTGACAAGAAAGTGAATCATCTTATATTCCAAAATGTTGAACTGCTCCTTTAATCCCCACCTCCAAACAGCAAAGGGACAACACATTTTGGAAATGAAGTATATTGTAATGGTGACTGACTGGACAAAGGTCCATATTTTTGATGCAAAACATATTCAATACTTACAAAGTAAGCCAGGAAAAACAATATATTCTCTATATAAACTGGATATGTCAGAAATAAGAATCCCATAGAATTCCTTAAAAAAATGAAACCGTCTGTGTTTAAACAATCACTGCAGTGTGAGTGATTATGAGTCGGCTGAGGTTTGCTAAAAATTGTCAACATCACAATGCAGTATGCATTATAAAGCTTTTCCATGGTCTAAAATAGAATTTGGAGGCCATTCGAGTTAAGTGTGTATTTAACCATTACCATGGCCACCAAACCACAGAGTCTGTGCAGCTTAGTGATACTTCTTTTTTATTATTGCATGCGTTACCAGCATGCTTTTAAATGAACTAATTCCGGCTGGACACTGTGCGTCATGCTATGCTGTGTCTGCTGACAGCTAGCCCACCACAATCATCATGTCTCACTGCCTTGACTTGGCGTTCCACTTAAATGCTTTCACACTCTCACTCTGTCCACTCACGTGAGCTTTGCTGCTGTTACTGATTCTATTAGTGAAGGCCTCCTTCCTCAAAGCCTCCACCTGCTTTGGCCCTACTACACACATGTACCCTGGAGAGTCGTATTTGTGAAGTTCCCTGCTTGTTATTTAACGTGTTGCTATGTATTCCATGCGTTACTGCTGCAGGCGGCGTCCCCAAGAGTAGAGTAGAATTATACCACCAAGTCAAACTGTATGTCGGCCTCAATCTTCCATTGACATGAGCGTTCCAGGCAGAACTACAACGACGGTGCGATCAAATCAGTGGTAAGAGATAGTCATGTGACTGAAATGTCACAGGTTCAGTTACTGAATCAGCTCATATGTGTCTTGTCCAGCTATTCATAGGTGAGCCACCTATGGGCCAACTCCTATATCTTCTCTTGTAGTCTGTTGCTTTTGGTAAGATTATCAGCTAAACACCTAGAAGGACATTTGTTACAAGTTTGCTTTTGGAAGTCGTACCTGATTCCTCTAAATGTCAAAGAGAAAAAGACTGAATGTCAACAAAATGGTGTGAAGTTAAAAGAAAAAAAAAATCTGTGGCTCTGAAACAGAAAATCAGTCTCAGAATCTCGTCCAGCGTTCATGACAAAACTCCACATGATGACGCTGTAAAGGGATAATTATTACATACAGGCTCAACTCTGCTCTACCTTCAACAAATGTGCTAAAATGCCCTGTAGAACATGAGACCAATTACACTGAAAGCTGCTGAAAAAGACTCTGTTCCCTGCTTATTCAAACTGAAGAGTCTGGATTTCCACACAGGAACAGTGACCTCCACTCTCGCAGAAATGACTGGTAGCACAGAATGAAAAACTAAATCAGTTTCTGTTACAAGAAGATACTGAGCAATAAACTTACCAGTGTGACTTCTACGTCTACGTAAACTACGTCTTCCATTCATTTACCACTGCTTCCTGCATCTGGGTTTGGGTCACTGGAGTTAAGATGAAAGAAAAGTGCAGTTATTGTATAATGGTTTGGAAATTATTTGTTTGGTTTGAGGGTAGAGGTATTCTATTCTGTCTATACTTATATTTCATATTTATATATTTACTCCTGTCCTCTGAACTCAGAGGCTTTAACAACGTAACCAGGAAATAGGGCTGCCAGGAGCCTAAGCACTCTAGTGTTGATTTCTTTTATCATTATTCTCATTTACTGGGATTATGCCTGTTCCTGGGCCTGTATTTCTTTTTGCTTGGCCTCTGTAGTCAATGTATCTCTGTTTTTCCCTGTTCATTATGTCAAATTTAATTTCTTTGAATAAAATTGATTGTGGAAACACACAAGTCTGTAGAAGGGTTGTCTAGTTACGACTGTATGTTTGGTACATCTGAAAAAGTGCTCCAACCGTGATCTTAAATACGCATGATCACGTTAACTATCATTCTTTCTATCTGACATCTGGAACTGAGAAGAACCTCCTTCTCAAGGAAAACAAACTGTCTAATAAAGGTAATTAATAAGCAAAATTTCAGACCTCCTAAAGTGAATATATAAAGGCGATTTTAACTAAACTACAAGAAACTGCAGTGTTTGAAACACTACAGAGATTTAAGTGTGGGAAAAATTAAACTGAACTAAAGAAGTAGTAGTATGATACGTTAACTGCAACACCTCTGGTTCACATTTGGTTGGGGACACTTGTTGCATGTCATTCCTCCTTTCTTTCCAGATGTTTGCTGTCAGTCTCTATTCTGCTGTCAAATTAAGGGGAAGAAATTCCCAAATTTACCAAAAGAAATGTTTTTAAGTCCTCTTATGATATTGTGTAGACCAGATTGTCTGTATTTTAGAGACAGAAAAAAATGTAATGTGGATATAGAGCATTTTGGGAAACTTCTCTTCATTTTTAGCATTATGTCTGATGTCTTAAGACCCTTACTGACAACGTTCTTCCAAACTGATACGACACCAAAGAAATATTACACATCAGATCAGTTGCACATTAACAGCTACGGCTCGTGTCTGCAATCCCAGTGCAGACTGCCACTATAAAACTGACTCCATGTTGTCACACATCTCATGGTCTTCCAGGTTGTATATGAACTTTGTCCTGTTGGCTGGGTTCTGGGTGATCTCCTTGCCCAAATTGTCCAGAGTCACATTGGAGGCAAAGAGCTCGGTGGGTGTGAGGTAACCCTCGCTGTTCTTGATGTATTTCCTGTAGTTCTTTCTCAAACACTGCCACGTGGTGGTGTACAGGAGGAAGGCTGACGACTTGAGCACAATGGCGATGCTGACATACAAATGTCTGTAGGCCACGTTGTCGTAAAGCATGCAGGCTCCCTTCTCGCCGCACACGGTGCTCCAGAACAGACAGGTGGAGTCGATGCCCATGCCGAAGATCAGAGGAGGGGGGATGAAGCCTGAAGCGGGAGGGGATTGTGGACAGACAGCAGGTCAAATGGTCAAAAAGCATACCAGTTTGAGTTCAGGTTTCCTTTATATCTGCACAGACCGATGAAGTTGATTTCAGCCAAGGTAAGAAATTGCTCTGACATTTATAAGCCTACTTCAAAAAAAGTTGGGAGACTTTGCACAACATACATAAAACAGAATGTGAAAATTTTGACATGAATGAAAAACACTAAAAAAAACAAAAGATGTAAAAAAAAAAAATGTAATGCTTGACCTCGTCAACTTCATTGGTTTTTGTAAATATCTCCTTATGCTGTATTTGATGCAGCAACATTTTGCAATGAGTTGGGACAGGAGCAACTAAAGACTGGGAAAGTTGTGGAATGCTCCAAAAAAAACTGTCTGGAACATTCCACAGGTAAACACAGGCTTTACACAGCATCCCAACTTTTCTGGGACAAGGGTTGCACATCACAGAGCAACAATGTCATCAACACGACACACAGGACAAACACGGCAGTGTGAGGCTTTTAACAGAATGTGTATCAATACAAAAGAAGAACAAAGCCTTGTTCTTCTGGTGATATGAATGCACGACAGTAAAGCGTACAAAGTGGATTGGTTACCTATCAGTCTCAGGAGCAGGAACAGAACTCCAAGGGCATACGATTTCAGCTCTGGACTTACAGTTCTGAAAGCAAAAACAGAATTGGAAATACTCAGTCATCGCAAGTAGCCATTTGTGGTAGAGAGGGCAGAGCACAAGCAAGGAGTTTCATTAAACATCAGGTCAATCAAGCTCTTTCCATGCTCATGCTAAGCTAAGCTAAGCTAACTGGAAGCTGAGTGTAATGTACCATAAATACACATGAGAATGGTATCAATCTAATTGACAAGAAGGCTCTAATTGCTCTGTCTGTATACAGAAATGAAATAATAATACATAAGCCCAAAGTTTTAATAAATGCAAAGTATTTTTTAATATATAGACATATATGCATAATTTACTATACTTATGTAGGATGATATTCATACTTATCGCCTCACCTGTCTGTTCTGTACACTTCAGTGTTCTTTGACACTGTATATAACATACTGTGTCAGTATTTCTTTGTACCAGAGATGACTAAAGAGGCTCTGATTCCATCATTTTGCCTCTGATCAACCATAAATGTCACCAGCTCCCTCTTGTGGGCAGTCTATGAATAACAGCAGGTCGCCATACCTGATGAGGATGATGACAGAGGGTGTCTGGGCCATGGCTCCGATCATGCTGCATACACAGATAACACACAGGAAGGTGAGGAAGGCCTGCTGACAGCCTGGACTGGGACACTTCCCCGGTAGAGCCACTGCATCTTCACTGTTGCTGGCTATACACGTACAGCTGGTCAGGTTCTGACACAAAGACAAGACATGAGATCAAAATGTTGTTGACTCCCACTGTGAGTACAGAGATCTGAAGCAGGACTGCTGCACTTTAGGTATGTCTGTATGCATATATGTATCTTGTCCCCTTTATTAAGTTTGTGCTCTTCAGTGTTCACAGTAGTCATGCTCCTGCTTGTTTCAGCCACTCTTAACTTCTTCACTCACTGGTTTGGTGCAGCCGGCAAAGCAGGCTGAGAGGTAGGTGACTCCATTGGATCCACAGACAGGGCTCACTGATGCTGTGTAGCAGTTACAGTTACTGATGCACGCAGACTCAGGTCGCTGCCAGGACTGCAGCGTCCTATGGAGGAGGTCAAAGGTCATGTTAGAGCCTGTATACATGCTGTACTGTCTCTACGGTGTTCACATCAAATTGAAATATCCACAGGAATAATTTGAAAATCAAAGTTAACTTTTTCTGCAGACTTCCTTTTTCCCACTTCTGTATCATTTTGAGCCTGCAAGGACATTAAATGCTTTAAAGTTTCAGCCTATAGAGTGCAGGCCAACTTGAAGTCTCTTACATAAGACTTGAATGCAGCATTAATACACCAGGCATTAATGTAAACAGACACAGTGGAAGCAAACAAAAAAACTGCAATACATTATTCTGTTTGTGAATTGTCTGTTTTGACCATGTGACATTATGCTGTTTTTTAATATTATAATATAATTTCAGCATCTAGCATGTTTGAAGTGCAGGTCATGCCTAACTAGAATGTTTCTTGAAAAACTGCGTTCAAGCAATTCAATAACTTCTCCACAGAGGGACCCATACAGTACTAGAAAAGACTCCTCATTCGCATCAGTTGGTTTCCCTGCTTACTCGTTGCTGTAGGCGACCGTCACCCCGGCGACAGGTCCCGTGTCACAGCCCAAGAAGAGAAAAGAGACGTAGCAGGCAGTGGACACCAGGTTGACCAGCATGGCCATGCGGACAGCACCCAGAGCTGACAGGTTCAGCTTCTTCACCAGCAGCCCCCCGAGGAAGATACCCAGACAGGCACAGGGGATGGCCGTCATTCCTGGGGAGGAAAAGACAAGGGTGTCCAATGTTTCCCAACTATTTTTACTTGCATTTTCCTTTGCAGAGGTTTCTGCACTGCACAAATGTCATTATTGTTTTCATTTTTTGGTTTTCTATAACATTAACCTGCCCCTCCTGCCCTGATGATTTAATAGTAAAACACATTGATTGTAAAACCCTTTAGAAACAAAATAAAGTTTGCCCTCCACTCAGACAAGATTATGATCCATCTACCGAGCAGCTGATTGGCTGAGGAGGTGGTAAGGTTGAACTGCTGCTCCAGGTATTTTCCCAGGAAGGCAGCAAAGCCAGCAACCACAGCAATCTCCATGCAGGCTGCCAGCGTGATGCAGCTGAACACCGGATTAGAGAGAAGGTGCCTGGTTACCCGGGGGATTACTGGGTCAGTGATGGAAGAAAACAGAGAAAAGGAGGACAAGATAAGAAGCAGAACAGGTAGCAAGACAAAGAAAAAAAAGATATTTCTGAGATTTTTCATTAACAATCAAATCCTTTGTTATATTTTGAAGTTTCCAACTTTTCTTCGGCCCTTTTTTCTACTTACCTCTCAGATGCTCACAAACAGAGAGGCCGCTGTTAATGTCAAAGCCATGAATGGCCCCGTTGGGTTTAGAGCCCTGGTACTCCAGGGTCAGGGAAGAAGGCAGCATGGCCTGCTCACTCTCCCCTCCACCATCTATGTCCTGCTCGTCCAGCGCCTGGGGGAAGCCGAACATGAAGAGGGCCGACAGGAAGAGTAAGGCACCGCAGAGGAGGAAGCCGCCCCACCAAGCCCCGATCCAGCGAGGGTCATCTGGGGTGATGTCCAGCTTACCTGGACAGGAGGGAGGGGAATTTACCACAATGGATGAATTTTGAATGATGCTGTAAGATGAAATTCAAGATGAATCTGAAGAAATTGGTTCCCGGTAGAAGTAAGAAGTAAATTCTGCCTGATAATTTAATGTGTCTTTTGTAGTATATTATTGCGGCATTCTTTATTATAAAGGTCAATATAAATATAACCAATGGAAATGTCCACTCACTGGTGTCGATGAAGACAGCATCAACATAGACTTTGGTACAGACAGAACCTAAGATGAAGCCACAGGCCGGGCCGAACACTAATGTTGAAAACAAAATACCTGCAAGACAGACAGAGAGAAAAGAGCATCAAGGGGTCAGTCAGTTAAAATAGAAGCAGCAGCAGAAAAAACTCCACAATATTTCAAAGTTACCAAACCAATATTTACTTTGCATTGTTTTCATTTGGTTCACTTAAGCTGTCAACCAGAAGTGCACTTCACCTCATCTTTCAGCAGAGGGCAGCATTGTATCAAGACTGTGAAGTGTCTATTAGCGAGCCCCCCCTTATTAAATATGTGTTATTCGGTTGTTAAATGCTTTGCTCGGCTGAGAGGGAAATGTGTTCCATTCAAGGAAGGATTAAAGGCTTACTATGCAGGAATTGTCAGTTACTGCTTGAGAACAAACAGTTATCGGCACTGTGCCTTCCATTTTCATAGCTTCCTCTTGGTTGCGTGCTGCTTTCGGTTTGACACCTGGTCACTACGTTTTTGTAAAGTCCCAGTCTCACCCGCAGGCTGTTATTGTGTGGAGGCTACACGCCCACTGCCCAAAGACTGCAGCCCAGAAATGTCCCAAACACAGCACAATAAGAAGAAAAAAGACAATACAGGCAGAAGGCAGGGTCACTGCAGATAAATGCACTGCCACGCACTTCCTGTGGGCCATAAGCAATGATTGATGATTGCTTTTGTAGGGGAGCATAAATTGTTTTGTTTTTTTAGGAAAATCCTGCATAGCATAGCATACCTTCAAATATTGAATTCATACTAAGGGACTTTAAATTTCATCAGATGTCTCCCACTGGCAGACTTATTCACTGTCACTGTAATATGCAGCTCATAGGTTGCACAGCGAAATTGATCTAAGACTAGATTATCCAGCAGGATTATAAATAATCAAGCAGGAAATGGGGTCTTAGTGTAAGAGCAGTGGGAAACCATGATTCAGTAACTCTGGTTTATTTTCTCTTGAAAGCAAAGCTGCCCTGTTTGGGCCCAGAGGCTGAGAGGCTTCCAGTAAGCAACAGCAGACTGTGTGTGTGTGTGTGTGTGTGTGTGTGTGTGGTGTGTGTGTGCAGTGAAACTCAGTTATCCATGCCGGTGGCACGTGGAACAATAGGAGTGAGCTCCAGTAGCCTGACTGCTAATAACCGAGCCCTGAGCAGAGAGGGCTGCTCCCCACTGATGGAATGAGAGCCAGTCAATTTTCCTGTAAGGGATGTAATGATTACCGCTGTGGTTATGGCCCGTGGTGAATCTGAGAGAGGAACGGTTTAGTTTTCATAGTGTTACCAATGCATTTCTAAAGGAACATCTGCAAAATGTAAGTCAGAAAGAACCAATGTTACAACCAGCCTTTTATGATTTCTAGTCACCAACTGAAATTTTGTTTCAGCACAAAAATACATTTCATCCATAATTATTTTAAGCATTTCAGGACATTTTTATTCCCTCATAAGGGATACACAGTAGAGATGACAAGAAATGGGAGACATAGTGATTCATGATCAGCACCTTGATACCCAGGGCAGATTTGGGGCCTTACACTCAATTATTTATGATATGTAACTTGAATTTTTTAGTCTCAATCCTGACCACAAAACACCTAATGTTGGAGGCTATCCATATGCATACAGCATGCATATGCAAACATGCTCATGTTCATCAGGTGTAATGTTTGATAACATTGGTTAAGTCACATTAAACAGAAAATACAGCTGAAGCTCATGGGAATATCAGTCCTGGGGACCATCAATGTCTGAACAGAATTCCCTGGAAATTCATTGTCGAGCTGTTGCAGCCTGGAACAACGAGGTGGTCTGACCACCCCCCACCGACACCACAGACTCTGGTACACTCTGACCAACAGTGACCGTCTCTCTCTCTCAGTCTGAGTCTCTCTGTCAGCTATGCATTACGTTCATTTCAGCAGAGTCACCGATGCCAGCGGGGCTGAAGTCAGGTGACAGAGGTGCGCACACACACACACACACACAGACAAACACACACGCACACACATGGCAGTGAACAAGTGGAAAATTGCTTTACGGTGTCGTGTGTGCATGAGTATAAAGTGAGAGCCTGGATCGGCCTTCAAAGTGAAACAGCTGATGACAATAGCAGCAATGAGCATGATGACAATTACCGGTAAGCTTTGTTATGCCGTGAGAAAAGACAGAGAGCTCATAATCCAACAGCAACAGCTGCTGGACACCCATCAGGAGACGCATTCAGGACTCAACAGTTGGTGCATCTATGGCCCATTCCTCCGAGACCCGACTGAAGCCTCATGGCATTAAAATAATGTATGTTGTGAGGGAGTGGAGCTGTAACCACATAGTAAAACCTTGACTCACATATCTGAAATCATTTGGCCTCAATGTGTCTTTCTGCTGAAAGAAAGATTCTAGATTTTTTATCTAAACAAACATAAAGTTAATAATTAATAATAATTAATAATTTGTGTCATTTTAATTCTAACAGGAGTGATGTTTTCCAAAATAACAAATGGCAGAGAACTTGGGATTTTAATTTTATCTTGAAATTATGATTACATTTATGGATTGTGACCTTCAGGAGATGAAACATTTACAAATTATATAGAAGAATAATTTTATCTAATTTTCTAATTTAATCTTTAATTCAGTGGTTAAGTTTATGTGTTCACAATGGGGTAAACCTGTAAAATTATAGAAAATTTTAGCACTCCTCAAAATAAAAAAAAAAAAAAGAAAAAAGAAATCAAAGCATGACTTTCAGGCATATTCATTTCAAACTGATCTTGTCCTGAAATTAAAGTTGCTGCACTGTAATTTCACACATTTTGAAAACAGCAACCGTTCCACTGGAACGCTGGAATGAATAAGTGAACACATTTTTAAAAACATTAATTATAAAAATCAACACCAATGTGTTTCTAAATAATTGGTTTAACATTTGACTGCTCATTAGAGGCAGAATGTAAATCCCTCTGATTTTATTGACTTTGCAATGATTGCAGTTCTGCCTTGGTGTATGTGGATGAACGCTGCAGATGCTTTCAGCGTCGTGGTTGATCTACACCGTAGCAGCACCTATCAATAGATTGATGGACCATGCAATCATCAGAATAAGGCCTAACCCTAACCCTCATCCTGAGAAAGCTTGTTTAGCAGTGATGACACTATTTGTTGAAAAACAGCAACACCTGCGCAGGAAGCCACGAATAGACTGCAGACAGAATATTTCTACAACAATATATTTCAGTGTGCATTTTTAGAATAATAAAAATATTCCATAAAGTCCATTATTAAATAACTCTCATCTAGTCAGTGCAACATATTTAAGGATCTGACTGTGTTTTCATGTTTCCTTTCAAAATTGCCTCTATTAGTTAAAATATGTTGTGTCCGTCATCTTTTTCCAGACAATGATAATCTTCCATTATGGAACCAAAAGTTTAGTTTTGGATTGCAGACAGGATGTAAATGCCGCAGATGTCTGTGTACCCTGAGGCTGTTGACAATGAAACAGATTTTGAAAAGTTTTACGTACGCCATTATGTTTTTTGTTCAGAATGATTTCTATCAAATCAACACAGCCAATATATCGCAAGAAAAATCTACAACAAAAGGTTTAAAAGCACAAAGAAGACTGTTGGTTGGCATGTGGGAATTAAATCCGACGCCGTCTCAAACACACACTGCTGGCTGTCTGAGCAGTCAATGCTTTACCCAGGAGATGCCGTGCACACTAAAATATTTCCAGGGATCCTTAATGGATTTCCATTGTTTCTATGCAAAAACCAGACTGCTGTCGTATTCCTTCTTGACACTATCTCATACTGGTCCTGCTGGACAACAAGTTAATAGAAGGGGAGTTTATTTTCTCCCATGTGCTTATTTCTTATTCCTTTCACATTTTAGCACACGCACAGGCTGGCTACGCCAAAGGGACTCTGTGTCACATGAACCTGGATGGCTGAAAATAACTGTAAGAGAAATGTATAATTCACATCAGACACTCTGGGAGGGCCTGGAGCTTTAGAGGGGACTTCGCTATCCGTGTACGACGCGAGACTCTGGCAGCTTGTTTGACCCAGCCATTTGGAAAAGACAGGTGGAGACACTCCACTTAAGCCGAGAGCTTGGAAAGGATTTGACAGCTCCTGCCTACTGTGAGATTGTACAGCTAAGTGAGTTTAATACAATATGTATAATTGGATTTGTTCCTTAAATATTAGTTTTAAGATAAAAGGTGAAATGTGCCGAATATATTACTTTCAATATGAATTGTACAATTGTGCTACTACATCACAAAAATATACAAACAAATGTCAAGGTCACATGAATTTATACAAATAATAATTTTAAAAAGTCAGAAATAATAATAATAATCTGAATAATAATATAAAAATAGATATACTCTATATACTATTCATGCTCTCTGAGGCCAGTTTTCTTTAAACTATGCATTTTTCCTGCTCATTTACATACATGCATGGGGAGAGAGACATGTTAAAATCATCTTATAATATAATGCAATCATATCCAACATCAACAGAAATTACAGCCTTCGGCAGATTATCATAGTTAAATCTACACCTAGTGGACACTAGGTGCTGAAACCACTTTCGATTTAAGTTTCACATTTTATTTGCTAGTTTATTTGATCAGGAGGACTTTCTACAAATTTTATTTCCCAGCTTCTAAATGCTGTAATATTGTGTCAAAGCCACCTCACAGGCTGAAATATATATTCTGGTGAATTCTTTACTTGCTTACTATTTTAATTTGCTCACTTTGTCTCCTGGGGATCACTAGTGTTTCCAGTTATCTTTCCTAATTTATTCGTTGACCTGAAAGTAGTTAGGCTTATACACTGAGCCTAAATTCCTACAAAGAGCCTACAGAGTGCAACCATTTGTATGTTCTTGATTATACAACATACAGTAAATTCCTAGAAAAAAAAAAAAAGGAGGACATGACCTCAGCGTCCTCAGCAGCCCCGATTACAATGAATATGGGATTTTATTTTATTGAAGACTCAGTGTGATTTTAAAACAGGACTGTAGAGGAGGGTAGCTCTGTTGTTTTGGAATATTTAGACAAAACAGTCGTCACTTGGTCATTTTTACTGTTAATATTGTTACATTTGGTCTAATAAAAACAGAAGTGATGTAAATCAGCCTCAACATGGTGGCAATACTGGTCCCCTCTCCTGTGTTCTCTGCCAAGCTGTAATGAATGCAGCAGAGGGAAGGTCATACTGTATGAGACAGGGCTCCTCTACCTGCTCACACTGCCAGCACATGAATAATTTCTCACTCAGACTCACATTATGACACGGTTCAATCACTGGCACTTTGTATCTTGGCAAAGGTGCTCCTAAAAGGTGCACATATAAAACAGCCTGTGCTGGTCTGGACAGTGTGCGCTGAGTCAGCGTTCATACCTTCCTCTACTGTCCTACGGTGGAAGAGTAATAACTCCACTGGAGTAAAAATATTTTGCTGCAGTGGATTCTCAACTTGCAGCCTCACAGAGCTTCATTACACGCATTACAGCGATGAATAGATGCTGCGACATGAAGCAGGACCCAGCGGCTGCAGAGCTGGGCCTCTCCGGCTCCGACTGCTCTTCTACTTTAAGACACTCTTATGTACAATAGGTTACCGTACTTTACACTCATGTACTGTAATATATTGTCTTGTTGCTTCTGGTTAGCACTCTGCTGCAGACCTTCAATCTGTTGTTGTCCAGCCAAGTCTGAGGGCACTTTTGTGCATTGACATAATAATAGGAAGGTCTAAATGGCATGTGCTGAAAAGCTCATAGTGGTGCTAGAGGAAACATAAGGGGGGCACCACAGTCAGTGGATTCATTTTCTGGGCACCATGAAAGCTAGAGGCATGTTGCTACTGCAGCTAAAAATGAACGTGATCTTTGTAAAGTGTTTGTGGAAAGCTTCCTTTTGAGGGGAAAATTGCTTCTCTGCCGCAGCAGACAAACCTGGCCGCATGGAAACGAGCCATTTCAGTTGCCTACTGAGTAGCTGTTGCTGCGGTGCTCACATAGAGCCGACCATATACTGTATAGAAAAACAAGACTTACATCTTCCATTAGTGAGGTACAAACACTTACACGGCATCACATTCTGTACCACATTAGGGAGTGAAGCATAAAATATTTGGGGATACATGACTGTAAAAAGGACACAGAGCATGAATACTCTAATAGAATAGCTGCTTTTCTGTTAGAGGCTCTGTGAGCAATACAATAGATGGGATGGTTACTTGCCTTCGCCTGGGGTATCAGTCAAGCAGTAGACAGCAATCAATAATCCAATTACAGTCCAGCTCGGACATTATACTGTAGGCAACTGAGCTCAGGAGGAGGTTAGTCTTTCTGTGGGAAGCCATGTATCACAGTATCATATACTGTACTACTGTAAGACCTGGGTCAAGACTTGAACATTTAATAGACACAGAGTGTAACTTTAATGTGGATGGATATGTACACACACACACACACACACACACACACTCAACATGATGTGCATGCACTTTAAGCGCAACAGTTCTAGCCAGAACAGCGGCTTGGCTTTATGGACAGCAGTGTTGGTCGGGTCATCTCCACAGTGTCCAGAGGATGAATGCCGACGACTCTGGCGAGTCCCTGACGTTTCCTGAAGCACCACCATGAGGTTGACATTTGTGGTTATGAGTGAAATGGCTTCAGTGTATTAGACGGACCATGAAATTAGGCTTTCAGGTTCTGCACAGAATGTGTTTTAATAACTCTGGTGATCTTCTAACTTTCACGTAGAGTATGAACAATAAGCAAACCAGCAACCTCCGCTTCACTGCTGTGAACATTATAGCTGCTATACATCAGCAACATTGCCTTTGTGCTCATGTTAGCATGCTGACTTTAGCATTTAGCTCAAAGCACTGTGGTGTCTGAGTAACACACAGATCCCACTCTCTATTGCTTGTGCTGCAGTGTTTGGCTGCTGCATTAATACAATTCTTTTAATCTATTTTTGTTTTCCTCTCAACTGCCAGAAGGCACAATGATGTGATGGCCAGCTCACTGACAAAACAGTCTCTGGTTCTTTTAACAAGCGTGCTGCCTGATGTGTTGGTCACATTGATTAGGACGACAAACGCACACAGACACTGGACACCATGTGAAAACCGTTCTGAGGCACAACAGGCCGCAGTACTGACACAGAACAGATACAGGACAGGTGCGTGCTGGGGGATTTGTGCCATGACAAGTGGGAAGTGTCCTCAATATCTCATGCAAGCAGTATTGATCCATGTGGGGGTGAAAATGTGGCCACAACAGAGCAGCCTCTCCTTCAATCATCTGCTTTGTTAGCGAGCCCGTGGAGAGCTGCTGCTTTAATATTTAATCATATGGTTAGCTGTTTGCTAAACAACTCCTAACTGCTGCTCTGTCGCGCTGCATTATTCAGGAGTTTTCTTACAATGCTACAGTTTCTTCACACATCAAGTTCATCAAACAATGCCCCCGCCTAGAGCCTGGGAAAAGGAAGCAGCAGAAATACTACTGAGCAGCACATAACACATACGTGCTGTATATGGACTGCGCTCCATGCAATTACAGAGCCACAACAGACAACCCAGCAGTCACACTGTGGGAGGTAACCATGGCAATCAATACGCCTGGACTGTCAAAAAAATAGAACAGAGAGGGGGTGGTTGAGTGAAAGGAATAATAGACTATCTAATAAGTGTCAAAGAAGCTTGGGGGATGCTGTGAAAGAAACGCTTCCTTATGGACTGGCAATGGCCGCGCTGCACTGAGCCAGGACACAGAACAGTCGCCATGATGCCAAATCAGTCAAGATTTCAGCTCAAAATGCAACGTATGCAAATTAAAACTCACTGTCGGCCAGTGGAGAGTGAGAAAGAGCAACAAATGCTGGCACTTTTTTAAGGCTGTGGTTGACAGACGTCCTTGTTTGACTGACTGGACTGTCAAATCCAGTCCATCACAGAGCAACACAAACACAGTCAGATTCATGCTTACAGGCAGTTCTGACTCTCAAAGTCCAACTGAAATCATAGTTAGTCATTCCGGTTTGCTGTCAAGTATCATGCCAGAGCACTTAAGAAAGTTTGAATATTTTGGCAATATCAGTCACGATGATGATGGGTTGCCACTGAAACATTTTATAGGCCTCCAGACATTCATGATCCCGAGATGATGAATCCAACCGACTGTGACGATTCCGTCACCTTATCTCTCGGGCCATCGTTAGGCTGACATTTGTGGTTTTGGGTGAAGTGTCTCGGCCGCTGCTGGACAACTTATCACATTTTAATCAATTTTGTGATGTGTTTCTTTTTCATTTAGCACTATAATGAGGTCAAGATTTCAATTTGTCCAGTACTAAATACCTGCAAAATGAATCACATTCCCAACAACTTCCTATTTTTATATTGTTTTATTTTTTTGCAATTCAGTACTGGTTATATTGTTTCATTTTTCATTTTTCACTTGATTTTACATATTTCTGTTTTATTTTATCTGATGCAAGCTTCTGGAGCTAGGCGACTATGTGTCATAAAACTTGATTTGATTTGAAACAGGGAATTTTACAGATGATAAATGTGCAGCTATGCTCATGGCTTATCACATTATAACAAGGCGATGTAGGATTAGTGAATCATATTCAGTGATAATTCCTTTAAATTTTCTGAAACAGCAAAGAAATATCAAGTGTAGTGTCTAACATCAGGCATCTGGTATGAGTTGGCCTCCAGCCAAGCAGGGGGTAGGGTGGGTTGTTGGGTGCTCTGCTAGCCTTGTTTGCCCTCCTTCCTCTCCTCCATCCTCCCTCCCTCATCTCCTCCACTCTGAGCGCTGCTGGCAGAGACTGTACAGATCAAAGCATGCACAGAACAAACCGCAGGCCTTCTCACCCTGCAAGAGGCCTGCACCGCAACACAGGCAGGGTCAACGCAACTAGCCAAGGACTAGCAGAGAAGCCTCTGAGGAGGAATAACTAGCCACATGGTAGTCAACATTATTGTATTTTTATTTTCTTTTAGTGCCTTTGTTGCTCCCATATGGGCAAGCTGATGAATCCACAAGAAGAGGAGTACAAGGACAAGAACTCTTACAGAATAACAGTTAACTACAGTTGTGCTTTGACTTATTGCTGCTTCAGCTCTTTAAGAATAAACGCGATGGAGATTTTACTGGAAAACATTATCATACAATAGCTGAATGCCTGTAAAATTGCAATTGAGTGTTGCCCATAATAAGAGGAGATGTACCGACATGACATTTCGCGATCAATGACAATGACACATATTTACCATTTGTGTTAAAACACCAATAACATTAGTCTTGCTTTCGTAAAAATGTGAAGAGGATAATAAAGGAGAACTTTTTAGATGGACCAGTGTATTTTCCCACTGTCAGTATTTTCACAAATAAACTGTAGTACAGTTGCATGTTACATGCAGCCACAGAAGAAGCAGAGCTTGTCAAATTTAATCATTGAACTTCTGAAATTCTTCTCTTGAAACAATAAAAACTAATTTTATATATTCATATTTCTTATTTTAGTAATAATGTCTGTCTTTTTTCCCTCACGTCCTCTGTCGGTGGCTGAGCGGTGAGAAGAACAGGAATGGCACATACTGTAGCCTCAGTGCCTGTCTCTGTACTGTTGCCGTGGCAACTTTGGCAGACAAGCTGTAATGTGTGTTAAGTCGACCTCCTGGTTTCTGCCGCTAGTATAACTGCAGTCCTCTGCTGCCGGCTGCTCAACGTTGGCTGAAGTTGAGCTTCGTCAAGGGCACTTATGTCAGAGAAGGCAGGATGAGACCCACAATTTCCCCCTCAACCACGACAACCCGATACAGGAAACACTGGATCTTAAATTATTAGTCAGTAATCAGTAATAAAGTCAGTAATAAAATCTTGTCATCACACCTAAATGTCCCCGAAAACCCACAAATTTCCACAAATGAGCTTTTCGAATGAACAGTGAGCTGAGAGACAGTTTGGGCGCAATAACATAATCAAGGACTGTGCCATTAAGAGCTTTATTTATCGCTGCATTATACCCATGGCACCAGTTAGCCACTAAATACTTAGTAACATGACACCATTCAGAAAAGAAGAGCAGAGCACACAACAGCAAAGTATTGATGGACTCACGCATCCCCTCACACATAACTAACATGTTTACTAACATCCACTGGCCAAACTCATTATCCGGGTAGGACAAAAAAAGGTCAATACTGTGCAGCACAGCATCACAGAAACCCCTCTCATCTCCTGAATCCTATACATACAGTAATAGTTGAGAATCAGACTTTTCTAACTGATGTTAACACATAACGTGTATAGTGAGATGTTCATGTGCTTTGCAGCGACGCAGAGGCATGTTAATGTATGTTTATTCCAGCTATTAAAAGTATTCTGATTTTGATCTGGACACAAAGTCAGTCTGTGAATCAGATTTACTGAACATGACAATGCAAAAGGACACACACACACACACAAACGCTGCACGACACACATTAGGCCTTGATGTGGGCGAGAGAAGAAAAGAGGACAGGTCAAGCAGAAAGTTACTCTTCTTAGCTTCCAGTGTACCAAGACTACTGACCAAAATGACCACTTTGTCAGCCTGATGAGACCGGGCAGGTTACTTTGCATCACTTCAGTCATCCTTCCTTCAGTCAACAAGGTTCAGTTGAAGTAAGTAAGGTTCATACCAATCATCTATGTGTCTTACATTTGTGGTTTGTTTGAAACAAACTGAAGAAAAACTGATTCGCTAGCATGAGAAACCTAGAGCCCATTTACAGAACATCCATCCATACATTACTGGCCGCTCTGACTGACAAGTGATCTCTGGGCAGTGGACTGTGGAACAGAAATTAGATGAAAAGATTATTATTATTAAGATAATAATCCACACTGATCTTTTTCTGGACTCTTTCTGCTATGCCAACACCTTTGGGGCTGGATTCAGTATCTGATTGAGGAGCACATCAGAAGCAGAGTGCTTGTCGGCACGAAGGCTTAGTCATGGTCAACAATATTATATTAAGAGTTGTATGACTATAATCTTATACGTCATGACATCTCTAATGATCTGTAAAATACTCCAGTGTCTCTTTCCATTTACTGTCTTTTGATTGTGACCATGTTTGGATACATCACACTTCACATTAACTAAAACCTAAAACTCATAACATGTAGTAATGCGCCTTTTAAGGAGAGCTGATCACTTAGTTCACATGTGAATGATTAATGTCACAGTCATATTTCAATTATGACAACATTATAATCCCATTTATGTTCATAGAGATTGGGACTGACAGATTATTTATTATTTGTCTATTATTACTTCCACATAACTGGAATCAAAGTCGACCAAAAGCAAGAGCACAAAGAATCAAGCTGTTGCTGTCGGTTGTTTAGTTCAAGGATCGAGGATCTTTCCTTTCGTTTGCATCGTTGTTCAAACGCACATCATTAAAGAAATAGTTTGAGATTTTGGGGAGTTGACCTTAATGCAATGCAAAAAGGTGGAGCGCGGATGGCGCTTAGGAGGATGAATGAAGCCTGGTTGTTCAAACCTAGCACCTAGCTGCTAGGTTTCAAAGCAGCAATGCTCATAATTATGCATGATTTTAAGATTCAATGTAATTTAAATGAGTTTGTTATGTAAAAGGTCATCTCTATAGCCAACTGTTTGTCCTGCTTCTAATCTTTATGTTAATTTAGCGTAAACTGGTGCTTTCTGGCTCTAGCTTTGTATTTAGTCTAGAGGCATGAGAGTGGTGTCAGTTTCCTCATTCACATCACTCAGCAATTGCGTCAGTACTTTATTACATCGTGAAAATAAGCTTTTGATTCTGTCACTGACGCTTCAGCATGAGCCATAAACACAGACGTGACAATCAGCTTATATGTTTTAGTTCACAGTAGCTCAGTGTTACTCACCTATATACAGCGAGGAGTCCTTCCTGTGGACATGGTCATCGATGTAGGACACCCCCAGAGGCTGGACAGGTGTGGCTCCGATGCCCAGCAGAACCTGGGCTCCGATCAGCAGAAGGTACATCATGTTGGTGTTGGCTCTGTTGCCGCATTTTAACCCAGAGTCTCGGTTCTCTGACCTGGAGTTGTTAGAGCAGACGTCCCTGCCGTCCTCGGCGTGCCACGAGTCCCCAGCCTCATACTCATACTGATGAGTCAGGAACTCCGGCAGGGCTGACAGCAGTGCCCCCAACGCCATGACGATCCCGCCACAGCCAATCAGGCGGGGTCTGTGGGCCTTGGCGCCAAAGTAGCTGACAAACAAGATGAGGGCCAGGTTGCCGATTTCAAAGCTGCTGGCAATGACGCCCACATCGGCACTCTGGAGGTTGAAGCGTCTCTCCAGAGTGGTCAAAACACTTACCTGGCAGAGAAACAAAGAGATAGACAGATAGATAGATTTTTATACACTTAGTTTATTCATCAATTAACAGTGTATAGTTTCTACACCGTTAATCGTTATACCAACCTGTCATAATTATAAATTCTGCGCATTTTCCATAAATGTTTGTGTAAAATAATAATATAGGTCATTCAGCTTTAGGTGTTATTCAGTAAAAGCAGGCAGGAAACAGCCATCTGCCACTCGCACCAACGACAGCAACCTGTTAATGGCACACAGTAGCCAACATCTTCATCCCCACACTCCTCCTCCTCCTCCTCCTGCACCCAAACCAAGCCGGAGGCTAGCCTGATGCCAACCTGGGAAAAGGGATATGTGCATGTGTGCGGCTTGAGGCGAGAAACCTCACGCAGCTGTTGCAATTATCAGACGGACACAAACACATCGTACCAGCTGTGCTCTGGGTGCGTGTAAGTGACAAACCGGCTGCTTGCATCAAATGAGCGGTGAATCATCTGCAGGACTGACGAGAAAAGGTTGGTCAGGAGTCATTTGAAACTTTTAATCCTGACTCATTCACATCAAGGTGCAGCATAAGCCTCAAGACTTCTGGATGCAATTCTCCAAAAAGGAGATTGAGACCATGACTACGCAAGAGAAATCAGGCGGATCATCGATGCTATGCACTCATCCTTCGTCTATATTGCTTGTCTTGTTCGTCCTGTCACACCAAACTCCACTGCAACATAAAAACATTTCTTGTTGTCTTGTTTATCACCAAGTAGGGCTGCATCAGTTATTTTTATAAGCAATTAATCTAACTTTAATATTCTTTTTTCGAGACAAACAGTCCAGAAACAGCCCCAAAGATAGTCAGAATTTCCTAAATCCTAACAAGTGCGGTTGGAACTAAGAAATTTTAGTTTATTTTAATTTTTTTGCATTTGTGCCTGAAATATTACTTCAACAATTAATCAACTATCAAAAAACAGTTTTTATGTTGATCAACAGATCGATTAATTGACTAGACACTCCACACAGGTAGACATCTGGTGTCCTCTTCCAAAGTTTTACTGTCATGCCTTTGTAAAAAAAAAATAATAATGTGCAACTAAAAAAAGAGGACAAAATCAAAGCACACTGGGGCTGAATTAAAAAGAGACAGAATAAAAGATGATGACAACAATATATTATACAGGAGAGGATAGGCAGTGCTTCTACACAGTACAGTGCTTTTGTCTGCAGCAGGATTTGCTAATGGTGCACTTTTGGTTTGGGATGTTATTTTAAAGGAGGTCGTTGCACTGCAGTCTTCAATGTAAACACTAATGCACTTTAAATTTGTGACTGCAGCAAATCACATTAAACCCAAAGTCAGTGGTGTTTCTGCAAGCTGCAGTCTTCACCACACAAGAGGCAACGTCTTGCAGCTTTGTGTTAAAAAATCCTCCTTTTCAACAAATGTGCCTGTGTACAGTAAGACCGGATCCTGGAGATCAGCTCATGTTGATGCAGAGTTTTTTCATACAAATTACGCCTCTGTTGTTTTTCTCATCCAAACCAGCAAGTAAATGCTGCACTAATATTAAGGGCCGAGTCGAGCAACTGATCTTCGACTTAGCCTCTTTTTAAAATGCCCTCCTGGCATATGTTGATATGTCTGTGAATGAAGATGTTTCTCTCAAGCTTTACTGTAATGGCACACTATCAAAAAGGATGGTACTTTGTTAACGTTCTGCCCCTTATGAAGAATAAAATGAAGCCCCAACATGCATGTGCAATTATTTATAGTATCAAGAATGTGCTGACAACCATCAGGGGAATTGGCTTCGATTAGGAAAATATTAATCCTGATCAAAGTGGCATCTTTTATATTCATGCAGATATACAGTAAGTGGTTGGGCCAACTCCGACTAATGTGGGTAGACATCACCACACACATACATTAACAGCTGCTGTGGTTGGCTTGGGCCACAACATTCATAGCTACCCGCACTCCCATTACACTTCAGAGCTGATTTATCACGTACCGTCAGTGCGGAGCTTTTTCAGCATGTCTGGTGTTCTGCATCACTGATTGTGCATGAAATCTTACATTTCTTATTTTCTTCTGTCCCCTAAACTCATTTTAGCCATCTGTTCACCTACTGAACCGATCTTTTCTTTTATGCTGACACCAATCTAATCATATCAGTGCATCAACTATTGTTATTTTTGTTCAAACTGTGACTAGAAATGTGCAAATGAGCAAAGAATATAAGCAAGCTTTATTGAAGAGACAATAAAAGCTATTGTCGCTTCTGTGGTGGTGATCACGTCATCTCCTAGGCCTGTTCTTCAGTGTCAAAGGCCTCCTGCATCACATAGAGGTGCAGACGGAGCAGGCAGGCTGGATGGAGCCCTGACCAGCGTTTCGTAACCTGCTCCCCAACAGACCATCCACTTACGCATATACAATTCTCCAACAGCAACGTGGAGCCTACGGCCGCCGTGACGCGCTTTGTGTCATGCAGATGGTGCATAGGCCTGATGGATAATACGCAGCAAGTCATCAATCAGTGAAAGCGCCGCGTCCCATGGTCGCTGGAGAATGTGATTACTCTAATGTGATCAGAATGATATGATTATTAACCGCATCGGCTGAAGCACCGCATCGTCACTCACTGTGTGCTGCGCCGGGTTGAAGGGCGCTGCGCTAACCCGACGTTACCTGAGATAGACAGATACGACGTTCCTTCAGACCAGCACTGTGTCCGCGGTGGTTGAAACTCACCAGATAGGCGCCCACGGTGCCCTGTGCCAACATGAGCGCACATTCCGACACCAGAAAAATCTTGATGTTGGAAAAGCACGAGGTCTTCTTCTGGTTGTCATCCTGCTCCGGGTCGTCGGTGCTGCTCCGCTCTGTGCAGATCTGGTTTTTAACCTGCATCCTTCGGCTCAGGCTCCGGTGGGGTTGGACGGCATGAAACTGAACGGGTCCGGTCCGGCGGGGAGCATCTGGTTATAATGACGAGCTGCACTGCAGAAGACGTGCGAATCTTTTTGTCAGTAGCCCGTCTAGGCTGGAAAATACGGCGAGAAATGCTGCTGTCCACTCAGCATTACGCACAGTCCGTCTGCGACCTCTCTTTCCTGCCTGTCCAGCCAGTGCGTATCGGCTACATCATATTTAAATACGTAGGCGACGCATATATGTATGACGGCTCCTGACACCCGACGTAGAACTACAGGACGATGTTTCTCCACATCCGGGATGTTACATCTCCACCCAGGACTGGTACCGACTGGATTTGGTTTCTCAGCCCTGTTCCGAGCCGCAGCTCTGCGTCCTTCAGGCGGTGTTATGATGCTCCTCCTCCTCCCATCCATGGACCAAAGCACGGCGAGGGCGGTGTAATCTCTCTCTCTCTCTCTCTTTCTGTTCCTCCCCCTTCCGTCAACGTGTTTCCCCGCATCATCATTTTACCTGTGCAGACTTTCAGCTTAATCATCGCCACAAAAAAAGCTAAATTTAACCGAAGCGTCCCCATCAGCGCACACTGACAAATCAAGTGACTAAAAATGACACAGCAAATTTTTACTTGTCAATAACAAATGTTGTGCTCCGATATTACTTTGCAGATTAAAATTGCTACAGTAAACCAAAATCATAGTGAAGCAGCTTTAACAGGCCACCACCACATCAGACATCATCTCTGTAGGACTTGTCCACCACACCAACAGGGAGCTTTCAGAATTGGATCATTGTGTTTCGGGCCCTCAGGCCACTAACTTCATATTATTTTGTGCTTTGACACTCGTTTCCTCACAGCTGAAGCCTCCTGCTGCACTAATCTGCTGTTTCCTATTGTATGTTATATGCAATATAATATAATTCACCAGAAGATATCCCGCTTCGAGAAGGTCACCGCTGTCCTCTCTGATTCTCCATCAAGGTCTGGTGAGGTGCAGCGGGACACTGAAGCCCACAGCTTCCCACTGCTGCAGGGCCAGTAGACCAGCGAGGTTGCATGAGGCAGCTTAGTGTGAATGTACAGAACAAAGTTACTGTGTGAGATGCAGGTGCTCGGTCACCGAGGTCATGATGTCTCGCAGTAAGAAGTCAGAGGCGACAGGATTTGCTGTTCACTCTGTCTCGCTGAAATGCTTGAGCAACAGTTCTGTCACGACAGCAGCACACAGTCGAGCGAAATGTTTTCAGTATGACCACCAAGATCAGACAGACGGAGAAAAGTCAGGCAGGTGGAATGGCAAGAGGGAAGGCAGAGTGGGTGGATGGTGCTATTGCTAATATCATTCTCAAACATCTGGAATAAACTGAATGCGGACAGTTTACACTTTTCAGAACATGGTGCAGGTTTGTGTTTCTCATCAAACTGCATATCTTTTTGGAAACTTCACTTTATTTTCTGGTGGGGTCCAATGAAAAGAAGGAATTAATAAATAATAAGTCATTAAAAAAATGACACCAGTTTTCATCTTTGCCTTTACCTTCCAGAGATGGTCGCTGCCTCGATAACTTTATGCAGCATACTTTATTTCAGGCCTTCATATGTAATTTATATTAATTTGAATAGAGGTTAGGTTACTATTCAGCAACATACCCAGACTTTCTATGGGGCAGGACTGTGCAAGGCTGAGCATTTAGGTAACCACTTGTTTTTGGGTTGCTCATGTTTCCCCCAGGGCTACAGTGTGGCACTCGAGCTAACCAAAGGGTCACAACCAGAGAGACATTTGGGGCCACTCAAGCAGTGTCTCATTAGGGTAAACATGGAGCATGGAAGTATCTCATTATAGAAACAGTCACTGGATAATAAGGGTCTCAACAAAAAAGAGGATGGGCAGTTGCCCCCCAGCCCCACGACTGTCCACTGCAGTGTTATATTATTATTCTGTTGTTGTGAAAGGAGCTTCAGCCGAGGTAATCTACTGTCATGCTCGACTGAAGTGGACTCAGATAGCTTCACGGTGGTTAAAAATTCAACACTTGCCACAAAAGAACTGTATTACACACATCAGCAAGCCCAGTGTATTGCACTGCAGTAGCTGTTTTACATGAACTCAAGGTGAAGCACCGTGGTATCACTGTGGACAAAGGCTTAGGGAATATTACAATCTGCGGCTGCGCCATATTTATTTTATGATTTTCAATGTGCACTCTGTATTTTGACACAGAAGGTGGTGTGAGTCTCTTCCTTAGAGTGGCTACATGATGAGAAGGCGGCGTGCATCTTGTTAAAGGGCATGTTCGTACAATGTACTTAATAGCTCTTGTGAGAACTGAATTTCTGACCTCTGTAGCCACCATTCTTGCAAAACAGTAACACCTGTCTTAATGCTTTTGTCCAGTAAATGGATTGGTTGTGCTTCTTTAACTCTGGCAAAATCAAAACATGAGAAAGGAAAAAACCATTACAGGACTGGTATTGCTGGTGCAGTGTAAGTTATCCAGCTACCATTCACGCAGATGCAATGCAACTCTCCATTGTGCTATTTAAAGTTAATGCCTCCTGGAAATCTGGATGTCACGGTTGAATTAGAGGAGCAGCACCTCAAAAAAAGGACTCGCTTCTGTAATACTCCCTTCAGCTGTACCATTACCTCCAGTTTTATGTTACCAAATTTAAAACGACCCTGTTGTTTTATACCTGGTGTAAAAGGCAAACATTCACTTTGAGTCACAGCACCAATTTCATTTTTTAAAGTACAAAGATGGAAAAGTGTTTGCACGGTTTGTATCAGGGATCAGAATGATGCCGTTCATCCACACTGAAGTTTGTCATTCAGAAGTAATGAAAATGACAGCAGAGTGGCAGAACGGAGTGCCACAGAGACAGCAGAAACAAACACAGGGCGGAAAAATCCTCCATCATAACCGTGAAATAAGAGCACTGAGTGCCAAGGTCACTTACCACTCACTCCCCAGCTTTTGGCTTACAATAATCCTCAGACCATTCAGATGCTCTATCAGGACCGATTCAATAGCATCTGAAGCAGCACAATCTATCAGGCAAACTGTGGACTCAGCAGGAAGAGCGTCCATTTCTCATGGAGTCATTCAGAGTACCCGGGGTGATTTAAGATCAACCACAGTGCTTGCTGATGCAGTGCAAGTCAACTGAAGACATTATTCTAGGATGCCTCTTAATCACAAGGTCCACAGGAAGAAGAATGCATTCATGCATTTATCCTGTAACAAGCCAATAAATTACCAGAGCACAGATGCAAATGATGTCAGAGTTTATATTTAATGCTCAAACCTTTGATAGCCGTTGTTGGCTTTGTTTTAAGAAAATAGTGTATTGTTGTTGAATGTACAGTATAATGTCTCGTTCTGTGGTTGATTTCTCAATGATTGTTGAATATCTGCACTAAGCAGTGGCTTGGAAACTCTCCAACTTTGGTGTTACAAAAAACATGTTGAAGCTGTGTTAAAAATATCTGAATTTGTTTTTTCTTCTTTTTTTCTACATCTATCCAACTGAACAAGAAAAAAAGTCACAAAGCAATAACATGAAAACATGTTTGATTTGCAGACAGATATGCATTTATTTTTAATTTGAAATGTTTCCATTTGTAATAAATACATATTTTGGTGGGTATAATACATCTCTGTGAGCTGTGTATGATGGGAATCTTAACAGACGATGTCTCTCTGACTGTGACCTTCTTATTGGTGGTTGCCTGTCATGCTGGTGATAAAGCGACTTCAGGTCATTCTACTCTTGACCTCACTGGACATTTCAGTAATTAAACACATAATTAAAATCACTTGCATGAGTTAACATTCAGTTTGGTAGAGTTGACATTTATGATCTGAATTAATCTGTATGCGCAACCAGCTTTTATTTTAAACAGCTAATAATGAAGTTAATTTCTATGAGAGCACTGGCCTATTAAACAACTCCCAGGAGATCTGTATACAGGAGCTTTGGTTTTAACCATAGAGTACACACAAGTTATTACAATATCCCGAATGGATGCAAAAGATGGACTAGCATAATAATTTGGTAAAAACCTCATGAACAACCCTTAAGTTGTTAAAATTTATATATATCTATTTTTCATCATCCCTTAATATTCTGATTATTTTCTCCATTAATTGTTGTCAACACAGTGAAAAAAGCCCAAGGTAACAGGTTTAAAGGTTATTAAATGAATGTTGGCATGTTTGGCATTTTTGTGACTTAAGTATTTATGAAAACATATTTATTATCATTATTTTTTTGATTAGTCAGATACCGACTCATTAATTGACTCATTGTTTCAGTGCAAAACCCACTAGTGATGGATATAAACTACAGACACAGTCAGTGGTTCAATGCAAACAAAAATACAGCCTTAAAAAATAATAACAAAGATTGGAACCCGATATTTTTCAGCCATCGGCTATGCGAGAGGGACGTCATTGTCGACTGGTCAGTCACCTCTGTAGTCACACTGATATATCTCAACCACTATTGGATGGTTATCTTGGAAAACTGGACAAACATTGATGGCCCAGAGGAAAATGCTAATAACTTTGGCGATTTTCTGACTTTTCCCCCCAGTTAAATTGTTGGCTCTTGATGAAAAGTCTTGACTGTTGGATGGATTAGTACAAAATGTTCTATCAATAATCAGGATTCATTTAATCACTTTGGTGATCCATGGATTTTTTCATTGAGCACCAATATAATTTTATTTATGACAAAATCAGCCTCAACTGTAGTTTGTTTAGTGCTAATGAGTTGTTAATATGAGAAAAATACAGTACCAATGTTAGCATACAAACAATAGGATTTAGTTTAAAGCACTGTTGTAACTTAGTACTGTAATTTCAGTTTTAAAGAGACAAGATATACAGAATTTTACTCAAACTAAGGTTTGGTTTACAACAGAAAATGTGATGTCTTATTGGCTGAGGAAAGCACAAGACGGTTAGTTAAAAATGTCCCATCTAATGACCACAGATAACAAACCATGTTTAAAAAGTAGGTTTGTCTGTGGAGTCCTCCCTTCACATGTTTATTAAGGTCTGACAGTGTAGACCCCAACTCATAATCCACCTGCAGACACACCTGTAGAGGAGAGTATAAAGACCCTGGACTGAACCGAGTCAGACATCAAGCTTCACGGAGTCTCTCCACAGCAGCTCTCCACAGAAGCTCCACAGCCTCCAGACCGACCCTGAAGATGACTCCTTCTGTCAGCCTGCTGCTGCTGCTCCTGCTCGGCCTCTGTCAGGCACATCCTCTCCAGGAGGAAGGAGGCCGAGAAGAGGTCCCGGACGCCGTGGACATCACCACCAGGATTCTGACCTCCAACAACGCCACCCATGAGATCCTGCTGGAAGGAGACCTGCTGGCTCCCAGAACCAGAAACGCCATGATGTGCTGGTCCCAGAACTGCCTGTGGAGGAAAGCTTCCAACGGCTTGGTGATGATCCCCTTCACCGTGAGCAGCGAGTTCAGCGGCTGGGAGAGGCAGAAGATCGACTACGCCATGCAGGCCTTCCACAGCAGCACCTGCCTCCGCTTCGTCCCCCGTCAGAACGAGTACGACTACATCAGCATCGAGAACAAAGTGGGATGTTTCTCCGCTCTGGGGAGAACGGGAGGCAGACAGGTGCTCTCTCTCAACAGGCAGGGCTGCCTCTACCACGGCATCATCCAGCACGAGATCAACCACGCTCTGGGCTTCCAGCACGAACAGACCAGGAGCGACCGCGACTACTACGTCAAGATCAACTGGGAGAACATCGACCCGCAGATGGCCTACAACTTCTACAAGCAGTCCACCAACAACCTCAACACTCCCTACGACTACTCCTCCATCATGCACTATGGAAGAACGGCCTTCTCCATCCAGTACGGGATGGACTCCATCACCCCCATCCCCGACCCCAACGTCCAGATCGGCCAGAGGCAGGGCATGTCCTACTGGGACATCATGAGGATTAACCTCCTCTACGGCTGCTAATAACACTGCAGATGCTCAATGCAACAAATTCACCCGTTTTCTGTTTCTTCAGTCTACAGCCACTATAAGCTATGGAATTCATGCTAAAGATTTCAGTTTCTTTCGCCATATTATTTCAAACAGAACAGAATATATGACTCTCCACATGCCTAAATTATCTGTAATAAAGACGTGCAAAATGACTGATCTTTGTCAAGTTGTTTTTCTCTATTTGTGTGACTGCAAAAATTTGACATAATACACGCATTAAAATAAGGCACAAGATAAATAGATAGGTGTTGTTGTCCCCACACACTGTTTTGTTTCCACAAAGTGTGAATTAGTCATGCCTCCAGAACATAGATACATTTACACATAACAACATACAATATAAATACAGTGTGATTAGTGAGATATGGAATTTAGCACCGCTGTGGCAGAGGGGACAAAACATCAGCCAATATGTGCTTTTTCCCAAACATGCAATCATTGAACTATTGGGCTGATTGCTCAGCAGTGCAGCTGGAATCTCTTCCACTGATTTTAAGGGACTGTCACAAAGGCCAATTGGCTGACAAATGTCAAAAACAGCCTAGATCAAGAAATGCACTCAGGATGACAATACAACAATGATGTTATACAATATGTAAATAATAATGCTCAAAACAGTGACAAACATGAAAATACTTCAGAGGAGAAACAGGAGATGAAAACACGTCAATTTAAAGCTCACATTAGCTTTGAGATTGAGATGTCAACAACTGACTGTAAACAACTACATTATCTCAATGAGAGCAGCAAGCTGTAAAACTGCTCCCAGGAGATCTGTAGCCAAGAGCTTTGTTTTCTTTGTTTTAGAACACACACATGATATTACAGTATCTGTAACAAAAGGAAACAACACACCAACCCAGTTGTTTGTTGAAGTGTCAGATCAGTGTAGCAACAGGACCCTCTGATAATGTGACATGTCTTGGGTCAGTTAACAAAGCCCTCTAATAAAATCTGCTCTCTATTGATGTCTTACTCAAGAAAATGTTATTATATGTTTCATGGTTTAATTTAATACTGGTAATGAATTGATTACTTAATTGGGGTAAAGCAAAGCTACTATATCTGTATCTGCAACTATGAAGAAACTAAAGTTGATTTGATGTGTCGATAAAAAAGCAGAAAGTTGTCAACAAAATCTGACAAGCTTTCTTGGTGATTATTCATGCACTTTTGAGACGGTCCCTAACTTCAGCTCCTCATTTTCCCATCTACTGTCAAGTCATACACGGCTGCAGCATCGCAACACGAGCCAACATAACACCTGTGTAACATCAGTCAAGCTTTAGCCTGCAGTGAACAAGGAATCTGCTGCAAATTGATGAAAATGTACAGTGGGTGAACCTCACTCAGTGCTGGCCCCAGTTTGTGTGTCTCAGGTACGTATAACCATCAACTCACAGAGCTCGGCTGTAAACTTTTTAAAAACATTAAAAGAGGGGTGACAATGTTGGTCTGTCAGTCGATCCACCACTTTGGTCTAGACTGAAATGATTCAAAAACAATTGGATGGGTTGCTGTAAAATATTGTACAGACATTCATGGCCCTGAGACACTGAGTCCCAATGGCTGTGGAGGTCCCCTGAGCTGTCTCATAACTCTCAAAGGAAGTCAAAGGTTTCCCTTATCCTGTATAATATGTAAACATCTACATGATGGATTGGTTGCAAATCGTATACAGTATACCCTTGTTTTTCGCGGGGGTTACGTTCCAAAAAGAACCTGTGATAGGCAAAATCCGTGAAGTAGAAACCTTTATTTTTCTTTTTTTTTTACAATTATTATACAATTAAATACTCTATTATACATTGAAAAGAAAGAACAAACCATTTTACAGGCTCAAGCATTTGTTTCACAAATAAAAGTACTTTAGAAACGTTTTTTTCAACAAATAACTTCTGTACTGTACTGTCAAATAATAATTTTAATCATCGATGTGAACAGAAGGCTTCAAATTGCGGAGATTAGCACCGCCCACCGCGACCCGAGTAATTGGATTAAACGGGAGAAAATTAAAAATGATTATGAAAAAAATACAAAGTACAGTCGGATAAATAGTGACTCAGGTGTATTTCACTGCTCTTCAGACTGAGCCGCTGCATCCTGACTCCGCTCTGCAGTGTTTTCTTCTTTTGAAGCCCGCGGTGCAGGTGTGTTTGTTCGGGAGAAGAACATAGTGATAGGCAAAACTCGAAATTGCAAGAGAATTTGCACGTACGTAATGTAAATTTGGCAAGCTGCTTTACGTACGTGTACATATTAAACTGCAACGTTATTGACGCACAGGTAGAGAAGAAGCAGAGTGACTTTTTAGCCAATCAGAATGCAGAACACAATGCACGATGCAAATCTGTGAAGAAGCGAAACCGTGAAAAGTAAACCGCGTTATAGGGAGGGATCACTGTACAGACATTGATGTTCCCAAGAGGATGAATCCTACTGACTTTGGTGATCCCCTGACTTTTCATGTAGCGCCATCATTTGGTCAAATTTTGAACTACATTCCAGGTATTTAGTTATAAACACAAATAAATAGCAAATAACAAAGAAGGCTTCAGAGAGACAGAGACATGTATTAAATGCTCATGTTAAGGCTAGTTTGACAGGGATAAAATGATGTCTTACTGGCTCAGGACCATGCAAAGAGTTTAGCTTGACAAAGCCCACCTAGTAAACCACCTACTAAAGCTGTGCTCATCCATCTAATGACCACAGATAACAAACCATGTTTAAAAAGTAGGTTTGTCTGTGGAGTCCTCCCTTCACATGTTTATTTAGGTCTGGCAGTGTAGACCCCTACCCACAATCCTGCTGCAGACACACCTGTAGAGGAGAGTATAAAGACCCTAGACTGAACCGAGTCAGACATCAAGCTTCACGGAGTCTCTCCACAGCAGCTCTCCACAGAAGCTCCACAGCCTCCAGACCGACCCTGAAGATGACTCCTTCTGTCAGCCTGCTGCTGCTGCTCCTGCTCGGCCTCTGTCAGGCACATCCTCTCCAGGAGGAAGGAGGCCGAGAAGAGGTCCCGGACGCCGTGGACATCACCACCAGGATTCTGACCTCCAACAACGCCACCCATGAGATCCTGCTGGAAGGAGACCTGCTGGCTCCCAGAACCAGAAACGCCATGATGTGCTGGTCCCAGAACTGCCTGTGGAGGAAAGCTTCCAACGGCTTGGTGATGATCCCCTTCACCGTGAGCAGCGAGTTCAGCGGCTGGGAGAGGCAGAAGATCGACTACGCCATGCAGGCCTTCCACAGCAGCACCTGCCTCCGCTTCGTCCCCCGTCAGAACGAGTACGACTACATCAGCATCGAGAACAAAGTGGGATGTTTCTCCGCTCTGGGGAGAACGGGAGGCAGACAGGTGCTCTCTCTCAACAGGCAGGGCTGCCTCTACCACGGCATCATCCAGCACGAGATCAACCACGCTCTGGGCTTCCAGCACGAACAGACCAGGAGCGACCGCGACTACTACGTCAAGATCAACTGGGAGAACATCGACCCGCAGATGGCCTACAACTTCTACAAGCAGTCCACCAACAACCTCAACACTCCCTACGACTACTCCTCCATCATGCACTATGGAAGAACGGCCTTCTCCATCCAGTACGGGATGGACTCCATCACCCCCATCCCCGACCCCAACGTCCAGATCGGCCAGAGGCAGGGCATGTCCTACTGGGACATCATGAGGATTAACATCCTCTACGGCTGCTAATAACACTGCAGATGTTCAATGCAAAAAATTCACCCGTTTTCTGTTTCTTCAGTCTTCAGCCACTATAAGCTATGGAATTCATGCTAAAGATTTCAGTTTCTTTCGCCATATTATTTTAAACAGAACAGAATATATGACTCTCCACATGCCTAAATTATCTGTAATAAAGACGTGCAAAATGACTGATCTTTGTCAAGTTGTTTTTCTCTATTTGTGTGACTGCAAAAATTTGAAATAATACACGCATTAAGATAAGGCACAAGATAAATAGATAGGTGTTGTTGTCCCCACGCACTATTTTGTTTCCACAAAGTGTGAATTAGTCATGCCTCCAGAACATAGATACATTTACACATAACAACATACAATATAAATACAGTGTGATTAGTGAGATATGGAATTTAGCACCGCTGTGGCAGAGGGGACAAAACATCAGCCAATATGTGCTTTTTCCCAAACATGCAATCATTGAACTATTGGGTTGATTGCTCAGCAGTGCAGCTGGAATCTCTTCCACTGATTTTAAGGGACTGTCACAAAGGCCAATTGGCTGACAAATGTCAAAAACAGCCTAGATCAAGAAATGCACTCAGGATGACAATACAACAATGATGTTATACAATATGTAAATAATAATGCTCAAAACAGTGACAAACATGTAAATACTTCAGAGGAGAAACAGGAGATGAAAACACGTCAATTTAAAGCTCACATTAGCTTTGAGATTGAGATGTCCACACCTGTAATGAATGACTGGGATGGGATATAATACAAACATGTCTACAGTATGTAATGTGCTATACTGAAGCAGCTGTGAGATGTGACTGTAAACAACTACATTATCTCAATGAGAGCAGCAGGCTGTAAAACTGCTCCCAGGAGATGTGTAGCCAAGAGCTTTGTTTTCTTTGTTTTAGAACACACACATGATATTACAGTACCTGCAACAAAAGGAAACAACACACCAACCCAGTTGAAGTGTCAGATCAGTGTAGCAACAGGACCCTCTGATAATGTGACACATCTTGGGTCAAATAGCAAAGCCCTCTAATAAAATCTGCTCTCTATTGATGTCTTACTCAAGAAAATGTTATTATATGTTCCATGGTTTAATTTAATACTGATAATAAATTGATCATTTAATTGGGGTAAAGCAAAGCTACTGTCTCTGTATCTGCAACTATGAAGAAAGGACAGTTGGTTTGATGTGTCGATAAAAAAAAACCAGAAAGCTGTCAACAAAATCTGAAAAGCTTTCTTGGTGATTATTCATGCACTTTTGAGACGGTCCCTAACTTCAACTCGTCATTTTCCCATCTACTGTCAAGTCATACACGGCTGCAGCATCGCAACACGAGCCACCATAACGCCTGTGTAACATCAGTCAAGTTTTAGCCTGCAGTGAACAAGGAATCTGCTGCAAATTGATGAAAATGTACAGTGGGTGAACCTCACTCAGTGCTGGCCCCAGTTTGTGTGTCTCAGGTACGTATAACCATCAACTCACAGAGCTCAGCTGCAAACTTTTTAAAAAAAATTAAAAGAGGGATGACAATGCTGGTCTGTCGGTCGATCCATCACTTTGCTCGAGACCGATATGTTTCAACAACAGATGGATGGGTTGGTGTAAAATATTGTACAGACATTCATGGCCCTGAGACACTGAGTCCCAATGGCTGTGGAGGTCCCCTGACCTGTCCCATAACTCTCAAAAGGAAGTCAAAGGTTTCCCTTATCCTGTATAATATGTAAACATCTACATGATGGATTGGCTGGAAATCGTATACAGACATTGATGTTCCCAAGAGGATGAATCCTACTGACTTTGGTGATCCCCTGACTTTTCATGTAGCGCCATCATTTGGTCAAATTTTGAACAGCATTCCAGGTATTTAGTTATAAACACAAACAGCAAGTAACAAATATGAACACAGAGGGCTTCAGAGAGACAGAGACATGTATTAAATGCTCATGTTAAGGCTAGTTTGACAGGGATAAAATGATGTCTTACTAGCTCAGGACCATGTAAAGAGTTTAGCTTGACAAAGCCCACCTAGTAAACCACCTACTAAAGCTGTGCTCATCCATCTAATGACCACAGATAACAAACCATGTTTAAAAAGTAGGTTTGTCTGTGGAGTCCTCCCTTCACATGTTTATTTAGGTCTGGCAGTGTAGACCCCTACCCACAATCCTCCTGCAGACACACCTGTAGAGGAGAGTATAAAGACCCTAGACTGAACCGAGTCAGACATCAAGCTTCACGGAGTCTCTCCACAGCAGCTCTCCACAGAAGCTCCACAGCCTCCAGACCGACCCTGAAGATGACTCCTTCTGTCAGCCTGCTGCTGCTGCTCCTGCTCGGCCTCTGTCAGGCACATCCTCTCCAGGAGGAAGGAGGCCGAGAAGAGGTCCCGGACGCCGTGGACATCACCACCAGGATTCTGACCTCCAACAACGCCACCCATGAGATCCTGCTGGAAGGAGACCTGCTGGCTCCCAGAACCAGAAACGCCATGATGTGCTGGTCCCAGAACTGCCTGTGGAGGAAAGCTTCCAACGGCTTGGTGATGATCCCCTTCACCGTGAGCAGCGAGTTCAGCGGCTGGGAGAGGCAGAAGATCGACTACGCCATGCAGGCCTTCCACAGCAGCACCTGCCTCCGCTTCGTCCCCCGTCAGAACGAGTACGACTACATCAGCATCGAGAACAAAGTGGGATGTTTCTCCGCTCTGGGGAGAACGGGAGGCAGACAGGTGCTCTCTCTCAACAGGCAGGGCTGCCTCTACCACGGCATCATCCAGCACGAGATCAACCACGCTCTGGGCTTCCAGCACGAACAGACCAGGAGCGACCGCGACTACTACGTCAAGATCAACTGGGAGAACATCGACCCGCAGATGGCCTACAACTTCTACAAGCAGTCCACCAACAACCTCAACACTCCCTACGACTACTCCTCCATCATGCACTATGGAAGAACGGCCTTCTCCATCCAGTACGGGATGGACTCCATCACCCCCATCCCCGACCCCAACGTCCAGATCGGCCAGAGGCAGGGCATGTCCTACTGGGACATCATGAGGATTAACCTCCTCTACGGCTGCTAATAACACTGCAGATGCTCAATGCAACAAATTCACCCGTTTTCTGTTTCTTCAGTCTACAGCCACTATAAGCTATGGAATTCATGCTAAAGATTTCAGTTTCTTTCGCCATATTATTTCAAACAGAACAGAATATATGACTCTCCACATGCCTAAATTATCTGTAATAAAGACGTGCAAAATGACTGATCTTTGTCAAGTTGTTTTTCTCTATTTGTGTGACTGCAAAAATTTGAAATAATACACGCATTAAGATAAGGCACAAGATAAATAGATAGGTGTTGTTGTCCCCACACACTGTTTTGTTTCCACAAAGTGTGAATTAGTCATGCCTCCAGAACATAGATACATTTACACATAACAACATACAATATAAATACAGTGTGATTAGTGAGATATGGAATTTAGCACCGCTGTGGCAGAGGGGACAAAACATCAGCCAATATGTGCTTTTTCCCAAACATGCAATCATTGAACTATTGGGTTGATTGCTCAGCAGTGCAGCTGGAATCTCTTCCACTGATTTTAAGGGACTGTCACAAAGGCCAATTGGCTGACAAATGTCAAAAACAGCCTAGATCAAGAAATGCACTCAGGATGACAATACAACAATGATGTTATACAATATGTAAATAATAATGCTCAAAACAGTGACAAACATGTAAATACTTCAGAGGAGAAACAGGAGATGAAAACACGTCAATTTAAAGCTCACATTAGCTTTGAGATTGAGATGTCCACACCTGTAATGAATGACTGGGATGGGATATAATACAAACATGTCTACAGTATGTAATGTGCTATACTGAAGCAGCTGTGAGATGTGACTGTAAACAACTACATTATCTCAATGAGAGCAGCAGGCTGTAAAACTGCTCCCAGGAGATGTGTAGCCAAGAGCTTTGTTTTCTTTGTTTTAGAACACACACATGATATTACAGTACCTGCAACAAAAGGAAACAACACACCAACCCAGTTGAAGTGTCAGATCAGTGTAGCAACAGGACCCTCTGATAATGTGACACATCTTGGGTCAAATAGCAAAGCCCTCTAATAAAATCTGCTCTCTATTGATGTCTTACTCAAGAAAATGTTATTATATGTTCCATGGTTTAATTTAATACTGATAATAAATTGATCATTTAATTGGGGTAAAGCAAAGCTACTGTCTCTGTATCTGCAACTATGAAGAAAGGACAGTTGGTTTGATGTGTCGATAAAAAAAAACCAGAAAGCTGTCAACAAAATCTGAAAAGCTTTCTTGGTGATTATTCATGCACTTTTGAGACGGTCCCTAACTTCAACTCGTCATTTTCCCATCTACTGTCAAGTCATACACGGCTGCAGCATCGCAACACGAGCCACCATAACGCCTGTGTAACATCAGTCAAGTTTTAGCCTGCAGTGAACAAGGAATCTGCTGCAAATTGATGAAAATGTACAGTGGGTGAACCTCACTCAGTGCTGGCCCCAGTTTGTGTGTCTCAGGTACGTATAACCATCAACTCACAGAGCTCAGCTGCAAACTTTTTAAAAAAAATTAAAAGAGGGATGACAATGCTGGTCTGTCGGTCGATCCATCACTTTGCTCGAGACCGATATGTTTCAACAACAGATGGATGGGTTGGTGTAAAATATTGTACAGACATTCATGGCCCTGAGACACTGAGTCCCAATGGCTGTGGAGGTCCCCTGACCTGTCCCATAACTCTCAAAAGGAAGTCAAAGGTTTCCCTTATCCTGTATAATATGTAAACATCTACATGATGGATTGGCTGGAAATCGTATACAGACATTGATGTTCCCAAGAGGATGAATCCTACTGACTTTGGTGATCCCCTGACTTTTCATGTAGCGCCATCATTTGGTCAAATTTTGAACAGCATTCCAGGTATTTAGTTATAAACACAAACAGCAAGTAACAAATATGAACACAGAGGGCTTCAGAGAGACAGAGACATGTATTAAATGCTCATGTTAAGGCTAGTTTGACAGGGATAAAATGATGTCTTACTAGCTCAGGACCATGTAAAGAGTTTAGCTTGACAAAGCCCACCTAGTAAACCACCTACTAAAGCTGTGCTCATCCATCTAATGACCACAGATAACAAACCATGTTTAAAAAGTAGGTTTGTCTGTGGAGTCCTCCCTTCACATGTTTATTTAGGTCTGGCAGTGTAGACCCCTACCCACAATCCTCCTGCAGACACACCTGTAGAGGAGAGTATAAAGACCCTAGACTGAACCGAGTCAGACATCAAGCTTCACGGAGTCTCTCCACAGCAGCTCTCCACAGAAGCTCCACAGCCTCCAGACCGACCCTGAAGATGACTCCTTCTGTCAGCCTGCTGCTGCTGCTCCTGCTCGGCCTCTGTCAGGCACATCCTCTCCAGGAGGAAGGAGGCCGAGAAGAGGTCCCGGACGCCGTGGACATCACCACCAGGATTCTGACCTCCAACAACGCCACCCATGAGATCCTGCTGGAAGGAGACCTGCTGGCTCCCAGAACCAGAAACGCCATGATGTGCTGGTCCCAGAACTGCCTGTGGAGGAAAGCTTCCAACGGCTTGGTGATGATCCCCTTCACCGTGAGCAGCGAGTTCAGCGGCTGGGAGAGGCAGAAGATCGACTACGCCATGCAGGCCTTCCACAGCAGCACCTGCCTCCGCTTCGTCCCCCGTCAGAACGAGTACGACTACATCAGCATCGAGAACAAAGTGGGATGTTTCTCCGCTCTGGGGAGAACGGGAGGCAGACAGGTGCTCTCTCTCAACAGGCAGGGCTGCCTCTACCACGGCATCATCCAGCACGAGATCAACCACGCTCTGGGCTTCCAGCACGAACAGACCAGGAGCGACCGCGACTACTACGTCAAGATCAACTGGGAGAACATCGACCCGCAGATGGCCTACAACTTCTACAAGCAGTCCACCAACAACCTCAACACTCCCTACGACTACTCCTCCATCATGCACTATGGAAGAACGGCCTTCTCCATCCAGTACGGGATGGACTCCATCACCCCCATCCCCGACCCCAACGTCCAGATCGGCCAGAGGCAGGGCATGTCCTACTGGGACATCATGAGGATTAACCTCCTCTACGGCTGCTAATAACACTGCAGATGCTCAATGCAACAAATTCACCCGTTTTCTGTTTCTTCAGTCTACAGCCACTATAAGCTATGGAATTCATGCTAAAGATTTCAGTTTCTTTCGCCATATTATTTCAAACAGAACAGAATATATGACTCTCCACATGCCTAAATTATCTGTAATAAAGACGTGCAAAATGACTGATCTTTGTCAAGTTGTTTTTCTCTATTTGTGTGACTGCAAAAATTTGACATAATACACGCATTAAAATAAGGCACAAGATAAATAGATAGGTGTTGTTGTCCCCACACACTGTTTTGTTTCCACAAAGTGTGAATTAGTCATGCCTCCAGAACATAGATACATTTACACATAACAACATACAATATAAATACAGTGTGATTAGTGAGATATGGAATTTAGCACCGCTGTGGCAGAGGGGACAAAACATCAGCCAATATGTGCTTTTTCCCAAACATGCAATCATTGAACTATTGGGCTGATTGCTCAGCAGTGCAGCTGGAATCTCTTCCACTGATTTTAAGGGACTGTCACAAAGGCCAATTGGCTGACAAATGTCAAAAACAGCCTAGATCAAGAAATGCACTCAGGATGATAATACAACAATGATGTTATACAATATGTAAATAATAATGCTCAAAACAGTGACAAACATGTAAATACTTCAGAGGAGAAACAGGAGATGAAAACACGTCAATTTAAAGCTCACATTAGCTTTGAGATTGAGATGTCAACAACTGACTGTAAACAACTACATTATCTCAATGAGAGCAGCAAGCTGTAAAACTGCTCCCAGGAGATCTGTAGCCAAGAGCTTTGTTTTCTTTGTTTTAGAACACACACATGATATTACAGTACCTGCAACAAAAGGAAACAACACACCAACCCAGTTGAAGTGTCAGATCAGTGTAGCAACAGCACCCTCTGATAATGTGACATGTCTTGGGTCAGTTAACAAAGCCCTCTAATAAAATCTGCTCTCTATTGATGTCTTACTCAAGAAAATGTTATTATATGTTTCATGGTTTAATTTAATACTGGTAATGAATTGATTACTTAATTGGGGTAAAGCAAAGCTACTATATCTGTATCTGCAACTATGAAGAAACTAAAGTTGATTTGATGTGTCGATAAAAAAACAGAAAGTTGTCAACAAAATCTGACAAGCTTTCTTGGTGATTATTCATGCACTTTTGAGACGGTCCCTAACTTCAGCTCCTCATTTTCCCATCTACTGTCAAGTCATACACGGCTGCAGCATCGCAACACGAGCCAACATAACACCTGTGTAACATCAGTCAAGCTTTAGCCTGCAGTGAACAAGGAATCTGCTGCAAATTGATGAAAATGTACAGTGGGTGAACCTCACTCAGTGCTGGCCCCAGTTTGTGAGTCTCAGGTACGTATAACCATCAACTCACAGAGCTCAGCTGCAAACGTTTCAAAAAAATTTAAAGAGGGGTGACAATGTTGGTCTGTCAGTCGATCCACCACTTTGGTCTAGACCGAAATGATTCAACAACAATTGGATGGGTTGGTGTAAAATATTGTACAGACATTCATGGCCCTGAGACACTGAGTCCCAATGGCTGTGGAGGTCCCCTGAGCTGTCTCATAACTCTCAAAGGAAGTCAAAGGTTTCCCTTATCCTGTATAATATGTAAACATCTACATGATGGATTGGTTGCAAATCGTATACAGTATACCCTTGTTTTTCGCGGGGGTTACGTTCCAAAAAGAACCTGTGATAGGCAAAATCTGTGAAGTAGAAACCTTTATTTTTCTTTTTTTTTTACAATTATTATACAATTAAATACTCTATTATACATTGAAAAGAAAGAACAAACCATTTTACAGGCTCAAGCATTTGTTTCACAAATAAAAGTACTTTAGAAACGTTTTTTTCAACAAATAACTTCTGTACTGTACTGTCAAATAATAATTTTAATCATCAATGTGAACAGAAGGCTTCAAATTGCGGAGATTAGATTAGATTACACCGCGACCCGAGTAATTGGATTAAACGGGAGAAAATTAAAAATGATTATGAAAAAAATACAAAGTACAGTCGGATAAATAGTGACTCAGGTGTATTTCACTGCTCTTCAGACTGAGCCGCTGCATCCTGACTCCGCTCTGCAGTGTTTTCTTCTTTTGAAGCCCGCGGTGCAGGTGTGTTTGTTCGGGAGAAGAACATAGTGATAGGCAAAACTCGAAATTGCAAGAGAATTTGCACGTACGTAATGTAAATTTGGCAAGCTGCTTTACGTACGTGTACATATTAAACTGCAACGTTATTGACGCACAGGTAGAGAAGAAGCGGAGTGACTTTTTAGCCAATCAGAATGCAGAACACAATGCACGATGCAAATCTGTGAAGAAGCGAAACCGTGAAAAGTAAACCGCGTTATAGGGAGGGATCACTGTACAGACATTGATGTTCCCAAGAGGATGAATCCTACTGACTTTGGTGATCCCCTGACTTTTCATGTAGCGCCATCATTTGGTCAAATTTTGAACTACATTCCAGGTATTTAGTTATAAACACAAATAAATAGCAAATAACAAAGAAGGCTTCAGAGAGACAGAGACATGTATTAAATGCTCATGTTAAGGCTAGTTTGACAGGGATAAAATGATGTCTTACTGGCTCAGGACCATGCAAAGAGTTTAGCTTGACAAAGCCCACCTAGTAAACCACCTACTAACGCTGTGCTCATCCATCTAATGACCACAGATAACAAACCATGTTTAAAAAGTAGGTTTGTCTGTGGAGTCCTCCCTTCACATGTTTATTTAGGTCTGGCAGTGTAGACCCCTACCCACAATCCTCCTGCAGACACACCTGTAGAGGAGAGTATAAAGACCCTGGACTGAACCGAGTCAGACATCAAGCTTCACGGAGTCTCTCCACAGCAGCTCTCCACAGAAGCTCCACAGCCTCCAGACCGACCCTGAAGATGACTCCTTCTGTCAGCCTGCTGCTGCTGCTCCTGCTCGGCCTCTGTCAGGCACATCCTCTCCAGGAAGAAGGAGGCCGAGAAGAGGTCCCGGACGCCGTGGACATCACCACCAGGATTCTGACCTCCAACAACGCCACCCATGAGATCCTGCTGGAAGGAGACCTGCTGGCTCCCAGAACCAGAAACGCCATGATGTGCTGGTCCCAGAACTGCCTGTGGAGGAAAGCTTCCAACGGCTTGGTGATGATCCCCTTCACCGTGAGCAGCGAGTTCAGCGGCTGGGAGAGGCAGAAGATCGACTACGCCATGCAGGCCTTCCACAGCAGCACCTGCCTCCGCTTCGTCCCCCGTCAGAACGAGTACGACTACATCAGCATCGAGAACAAAGTGGGATGTTTCTCCGCTCTGGGGAGAACGGGAGGCAGACAGGTGCTCTCTCTCAACAGGCAGGGCTGCCTCTACCACGGCATCATCCAGCACGAGATCAACCACGCTCTGGGCTTCCAGCACGAACAGACCAGGAGCGACCGCGACTACTACGTCAAGATCAACTGGGAGAACATCGACCCGCAGATGGCCTACAACTTCTACAAGCAGTCCACCAACAACCTCAACACTCCCTACGACTACTCCTCCATCATGCACTATGGAAGAACGGCCTTCTCCATCCAGTACGGGATGGACTCCATCACCCCCATCCCCGACCCCAACGTCCAGATCGGCCAGAGGCAGGGCATGTCCTACTGGGACATCATGAGGATTAACCTCCTCTACGGCTGCTAATAACACTGCAGATGCTCAATGCAACAAATTCACCCGTTTTCTGTTTCTTCAGTCTACAGCCACTATAAGCTATGGAATTCATGCTAAAGATTTCAGTTTCTTTCGCCATATTATTTTAAACAGAACAGAATATATGACTCTCCACATGCCTAAATTATCTGTAATAAAGACGTGCAAAATGACTGATCTTTGTCAAGTTGTTTTTCTCTATTTGTGTGACTGCAAAAATTTGACATAATACACGCATTAAAATAAGGCACAAGATAAATAGATAGGTGTTGTTGTCCCCACACACTGTTTTGTTTCCACAAAGTGTGAATTAGTCATGCCTCCAGAACATAGATACATTTACACATAACAACATACAATATAAATACAGTGTGATTAGTGAGATGTGGAATTTAGCACCGCTGTGGCAGAGGGGACAAAACATCAGCCAATATGTGCTTTTTCCCAAACATGCAATCATTGAACTATTGGGTTGATTGCTCAGCAGTGCAGCTGGAATCTCTTCCACTGATTTTAAGGGACTGTCACAAAGGCCAATTGGCTGACAAATGTCAAAAACAGCCTAGATCAAGAAATGCACTCAGGATGACAATACAACAATGATGTTATACAATATGTAAATAATAATGCTCAAAACAGTGACAAACATGTAAATACTTCAGAGGAGAAACAGGAGATGAAAACACGTCAATTTAAAGCTCACATTAGCTTTGAGATTGAGATGTCCACACCTGTAATGAATGACTGGGATGGGATATAATACAAACATGTCTACAGTATGTAATGTGCTATACTGAAGCAGCTGTGAGATGTGACTGTAAACAACTACATTATCTCAATGAGAGCAGCAGGCTGTAAAACTGCTCCCAGGAGATGTGTAGACAAGAGCTTTGTTTTCTTTGTTTTAGAACACACACATGATATTACAGTATCTGTAACAAAAGGAAACAACACACCAACCCAGTTGAAGTGTCAGATCAGTGTAGCAACAGGACCCTCTGATAATGTGACATGTCTTGGGTCAGTTAACAAAGCCCTCTAATAAAATCTGCTCTCTATTGATGTCTTACTCAAGAAAATGTTATTATATGTTCCATGGTTTAATTTAATACTGATAATAAATTGATCATTTGATTGGGGTAAAGCAAAGCTACTGTCTCTGTATCTGCAACTATGAAGAAAGGACAGTTGGTTTGATGTGTCGATAAAAAAAAAACAGAAAGCTGTCAACAAAATCTGAAAAGCTTTCTTGGTGATTATTCATGCACTTTTGAGACGGTCCCTAACTTCAACTCGTCATTTTCCCATCTACTGTCAAGTCATACACGGCTGCAGCATCGCAACACGAGCCACCATAACGCCTGTGTAACATCAGTCAAGTTTTAGCCTGCAGTGAACAAGGAATCTGCTGCAAATTGATGAAAATGTACAGTGGGTGAACCTCACTCAGTGCTGGCCCCAGTTTGTGTGTCTCAGGTACGTTTAACCATCAACTCACAGAGCTCAGCTGCAAACTTTTTAAAAAAAATTAAAAGAGGGATGACAATGCAGGTCTGTCGGTCGATCCATCACTTTGGTCTAGACCGAAATGTTTCAACAACAGATGGATGGGTTGGTGTAAAATATTGTACAGACATTCATGGCCCTGAGACACTGAGTCCCAATGGCTGTGGAGGTCCCCTGACCTGTCCCATAACTCTCAAAAGGAAGTCAAAGGTTTCCCTTATCCTGTATAATATGTAAACATCTACATGATGGATTGGCTGGAAATCGTATACAGACATTGATGTTCCCAAGAGGATGAATCCTACTGACTTTGGTGATCCCCTGACTTTTCATGTAGCGCCATCATTTGGTCAAATTTTGAACAGCATTCCAGGTATTTAGTTATAAACACAAATAAACAGCAAGTAACAAATATGAACACAGAGGGCTTCAGAGAGACAGAGACATGTATTAAATGCTCATGTTAAGGCTAGTTTGACAGGGATAAAATGATGTCTTACTAGCTCAGGACCATGTAAAGAGTTTAGCTTGACAAAGCCCACCTAGTAAACCACCTACTAAAGCTGTGCTCATCCATCTAATGACCACAGATAACAAACCATGTTTAAAAAGTAGGTTTGTCTGTGGAGTCCTCCCTTCACATGTTTATTTAGGTCTGGCAGTGTGGACCCCTACCCACAATCCTCCTGCAGACACACCTGTAGAGGAGAGTATAAAGACCCTGGACTGAACCGAGTCAGACATCAAGCTTCACGGAGTCTCTCCACAGCAGCTCTCCACAGAAGCTCCACAGCCTCCAGACCGACCCTGAAGATGACTCCTTCTGTCAGCCTGCTGCTGCTGCTCCTGCTCGGCCTCTGTCAGGCACATCCTCTCCAGGAGGAAGGAGGCCGAGAAGAGGTCCCGGACGCCGTGGACATCACCACCAGGATTCTGACCTCCAACAACGCCACCCATGAGATCCTGCTGGAAGGAGACCTGCTGGCTCCCAGAACCAGAAACGCCATGATGTGCTGGTCCCAGAACTGCCTGTGGAGGAAAGCTTCCAACGGCTTGGTGATGATCCCCTTCACCGTGAGCAGCGAGTTCAGCGGCTGGGAGAGGCAGAAGATCGACTACGCCATGCAGGCCTTCCACAGCAGCACCTGCCTCCGCTTCGTCCCCCGTCAGAACGAGTACGACTACATCAGCATCGAGAACAAAGTGGGATGTTTCTCCGCTCTGGGGAGAACGGGAGGCAGACAGGTGCTCTCTCTCAACAGGCAGGGCTGCCTCTACCACGGCATCATCCAGCACGAGATCAACCACGCTCTGGGCTTCCAGCACGAACAGACCAGGAGCGACCGCGACTACTACGTCAAGATCAACTGGGAGAACATCGACCCGCAGATGGCCTACAACTTCTACAAGCAGTCCACCAACAACCTCAACACTCCCTACGACTACTCCTCCATCATGCACTATGGAAGAACGGCCTTCTCCATCCAGTACGGGATGGACTCCATCACCCCCATCCCCGACCCCAACGTCCAGATCGGCCAGAGGCAGGGCATGTCCTACTGGGACATCATGAGGATTAACCTCCTCTACGGCTGCTAATAACACTGCAGATGCTCAATGCAACAAATTCACCCGTTTTCTGTTTCTTCAGTCTACAGCCACTATAAGCTATGGAATTCATGCTAAAGATTTCAGTTTCTTTCGCCATATTATTTCAAACAGAACAGAATATATGACTCTCCACATGCCTAAATTATCTGTAATAAAGACGTGCAAAATGACTGATCTTTGTCAAGTTGTTTTTCTCTATTTGTGTGACTGCAAAAATTTGACATAATACACGCATTAAAATAAGGCACAAGATAAATAGATAGGTGTTGTTGTCCCCACACACTGTTTTGTTTCCACAAAGTGTGAATTAGTCATGCCTCCAGAACATAGATACATTTACACATAACAACATACAATATAAATACAGTGTGATTAGTGAGATATGGAATTTAGCACCGCTGTGGCAGAGGGGACAAAACATCAGCCAATATGTGCTTTTTCCCAAACATGCAATCATTGAACTATTGGGCTGATTGCTCAGCAGTGCAGCTGGAATCTCTTCCACTGATTTTAAGGGACTGTCACAAAGGCCAATTGGCTGACAAATGTCAAAAACAGCCTAGATCAAGAAATGCACTCAGGATGATAATACAACAATGATGTTATACAATATGTAAATAATAATGCTCAAAACAGTGACAAACATGTAAATACTTCAGAGGAGAAACAGGAGATGAAAACACGTCAATTTAAAGCTCACATTAGCTTTGAGATTGAGATGTCAACAACTGACTGTAAACAACTACATTATCTCAATGAGAGCAGCAAGCTGTAAAACTGCTCCCAGGAGATCTGTAGCCAAGAGCTTTGTTTTCTTTGTTTTAGAACACACACATGATATTACAGTACCTGCAACAAAAGGAAACAACACACCAACCCAGTTGAAGTGTCAGATCAGTGTAGCAACAGGACCCTCTGATAATGTGACATGTCTTGGGTCAGTTAACAAAGCCCTCTAATAAAATCTGCTCTCTATTGATGTCTTACTCAAGAAAATGTTATTATATGTTTCATGGTTTAATTTAATACTGGTAATGAATTGATTACTTAATTGGGGTAAAGCAAAGCTACTATCCCTGTATCTGCAACTATGAAGAAACTAAAGTTGATTTGATGTGTCGATAAAAAAACAGAAAGTTGTCAACAAAATCTGACAAGCTTTCTTGGTGATTATTCATGCACTTTTGAGACGGTCCCTAACTTCAGCTCGTCATTTTCCCATCTACTGTCAAGTCATACACGGCTGCAGCATCGCAACACGAGCCAACATAACACCTGTGTAACATCAGTCAAGCTTTAGCCTGCAGTGAACAAGTAATCTGCTGCAAATTGATGAAAATGTACAGTGGGTGAACCTCACTCAGTGCTGCCCCCAGTTTGTGAGTCTCAGGTACGTACAACCATCAACTCACAGAGCTCAGCTGCAAACGTTTCAAAAAAATTTAAAGAGGGGTGACAATGTTGGTCTGTCAGTCGATCCACCACTTTGGTCTAGACCGACATGATTCAACAACAATTGGATGGGTTGGTGTAAAATATTGTACAGACATTCATGGCCCTGAGACACTGAGTCCCAATGGCTGTGGAGGTCCCCTGACCTGTCCCATAACTCTCAAAGGAAGTCAAAGGTTTCCCTTATCCTGTATAATATGTAAACATCTACATGATGGATTGGTTGCAAATCGTATACAGTATACCCTTGTTTTTCGCGGGGGTTACGTTCCAAAAAGAACCTGTGATAGGCAAAATCTGTGAAGTAGAAACCTTTATTTTTCTTTTTTTTACAATTATTATACAATTAAATACTCTATTATACATTGAAAAGAAAGAACAAACCATTTTACAGGCTCAAGCATTTGATTCACAAATAAAAGTACTTTAGAAACGTTTTTTTCAACAAATAACTTCTGTACTGTACTGTCAAATAATAATTTTAATCATCAATGTGAACAGAAGGCTTCAAATTGCGGAGATTAGATTAGATTACACCGCGACCCGAGTAATTGGATTAAACGGGAGAAAATTAAAAATGATTATGAAAAAAATACAAAGTACAGTCGGATAAATAGTGACTCAGGTGTATTTCACTGCTCTTCAGACTGAGCCGCTGCATCCTGACTCCGCTCTGCAGTGTTTTCTTCTTTTGAAGCCCGCGGTGCAGGTGTGTTTGTTCGGGAGAAGAACATAGTGATAGGCAAAACTCGAAATTGCAAGAGAATTTGCACGTACGTAATGTAAATTTGGCAAGCTGCTTTATGTACGTGTACATATTAAACTGCAACGTTATTGACGCACAGGTAGAGAAGAAGCGGAGTGACTTTTTAGCCAATCAGAATGCAGAACACAATGCACGATGCAAATCTGTGAAGAAGCGAAACCGTGAAAAGTAAACCGCGTTATAGGGAGGGATCACTGTACAGACATTGATGTTCCCAAGAGGATGAATCCTACTGACTTTGGTGATCCCCTGACTTTTCATGTAGCGCCATCATTTGGTCAAATTTTGAACTACATTCCAGGTATTTAGTTATAAACACAAATAAATAGCAAATAACAAAGAAGGCTTCAGAGAGACAGAGACATGTATTAAATGCTCATGTTAAGGCTAGTTTGACAGGGATAAAATGATGTCTTACTGGCTCAGGACCATGCAAAGAGTTTAGCTTGACAAAGCCCACCTAGTAAACCACCTACTAACGCTGTGCTCATCCATCTAATGACCACAGATAACAAACCATGTTTAAAAAGTAGGTTTGTCTGTGGAGTCCTCCCTTCACATGTTTATTTAGGTCTGGCAGTGTAGACCCCTACCCACAATCCTCCTGCAGACACACCTGTAGAGGAGAGTATAAAGACCCTGGACTGAACCGAGTCAGACATCAAGCTTCACGGAGTCTCTCCACAGCAGCTCTCCACAGAAGCTCCACAGCCTCCAGACCGACCCTGAAGATGACTCCTTCTGTCAGCCTGCTGCTGCTGCTCCTGCTCGGCCTCTGTCAGGCACATCCTCTCCAGGAGGAAGGAGGCCGAGAAGAAGTCCCGGACGCCGTGGACATCACCACCAGGATTCTGACCTCCAACAACGCCACCGATGAGATTCTGCTGGAAGGAGACCTGCTGGCTCCCAGAACCAGAAACGCCATGATGTGCTGGTCCCAGAACTGCCTGTGGAGGAAAGCTTCCAACGGCTTGGTGATGATCCCCTTCACCGTGAGCAGCGAGTTCAGCGGCTGGGAGAGGCAGAAGATCGACTACGCCATGCAGGCCTTCCACAGCAGCACCTGCCTCCGCTTCGTCCCCCGTCAGAACGAGTACGACTACATCAGCATCGAGAACAAAGTGGGATGTTTCTCCGCTCTGGGGAGAACGGGAGGCAGACAGGTGCTCTCTCTCAACAGGCAGGGCTGCCTCTACCACGGCATCATCCAGCACGAGATCAACCACGCTCTGGGCTTCCAGCACGAACAGACCAGGAGCGACCGCGACTACTACGTCAAGATCAACTGGGAGAACATCGACCCGCAGATGGCCTACAACTTCTACAAGCAGTCCACCAACAACCTCAACACTCCCTACGACTACTCCTCCATCATGCACTATGGAAGAACGGCCTTCTCCATCCAGTACGGGATGGACTCCATCACCCCCATCCCCGACCCCAACGTCCAGATCGGCCAGAGGCAGGGCATGTCCTACTGGGACATCATGAGGATTAACCTCCTCTACGGCTGCTAATAACACTGCTTCTGATCAAAATTGTTTAGGTAAACAAAGAGCTCAATGCTAAATGCAATAAATTCACTTTTTCCAGTTGGGTGTGACAATTTAAAAGTTACAACACTTTTAATTTCAGATTCTGTTAATATATTATTATATATATTGCAATAAAGTCAATGAAAACTTCCTCAAATTGTCATGTTATTTTTTATGTGTTTGTGTGTACATACACAAACATTAGCACAGACATACAGATCAAGGCCGGGACTTACAGACCCCAAGAAAATGGAGCTGGCTGCTGGCACCGCTTCTTGTGGTGTAAGCTACTATAGAGTAACAGTAAGTCAGTCTTTCAGCATGACATCTGAAGAGCTGTTCCTTTTTTTAGCTCCACAATGAAACAGGTGTTCAGATCCTATAGCCCAGTAGGGGTGTGATGTGTGTGGGTGGGTGATGGTGGGGGCTTCATCTGCTGTTTTATTGCGAGCAATCACATATATCAGCCTTAACTACAGTACAATGCCTACAGAATGTGGTCCATTGTTTCTAATAATGCCTAAGTTATTGCTTACTTCGAGTGTTCTTTGCTTCATGCACCTTGAATGAACTGTGGGGTTGTAACAGATTTTTTTTTTTACCCTTTATCCCAGTGAGAGGCAGGCATTGCATGTTCATCCCATCTGTTTTCATCTTCCTGCGGAATCTCTCACCTCGGCTGCCTGCCTGCCAACTATCTCTGCCATGAAGTGGGGACATTTCGTACAGGCTCCGCAACGCATATGGAGGACCCTCCGAGACACAGCACACAGACAGAAAGCTGCTTCTAAAACGACTCCTGTATGTCCCACACAGAAAAGAACTGTAGTACCAATCCGACTCTTTAACCATGTGCAACAACAAAACGCACACATTGAAAAAGGTTTATTCGTAAACTTCAGAAACACATACCACCACAGCCATCAGAGCACCGCATTTCCAGTCAATGAAAACTTCAAAAGAGATATCTGTTTGGGTGGTGACACATCATGTCCACCATTTGGACACAAATGGTGTGACTATTCAAAATAGACTATGCAAAATTCAAATTAATATGCTATATTCTCTCTATTGAAGGACCAAAAACAACAAAGAAAGCAGCCTGTTATTATTATATTGCCTTGAAATTATAACATGATGGAGGAGATAGAATCTCATTTGCATGGTGCTTCCATTGTTGTTGAACCATCTCTGTATCTGGTAAGCTAAGTGTCTTCAATGTAAATAAATATGTGCATTTACATTTTATAGACTGTTCTGTAGCGCCCCCCGGAGGTCATTGAAACCAAGGTTAGTCAGAATTCAAACCACCCATCCATCCATCCATTAGCTTACAAAAGGCCTTTTTCAGAGAAGACGTAGCTCAAAAACAAATACAAAATTAATGATGGTTTGAATTAAATTGAGCTGTGTCAGTTTCATGGTCCTCGAATTGTTCATGCTGGCTTACTGTAACACTGCCATGACTTACTGAGACACTTTAACAGCCATTGTTAATGTTATCAGAAACACCTTTACTTTTTCTACAATAACAAGTTACAGTGTCCTGAAAACAGCCTCTTGTATTTAGCAGTGAGGCCATTATGACATCAATGAGTTCAAGCCTTTTTGTAAGCCTTGTACTGTATGTATCACACCGCTAGATGGCAGCACAGCACCTAATGATTATGTCACTCTATTATTTCCAAAAAGCGAGGCCACACAATCTCTGTACTCCACCAGCCTTCTAATATCTGCACTGCATCTGTCATTCAGGCAAACGGCCTGCATTGATTTTATTTTCCTTTTTCCTCTCCTGTCTCAGCTACTACTTCCTTCTGCTTTGGCACTATTCCCCTTCTGAGATCATCAAAGTTTCATCTTGTCTTGTTGTATCCTGGTCTCGAGATGACAGGAGATCACCGATTCAACTCCCCTGAGAGACTGGGAAGGAAATGAGAAACTCATCCCTCTCATCCCTCAGCATATACTGTCATTATTATGTTGTAATATTATGTACAGTGCCTTCACAGGAACAGCTGAGTGGTTCTACTGAGCAGCAACCAGACGTCACTCTGCAATCTGTCTCCTGAGACAATGCCTATACTCCAATGTTTGAGCAGGTTGGATGCTTCTCTCAAGTAAATCCAAATAGCATTGTTGGTGGGGCTTTTTTTTCTCTGACCTTCAGCATACCAACACAGCTCCACACCTGCCTGGGATAAAAAGCAGCGTCAGAAAACCAATTTCCTCCCTGCACATTTCTTTGTGTTTTCAAAGTTGGCGTTTTGTGTTAGCATGGTGTGGCATCTCTTTGCTGAAGCTGTGTAGGGCCTACACAGCCCTTTCATCCACACAGAAATGACAGACTGATAAGGAAATTTTAAGGTGCACAATTCATCAGTAGCCGTATTGTACGTAGGTTCTTTTTCATCTACCTCAATAACTTACATTATCTGTCAGGAACAACACACACACACACACCATCAAATCCCCACCAAACCATCCGCTCTGACAACACTTCAACAAACAATATGGACTTAGTATTTTGAATAAGCAAGTAATCCGACCAGCAGAGTGCCATATGTTGACTTGCTTTCCTGAAATTGCAAAGCATCTGAGTCTCTGATGTTAAGACGTTTTCTGTCACTATACAGGTATGTGTGTCTGTTTATGTTCAGTGCTTTTGTTCAGTGCTTTCCATGAATATGACCCACTGTTACATGTCGGTTGGTGCAAGCCTTGAAGAATCAGTCATATTATAAATCGCCCTAGTCACCATTTTCTTGTGTCTGTCTACACATATCTTTGCAAGACATTTTTACATTATTATTGTAAGATCACAATTAGCAGCCAACTTACAGAGTTCACCAGTAATACAGTAGTATCTTTATTTCAGTGTGGTACAGTGGTTTCACAAGCAATATCATAGTAAGAAGATCAAAATCATCAAATTCATACCTCACTGTCTATATAATGCGCAAATGGACAACTTTGAGTTAGAATATGCTGAATACATTACTATTCTTTATTCGTATTGTATAACGGAGCACGGAGCAGAGTGACTGTTTTGGTTCAGTCTCACCACTCTCATCTACTGCTTTCTGCAAAAAAGGTTCCATGTGCACGGCCTGCCCAGCACCGAACAGCAAGCAGATACCTGGTGGTCATAGAGGAGGATTAAGTAGCCAAAGAGTGAACCATTTCCTACAGGAGTTGGAGGAGACCAAACCCAGAGCTAAAGATACATTAGGATAATCCTTTATCAATCCCACAGCGGGGAAATTTGCAGTGTTACAGCCACAAAGGGCATAGTCTAATAGTAAGCAGCAGCAAAGAAGCAAGATATGACAACCCTCTTGCCAAGAAATTACATATATACTATGTACACGACTAACTTGCTAACTTGCAACTTCATAATTCCGGAGAGTCAACATTCGAGTGAATGAAACACAACAGTCATGTACCCTGCTGGAGGTGCAGGAAGGTGGCTGGGCATACAAAGTGCAGGTCCATGACACCAGAATCCACAGTTCATGTCCAGACTGTGGTTACCTTAAGCCAACATAAGCAATTTAAATAAGGTGAAAGGAAGATTTCACTTAAACGCTGACAAAAAATGTTTCAAGTCACTGCTGACTTTTTCTGAATTAAAACAGACGATGTATTATTAACCAAGCACTGTCGGTGCCTGAACATAACCATAATACGGCTGAATAAGGCAGCAGTCACTGTGAGTGCAAAGTGCACTGCAAGATTGCTCCTTTGGTGTAAAACAAATGAAACAAGTTGTCAGTAAACATACGTTCAGTATCAGGCCAAGTGCGTTAATTAATGTTTCCTCATTATGTTAACAGAAAACAATATTAGGTCAGTACGACACTTCCCTCAAAACATATTTCCTGTTGCTATTGAGTTGCATAAATGTTATTTGCACAGAAGACAGCACAGATAAATTATAATGAGTATTGCATTCATATTATTGGACATTGGAAATATAATATTGATGTTACCCAGTTTAGCAGCTGAAACAAAGTGAAACTGAAGGATTAACAAGAAATCAATATGATGCTTTTGGGTTTTTTGTTTGTTTGTTTGTTTGCATTGTTATCCAACCCAATCAACATTTCTCAGTACTGTCAACAGCATGAAAACGTTTTCTGGCAATTAATCTGTGATCCATTTCTTCTGGCTTTGTATTTTAGTTTATTAACCAGTTAAAGGTCTTAACTGGGCTGCATGAAGCTGTTTCACCCTAACAGGTAGGCGCCAAAGCCCCGTTCACTTATCCTTTGGAAACTGTATGGCTTTATGGAATGTGCACTGATAAAGGCGTGAGCACAAAGACACAGATCACTTGACCAGTCAGCAGAAAAACAAACAAACAGAGGCTTCCTGACAAACCAGGAAATGAATAATCCACAGACACTGAGATAAGGCTGTCCTTAAAGTCCGTCCTCCTTTCTTCTGTCACCGCAGAACAACCTTCACAGCGACAAGGAGGAGAGACAGACGAGATTAAATAAATGCAAAGCACTAATCACTTGAGAGAAAGCTTGGGGGGACCGCAGCATTTGCCATCGGTGAGATAACAATGCAGAGCCCGTGCAGTGATTACTTTTTGTTTATTGTTTTTCTGGAGTTGAAGGGTTGCGGAAAACTGTTCCAAAATCAGCTGAAGACGGATGCAGAGGGAGAGACAGAGGCATACTAACGCTCCACAATTACAGAGTAAACTAGTTACTGTACTTTGGCATATTGCTGTGCATTTTACAGCAGCTCTGAATTAGGAAACCTTTACTTCAAATACAATAAATATCATCATGTATTTCATCATATCATATTGATGCACACTCACACACATTGTATTCATTACATGCATGTGTATATGTGTCTGCACAATGCCATAGCACTCTCTTGCCTTCATAAATACCAGTGTTAGCGTGGAAAGTAGTGCATGTGTTCCGTGGGTAGGAATCATTTCCGAATCTGGTCCCTGGTTGGTTGATGAGAGGTGCGGAGATGTCAGATAACCAGCAGGAAGTGCAGCTAGGGAATCTAGATACTGGGAGGGTGTGAGGGTGGGGCAGCACATCATCCAGGCAGCTATTAAAAGGAGCATGTGATTGCTAACCTGTGCTGGGGAGAGTGAACCGCTGTCTCATTGACCATATCTGACTATGGGCATAGAGACTCTCGATCTACTGTTCGATCTTTGTTTTTCTGCAGGTTTGTTAGTTTCAGGGGGCTCGGCTTAAAGATTGCTAGACAAAATAAGACTGTAACCTGACTTCACTGAGTGAACATCATCTCACATTAGTCGTGGAGTACTTCGTCTCCCGGTTTACTTTGCAGCACTCGAAGTGCAGTTCAGTTCCAGAATGTGTTGACATATTTGAAAAGGTCACTACAGATTTGTTAAATGCCACCTGACAAAACCAGTTACCAAGGATTGTAGCTCCCTGCGTCTGGAAAATGAGTGCTGGGCTTATAATGTGGCCTTAATGACATTCAGCTATCTCGGCACTTTATCGGCACCAAGTGACAGAGAAAACTGCATTAGTCTGTACAGTAAAGTGGTTGAGCAGCAGGGAGAGAACCAAATCTCCAATCCAACAAATCTGCTGTTATCTGAAACTGACCGTGGAAAGGTGGGTAATTTAAAGTGATGTTTTTTTACCCAAAATGGCATCTCATACAGTACAAAATATCTCAGCGATGAGACGATCTACATGTTGTCATCATATACAGATTTTCTGTTGTGAATCTAGTCATCTGTTTTTGCATGTGTCTGTCTGTCCTGGGAGAAGGATCCCTCCTGATTCCCCATGAGGGTCTAAAGACAGAGGGTGTTGTATGCTGTACACATTATAAAGACCCTTGTGGCAAACTGTGATTCGTGATATTGGGCTATATAGGGAAAACTGACTTGAGGCAGTAGAGTGGCGTGAAGCATGTTGACAACAGAGGCGTTCCCCTGCTCCCTTGCCGCCTAATATGGGCTCCAACCACGCCGCCGGGCTCATTAAAGAGCGTTACTGCACAAAGAAGAAATGTCTTGTTAGACACGCTGAACAGTCGGTGAATAGAAGTCATCACTGTACTGTGTTACTGGTAATCCAGTCATAGTTTGTGTACAGGAAGAGCGACTGGACTGTCATCTAGCAAGATTTGAATCCATGTGTAAAAACAAACACCGTGGGTTCAAGTGCTAGTTAAACACGAGCTCTGGCCACAAAATTCATTGAGGGTTACAACAGCTAAGCTTCTGTAGGCCAGAGAATGTTCTCAGGCTAATAATATCTCGGTCAGGGACGTCATCTGACCCTGCTGACATAATGTGAGAGGAGTAAATGAGCGGCGGTGATTTCACCAGAGACTGAAAGGATCCAGACCAGAGCAGTCAGCTGAATTCAGGGCCATGAAATGATTTTAAATGAATTCTGTGAGGAAGTCTGTAACACTGGACCGTCCTCAAGCGGCTGTGTATTCTGCACCTATCCACGTTTCACGTTGATCAGCGCATCGGTTCGCTGGGGGCAATGAGGCAAACATATACCTTTCTTGGCTTCAGCAGCTGTCCTTCAGCGGGCCACAGGTACGTCCATCTGTTTCGCGAGCGGTACGACCGGGATGAATGTTGAAAGGAGGCCCGTGCGGTGATGCGCATGAGGCGATGCGCTCCCCTCTCGCCGGAGGAGACGTAATAGGAGTGGACAGGCCTAGGAAGCATCAGCGAGCAGAGGATGAGTTGGCCGAGAAGAGATGAAAAAATAATGTGGGTCAAGTCCAGAACAATGAAAGCAATAAGTTGTTCTACCGCAATGATAAACAATCATCAAACACGCACATGTTTCAGTCTTGGCTGAAAACTGGATTAGACTGAACACAGCATCAGTGATATGGATCCTGGCAGGTGACCAACTAGATTAAAACAACAGTATCGTCATGGGTGACTACGGCTGTGTGTAGTGTTTTATTCTTTCATTAAGCCAATGGCTATTCAGTCATTTAGCTCGTCAGAGGAGAGGAGCATCATCGCCCTTGACCAGACGTGATGACTGCCCTGGTAACAGGGACAGCTTCAGGGTCCCCGTGGTTACGAGTTGAAAACATCAGCGGTGAAATGTTGGACGTCGTTCAGCGTCTACGTACCCCTGGAGACTGACAGTGACTTGGATCATCCACTCCAGCCTGCTGAACACAGCAGCCACAAGCCAGGCCCAGTTAAACCAATAACAACAAGTGTTTGTACACAGGCCGACGCACAGCTGCTGTGGCTAACATCCACTCTACTGCACTGCGATACCTCGGCTTACACTACACTATATCATTTATTATCACTAATACTAAAGTAAGAAAAAGGAACAGGTTTGACGGGGTTTGACATTTTCAGAAAATAAACGTGTTCACTTTCTTTCAGCAATTTGTGTTGCTGAGATAGCAGACACTCCATCCTTCAGCAGATTAACATGCCCTTTGCCTACAAATAGTTACACTGGCATCATTACACAAATGGTCATTTTTACATCTCTGTTCACGTTTGGTTACGCAAACATGATGTCACACCACAGTGAGATTTACAGGTGCTAGTCATTTTGTCTAGTCAAGAAAGCGAATCTGCATATTTCCTGAACGATTTATTCAAATCTGAAATGGACACGGCTGGAATTTGAGGTATCAAAAGCTGAATTTGCTGCTATTTTTGCTATTAATTGTATGTTATCAAGGGTTTAACAAATGGAGGGATCAATTTGGTTGTTCTAATGCAAAAATCTTTGCATCAAATTGAATTTGAGGTGACACAGAGGTCGTACTTCATACAGACCTGGAAGTAATCTATATTCTTTCATACAGCAAGTGTAAATCAGCCTTTATTGTCTCTCTTAGGAGAAATTTGTCTCGCACATCCAGGTGCATCCTCCATGGATGCCAGAACCAACAGGCTTTGGTTTTCTCGGATTTCTGAGCCCCCATAACTCACCTGAGGCACATCATTTTGGCTGTTTGGATGTGTAATCTCAGTTTTTTCAGCCACTATTCCAACCTGACGGCTACAGCCTGTAAGACAGGGTGGGAGTCGGAATAAAAATAGTCCAATTAAAGGCTCAGTTTTCTTTTCCAGCCTTTTCCTTTTGGTCCTTCACTGACTGCGGCTCACACACCCTTTCACTGATACAATGTTATGCTTTATACAACCCTGATACACTTACACATTAACACTGAATATTTTCAATAGTAACCTGTTGTTATAGGCTGTGCCATGATATGTTGTTATGACGTCTTCGATCTGATGGATGCTTTACCCTCATCCCTGGCTCTCTTTGCATTATCCAATGTCTTTCTGAAGGGTTTCTGTGCAAAGGTTTGTCCAGCTGTCTCCTTTCCACTGACAGACACTCAGATCAGGGCCCAGTCAGCGAGTCCCAGAGGTGATACAAAACACCAGTGTTATGATCCCGTCAGAGAGCAGAGCAGAGATGATTCTCTGCTCTTTCTCATCTAAGTTTGGTGACATTAAAGTTGTCCAAATCAATGGCTGTTACAGCATTATGAGCAATACACTGAACTTTCACCAAATTAGCAATTAGCAATACCCAAATATATAAAGAGCAAATCAGTTTGCCTCACCAGTAAAAAGTCAAAACTGACTTCTTCAGCATCAAAGAAGCACATTTTGGACATGATATGTTCATTAACTAATTACAAAAACACACCAAAAAGGCATTAAGCTAACGCTAACCACAATCTTCTCTCCTTGCTTCTCTCTATGTGTGTGTGTGTGTATATATATACATACACACACACACACACACACATATATATTTATATATATATATGCACACACACACACATACATACATACATATATATATACATAAAATACTTTTTCCTTTTTCCTTCAACTACCAAGGTGGCGAGAGTGTTGTTGATGTAAAGGTCTGTCATCGTGGTAATGCCTTTATTTTTCCAGAGCACAAAAGAACTATCACTCGGTGATGGGAGGGAGGCGTCATTATAGCAAAGGGAATGCAAGCCGAGATATCAGGCACATTCAGTGTTTTCCTTATTTGATACCAAATTCTTAAAGGACTGGCAACCATAAAGTATTACCTGTAATAGTTGCTGGGGATTTTGAATGAGGCACTGCATTGACACGGCCTACAATGGATAGGGATAACAGTCTCAATGTTGGATTTCAATTTCCATAATCAGAACCACAATCAGCTCATAGATCAATTTTTGATCTTTGGGGTGACAGCTCCAAAGTATTCCATTTTGACTGTAACAATATCAAAGGGTAATTTGGGCTAAACTCACCTTTAAGAAGCCTAAATTCACTCTTACCCCAGTTAATAGTGCAACCATTAAGTTCACTAGCAGTATCAACTTTTTGGGACTTTCCAGGTACGTTAATTAACAATTTAACATACTTCCTCATTATGTTAATATAGAACATGGTCGGCATTACGTTTCCTTCGGAAGATATTTGCTGTTGCTAATTAGTTCTTTGTAAATATAATTTCAAGGAGATGGGACTCTGGTTGAATAGTTAATCACAGAAAATTATTCTGCAAATATTCTACTATACTGATTATTGTTGATTATTCCGGCATCTCAGTATGAGCAATTGCTGTTTACCTTAATGTCAAGTGGTGTCAAATGTAAAAGAGGCCAATGCCTTTAAGTAATTCCTATATTACTGTATTAGAAATGCAGCAGCAGTACAAGTCCAACAGCTTTCCTGCATTACCTCCACTTTGTTACTTCAGGCAGTTATTTCTTTAATGATCTACAACATAGAGAACAAAGACACCAGCACCAAACTCTGGTGTTTCTTAACAAACTTGTTACCAGACCATTGCTTATGATTAATAACCTGGCATGAGCCTGATCTTTTCCAACCTGGTTAACAAGAGTGCTGTAAAATGTGGAACTAACAGAGGACATTGTTTATGTGACAAAATAGCTGCTTCAGGTTCAGGCTCTTTTACATGCTGGTTTACTGTCCCTCTGACTCGGACAGTGACTGAGGCCCTGTGAATGTTATTAGTAACGGGCATTTGGGAGTAACGCATTACAAAGTATCACATTATTGTAATCCTCTGCTTCTGCCAGTAACTAAAGACATAACAAATTACTTTTTCAAATAAAATAATGCAATTACAATTACTGACATTTCCAAGGACTGTTCTCCTTACGTTTGTCTTACCTGAAAACAGTGGACAACTGCTCAGGATAGCAGACAAACAGCCTCATCCCCGGATCTTCCTGTTTATTGTTGACAATTTTAGCCTACCTTCCATCATAGTGATTGTAATGTTTCTAATATACAGTGAAGAAACTTGGGTTCATTAAATATAATTATTTACTACCTACTGTAGCAAAGCTCAGTTAAGGTGCACATCCAGCATGTTGTTGGTTTTCTTCTACCAAATCCTGTCAGACAGCTCAAGTGTAGCTCACAGCTGGGATTGCCAGTCATTGCTGCCCTCTGGTGGTCGGGAGTATTACAAACTCTCATCACAACCGTGATAATCTGTGCAGTGATCGATTGAATTCAGTTGTCTGGTCCCACACTGTGCCACAGCTACACTAAAATAGTACAGCTATGTGAGCATTAATAAGAGAATCAGCGGTCAAAGGAGGCAAATGAGGAACTAGGTGAAGCTTCCATTTTTATTTCTCCATCACACCAGTTCTGCGCAACAACTTCACCACACAGACTGATCTTTATATAAGGGTGTCTGCTCATTTAATCAGCAAATACATACCATTTACAGAGCCCAACACAGATATCCACACGCATAACTCTACATTAAATACTTACATATATCCACCACTGATCATATACAGTCTTGATGATGATGATTATTTACACATGCACATAGATTTACTAAATACCAATAAATATCTTACATAAATAAATACATTTAAACAATACAGCCAAACTCCCCTCTACCCACTTCCCTCCTCTCTCAGAACTGACAAAAGGTGTGCGAGCCCCTGGGGGGGTACAGGCAGAGGTAAGTTTGCGCATGACGCAAACAGATTTCAATTTACCGTTACAATTAACTTTAGTGTGAATCTCACACTATTCTCCTCAATTAGCAAACATTTCACCACTGGAGCCAACCATCACTGTGCGTTATTTCCTCGTTCACAGGTGAACGGCGAGGTGGAGCAGCCCTGCTGTGCACATGTGACACAAGCCAACTGCAACATCCAAACAATCAATCAATCGATATGTTTGTTCAAATATCACGTGTGTTCTTCTAACATCTTCACGGGTAAAGTGTACTATTAACTGGAGATCAACTCTTAACTCTTACTTTTAAATGTTGTAATTGGTAAAGTAATTCAATTATTTGACACCTAACTAGTAACTGTGATAATTACTCATTTTCATGACCTTATTTCAGATATGACTGCTGTCTGACTGGCCTGACGGACTTGTGGTTTAGCTTTTCCTAAGGAAATGGACTGGATAATGCATCTCTAAAACATTGAGTCTTGGATTGTGATAGCTGTAAACAAAAAGAAAGTAACCTCAAAAGTCATTTGAGTGTCCCTAATAAACCTGTTGGCAATGTGTGACCAAAAACACAACAAGGGCATCACTGTTGTGTATCCTGACAATCACTGTGTTCTATTTTTCCTTTAGTCCTGAAGCTTCTGCTGGAGCCTGGTTAACATGCATTGTGTATAGCGGACTTGTCTTAAAATGGGAGCCAATTACAAAACATTTTTACCGTGTTCAGAAAGATGTTTTATATCTATATACACAGTATATATATATATATGTATGCACAATAGGTGCAATTGTGAAATAAACATGCAGATAATATTTAAAAAAAGGTGAAACAGTTCAATAAATTCCAGGTTCTGCTCTGCTCTTCTCATCATATTGAGCTCTCAGCGCTAAAGTGGCAAGTTTGTCCTCCTCCTCCTCCTCGAATAAACGCAGTCAGACACCTGCTCTCGGAGGATTGTGGCTCAGTGTGTACACAGTTGCTGTCTTTTTCACCAGCGTCCATCCCTCTTTTAGTGGGCAAAGCGACGGCAGCACATTTCAAAGACTCTGTTATTGGCGCGTTAGTCTCCAGGCCTGACATCACTGCAGCTTTGCGGCAGCAGCTCCTCAGCCCCTTGCGGAAGCGCATGGTGAACAGCCCGTAGATGATGGGATCCAGGCATGCGTTGAAAAGCCCAAAGATGAACAGGATGTGGGTGAGGGAGTGAGAGACTTTTCCCTCGAGGTCGTCCGGAAAGAACCAGTACCACAAACCCAGCAGGTAGTACGGAGTCCAGCAGACGATGAAGCAGGTCACGATGACGATGCTCATTTTCAGAGTTCTCATTCTGGCTTTGGGGATGTTGTTCTTTGAGCAACGGAGATGTGGCTCGTTTGAGGATGCTGAAAAAAAAGCAAAGTGTTGAGGTGGGATGTGAGCATGAAAAGCAATTAGTTGGGACCAACCAAAAACCCAGGCTCAGCTGTGAACTCACCGTTCTTTTTTGTCATCTGTTTGGAGATCTGGATGAAGATCCTGGTGTAGCACATAATCATTATGACCAATGGCAGCAGGAAGAGGCAGGAAAAGGTGAGCATGTTGTAGGCTGTTTCCTGCCAGTGAGTGACAAAGCTCCCCCTAGTGGTACACTGTGTAAAGTTTGCTGGATAGGTGATGGTCACGTTATGGAAAATGAACATCTGTGGAATTAAAAACAAATGAATGAGAACAGCATTTGCTGCCAGCAGATGTCATCCAGCATTGTCTTTGCTCTGTCTGTTTGGCAGAGGTGAGACAGAAAGATTAAAGCATTATATAACAGTGACATCTGAGTGTGACCAAACAGCCCGTTATCCCCAGGAATTATGTCCATATGTTATATATGTAATTATGTTTGTAAGTCACCTAATTTACGCTCAGATTCAAGTGTTCACTGGTCCATTATATATCATGGCTCCAACTAAAGGTGGGACAGTCAATGTGGCTTTGACCTGACTCCCAAATATCAACAACCCTCAAACAGCAATTTATATGTTTATATATATAGCTATTTATATGCTTGCACCCATACTTACTAAAGGCCATGTAGCCGTTCATACAACATTATTTTGTGGTGTTAAACATTATGTAAAAATGTTTTGACTGACATTAGCAGCTATGTCCTGTTCTGTCAAGTTTACACTCCCAGTCGAAAGCATTACCAGGGTTAGGCTCACCAAACACATCAGTCCTCATCCTAAGCCTTTTCTGCTGTAACAATAAAAGTTGAAGAATATTGTTTGGAAATACAGACAATAAATAACAAATCTAATCAAAGGGTGGGGAACGTCTGGCCTCCCAGCAATAAGTTGCCCACAGGACCGTTTGATTCGGCCAGCGGGGCAAATCATAGATACAAAAAAAGCAACTCAGGAATACCAAAAAATAAAGAAATAAAGCTGATGTTCCTGACAACCTACAGCATGAAATCATGAAGCTGCAAAGTAACAACAACCTCCCTCTGCTCCAGTTCTACAAACTGTGTGCAGGTACTGAGGATTTTCCCATTCCGAGGAGACAAGCACTGAAGGTTGCCTCTTTTTAGGGCAACCTGCTACTGTGAGCCGCTCTTTTCAAAATTGACTCTTGCAAAGACTCAGCTACACACCAGACTGACTGACCCAAACCTGGAAAACCAGCTGCATCATCATCATCACCACCATCTGACATGAGACGCCTCACCAAACAGAAGCACTTCCAGCCATCGCAGAGGTTAGTGTGACATATGTGTGCTGCAATTTAGTATGGCCCTTGAAGGATGTTATACGAACTGAATGGCCCTCGATAGGAAAAAGGTTCCCCACCCCTGATCTAACCTCTGTCTTGCTTGGTCTGTTAGAACAACATAAAAGCCTAGGACCAACTGGCTCTACAATGCAGTAAAATAAACAATTCTGTTTCTATATTTCTTTTCTCCTGCATGGATTATCAACGTGTGAGGATTTGTTTTGTCTGGGACATGCACTTTTAACTTCAGGCTTTTCACATGTTAATTATTTGTGTGGCAATCGAGTGTTTCAGTTTTAAGATCCCTTTCTCGGGATTTGAAAACAGGTCAGCTTGAAACATTGAAGGGTCCGATGGAGATGGCGTTTTGTCTGCAAAAATGTCAGTCACTAGCTGGAAATGAGAGGCTGCTTTTGTCTCCCTCTGTCTGAAATCAGCAGTCATCAAGATTAAAAGTTAATCTTATTGTGTTTGCTATGTGTAGATCTTGTTAGAATAAATTATTTGAAAACGCTGCAATTGAAAATTTTCAAAGTGTTGCCATGTATTTCAGTCTGTAGAAGCATCAGCATTATGTTTGGAGACCGGATTGGACCGTAACGCTACACTCTTGTCTCTCAACGTGATCAACAGTGTTACATGCTAGGCTGCCACATGTCTCAGTGGTTACGGTGAAGCATCTATACTGCCAGGATTAGGGCTTCCCATCTTTGTATAACTCAATGATAGAGCCACTAATCCCTAACATCGAGACCCTGTGGCCCCCTAAAGCATACAGCAGGTTTTCTCGCATCAAAGCCTCTAGAAATTGCAGCAGTTTCTGAAAATACACGCAGACATGTGACTAGAGATAGCGATGAACCGTGTATAAGAATTTAATTCGAGTAAGTGTAAAACCGGATTTTAAGTCCCTCTAGCATGTGCAGTTTGCCTACAGTTTAATACCTTTGTGAGACTGAGATAATGTATGCAGATGTATCCGTTCGTCTGTTGCCAGATATAAAGACCTAAAGCCTGCTCACAGTAATGCATGCGGATCATAGAGGAGAGGTTTCAGATGAACAAGGGAAAGCCAAACACGAGAGAGAGATCAGTTCACAGCACTCCTCTCTGAATCACTTCCTTCAAAGTGGTCAATCTCTCTGTTTAACAGGACCAAACGAGCCATGATCACAAAGCAGTGTCACCTGGGCTTACCTGAGGGATTGAGAGCAAGGTGCTCATAGTCCACGCCACCATCAGCATGACCCTGTTCCTTTTCCGGGCCATGCTGATGGCCAGGGGATCAAGGACAGCTGACTGTCTGTCCAGACTAATCACCACTGTGACAAAGGCACAGGAGTACATGGCCTGTAGCTTCAGGAACATCAGGATTCTGCAGGCCAGGTCACCAGCCAGCCACTGAACTGTGATGTTCCACACTGCATCCACAGGCATCACGATGAAGGTAACCAAGAGATCGGCGACAATCAAGTTGATTATCAGCACGCGGACGTGGGATTTGCGCTTGTGGCCATTGGCCGCCCACAGCACAGCCAAATTGCAGAATGTGGAAATGCCACATAGGATGAAGGTAATGATCACTCTGACTTTGGCCGCTGTAGAAAACGTAGGCAGCTGTGGTGCTCTGTCCACCGATGTCCAGTTACAGTTTGAAGCCAACCAGTCACAGCTGGCATTGAGGTCAGATCCTGAGCTCTGCTGATACATGATGACTGGAGGATCACAGCAGGAGGAGGCGTTCATTTTCTGACCCTCACCAAGGAGTCAGCATTTTGTTCAGCTACATGGAGGCTGGTGACATCAGAGGGAGACAAGGCACACACATGAACCTGAATGCAGTTGTTGTAAAAGACTCATCGGAATAGATTTGCATGAAAAGACTGAACAATTAGTTCTGTGAGTAATACAGCGGCAGACAGAGAGGGAGCAGTCTGCTTGTAGGGCACATCTCTCTGATGCTCATTGGTGTGGAAAGGTGCTGTAATGGCTTCTAACAAGCCACACTGTGGCGTGGGGGGTCTCCAGACTACTGGATTTGCACCCAGAGCAGCAGCACCTGAAAACCAAGCAAGTAATAGCACTGTCGTGAAAATTGTCCTATCTGACAAAGAAAGACGTGTTTTTGCCTGAATTCTGCTCACGTTTCTTTTCTGCGGTGAGCCTCAGCCTGGAATTTACAATGCAAAACTTTTCCTGCATTTAGCAGCCACACAAGTGTTTGAGCAGAGAAAACTGCAATAAATAATACTGGCCTCTATTTTGCATAATGTGAGCTATTTATCCAATGTAAAGACATGACCAACAGTTAAGACTCAGAGCCAGCACACTGAACTATGATAATATCTTTTTATAATATCTACATTTTACTTACATGTTACACACTATTACTGCGTGTGTATATGTTCTTGCTCTCTTTTTTATATGGAAATAGCGAAAAAAAAAAAAAAAAACAGTATAAGAAGCAGCTATAACTCACATCTGTGCCCGTGCTGCTTTGGAGCGACG